>NC_081406.1:574610080-575210080 GCF_030272615.1 Cryptomeria japonica
TTATGTTTATGACATATAATGATATAAGAAATGAGAGAGTGAGAGTATCGACATGATGATGATTGCAGTGCAAATATTATGTGTGGTAATGGTTTAGAAGTTGTGCAGAAAATACAAATGAGTATAAACTGCGAACTGTTATCCGTATTTTGGCAGATGCTATTTTGTATACAGTTCAACCCTTTATTATTATATTTCAATAGTTGCTTTGTATCTTGCCCTGAATAAGTGATCTTCAGTTGTGTGAGTCCTTTTTATATCTTCCCTAAGGTTGTGTGCCTTAGACTGCAAGTCTGGAGCAATGAGCTCTTTGGTAGGAAGTCTTATTCATTGTAAACAGTTGATATATACATTGTGAGTTAGATTCTCACCATGGTTTTTCCCAGTTTAGGTTTTCCATGTAAAATCTTGGTGTTCTTGTGTGGATTCTTTTGATGTTTTGCTGGTTTACTTTTATGCATAAATGTTTGATGAATGTTATTGTTCAAGTAACTTAATAAGGTCAAATTTTTGTATATGTTGATCCCCCCTCCTCTAAGCTTCCAATAGTGTTCAACAGTCATTAACAATATTTTGGGTCATACAAGGGTAGGTATGCAGGAGAAATGAAAATGGTGGGAGTGTTAGGGTTTGGGAGTTAAGGGTACCACAAAACTCATACAGTTGGTTAAGATTTAGGGTTTGAGTAGGAGACATGTTAGTAGGAGGAAGTTTTCTTCTTTGATAGGAATGAAATTGAAAGGTAGGTGATCTATCTAAGGTATGATGAGATGTTAAAGTTCAACACTTTTTAAAAAGTCCACATATATGATTTTGAACACAAAACCCAAAAATGGTTGGATTTTATTAGGCTTATCTTATAAAAAAAGAGAATGATAAAAGGCTTTTATTTCCAAGAAGAATTTATTAAAACGGAGACATTCCAAGTCCACACTCCCCAAAATTGATTGTACTCAAAGCAATGCGGATTAGGGTGTTCCAATATTTTTGGTCCTTCCCATGTGGCATCTTCAACAATTAGGTATTTACAATGGATCAAATATCCTTTGATACTTCTCCCTCTTATATTTTTCATCTTGGCATTGATCACTTCATAAGGTATAAAAATCAAACTACCCTCATCATCGAAAGGTATCAAATCTACTAAAGGAATAATATGCTAACCAAGAGCTCGAGATAATATATTATAAATGTTATCTCTAGAAGGTAGAATACATAGAACACTTTGATTATCCTCCTCACAACCTTATATTGTCCATAGAATATTGCTTTGATCTTTTCAACTCCACTTCTATTGAGGGAATATTGTCTATAAGGTTCTAATCTCAAGTAGAATATGTCCTCAACGTTAAAATATCTCTCCATCTAGTGTTGGTTTGTATTTATTATTTTTGTCATTTTTTACCTTATTGTAGATGATCTTTGAGAAACCTCAAGGTCTCTGGGATTTGGCTTATCAAATTCTTAGTTGTTGATACCATACTATCTACAACTATTAGGTCAACCAAAAATGGTGCATCATGCCCTTACAAGGCTCTGAAAGGGATACCAATGTAAATATGAGAAGATTTTTTGTAGCAATACTCTCCCAAGTGCAATGACTTTTTTATATTCTAACTCTATTGGTATCCTTGCGACCCAACACAACGCCCAAATTGCCTTACCTTGGACTTACTTATTGCCAATTTGGAGTTAGGAAGGGGCGAGATGAGGCGAGACTAGTCCACTAGGGATGTACCAAGTCACCCGCAATCCAGGTGCATCGGGTGAGTTCGGGCCTCGGAGTCGAACCCGAGACCAATGGGGAGCAAGCCCACTGCCCAAGCCAACTCCGCTACCCGTGCAATGACTTGACCTATGCCAAATATTGGTTTAAAACATAATTCCTAAAAAGCGACTAATTCCCTTTATTTACAATCTCTATTTGACCATATTTTGGTGGGTGATAGCTTGTGCTAGGAGTGAGCTCCATGCCTTCCAAATAGAATAATTCTTGCCACAATACTAAAATTTTTATTATTATTGTCATTGACTATGTTCTTGGGCAGTCTATGTGACTTGAAGAGTTCCTTGAAAAATATTTTTGCTACTCAACGAGTGTTGAAGTTTAATAAGATAGAAAAAAATGTATGTATTTAATTAACTAATCCACATCAATGTATATGCAATAATTATCATGCTCTCTTGAAATTTTTGTGTTGAAAATCCATGGACGCATCGTCTTGCTTTTGATTTAGAATGGGCAAGGGTTGAAGCAAACCAACCAAAAAACTTTCTCTTTTATTTTGCTAGCATGTGGTGCATTTCATGATAGTCTTCAGAGAATCTTCTTTGAGGCCAATCCATGAATTTTTATTTTTATTTTTATTGTATATATTAAAGTATCTAGGATCCTCTACTAATGGTGTTTCATGAACTATTCTCAATATATTTTCCTCCATCTTAGACTCAAGAACTAAGAAGACTTAGTTCTTATAGAAAATGAGATCATTTTCCACCACATGCCTATCATTTTTTACAATTTTATCAAGGATGTTAGTAGCAAATGTGTTTTTAGCATATTCAAATAGAATATAACCCTTTGAATCAATTGAAATTATGTGAAGGGAGCAAAGAAATGACTTTCTAGAGTGAGCATCAACGACAATATGTTTTTATTCTCCTTCATGTATGTCACAACCCTATTTCGTAAATCACAAAATAATTTATATTTATTTATTCACTTTTGGATTATTCCCTCTTTTTGTCAAAAATTAAAAAAGCAAATAATTTTGTCTTTAGTGAAATATCATTTGGTACTTCAAATTTTAAGAATTCTTTATTAAAGACTTAGAAGTCTATGTGGAAAGTAATAAACTAAAAGATTCCTAAAAAAATGGCATACGAATTTCTTATGAAGCTTCTCTTGTAATCTTTTCAAGTTAAAGATTTACCTTGACTCATATATTTACTTAGGTTAAACTCTATTTGATTAAACACGTTTCTTTTATAAAGGTATTGTTAGCATAACCTATTTAATATTAATAAGTTTTCTCTTTTTTTAAGACATTCATTATGTTTTTTCTTTATTTATAAAATCTTCAATTATGAAATGTGTGATTAAAATATTATCTATTGAAAATAGAAAGAATTTATTATTTAAAAGTAAATACTCTTTATTGTTTAAAAGTAATTTTATTTTGTTTTCTTAAATTTTGAATATATAGATATATATGTAACATTGTTAATAGGTATCAATGATTTATGGATTTTGGGAAGCAATATAGAATAATGAGAATACGTTTTTATTTAGTTGTTAGACAACTAAAAATATATTGTATCTGTAGTCACATAAATCTGTCCACTTAATTAAATGAATATTTAGTATTTATTTGATTATTTAACCATCAATCAATAATTAATTAAATTAATATTTAATTAATTCATCTTAACCCTCTTCTCCTATTAATTAAATAAATTATTCAATTTATTTGATTTAATTCACTTAACCAAATTCAGACCATTAATTAAATAAATAAATCATATTTGTTTAATTAAATCTTCTCTCACATTTAAATAAATTAATATTTATTTAAAACCCCCAAAATCCCATCTCTCACATTTAAATAAATTAACATTTATTTAAATCACCTTTATCCTCCACCCACTTGCATTTTCCTACAAATGCAAGTTGCACAACTATTTTAAATAAAATTTATTTAAAATCCTATTTATCCTCACCCACTTGAAACCTTTAATGGTTTCCCTTAAAGTCTTCAAACTTAATGGCTTCCTTCTAGAGTCTTCTCAAACCTTTAATGGTTTCCCTTAAAGTCTTCAAACTCAATGGCTTCCTTCTATAGTCTTCTTAAGCCTTTAATGGTTTCCCTTAAAGTCTTCAAACTTAATGACTTCCTTCTAGAGTCTTCTTAAGCCTTTAATGGTTTCCTTTAAAGTCTTCAAACTTAATGGCTTCTTTTTAGAGTCTTCTCAAGCCTTTAATGGTTTTCCTCAAAGTCTTCAAACATTTAATGCTTTATTTTCCTTTTTCTCATGTAAATAAATTAAGATTTATTTAAATAAAATCCAAAATTCACATTCACATTTAAATAAATTAATATTTATTTAAATATCTATCCATATGCAAATTACACCATTTAATTGAAATAAATGATTTTATTTCAATTGAAAATCCCAAAATCCCCCCCACTTGCATTCTCCTACAAAATCCACTTGCATGCCTAAATCTCTTCTAGATTCTTCTAACTCCTTCTAATTAGCCTAATCCATCCCCTAAATATTGTCACATTCCTAAGCAACTTGGAGTCACTTCTCAAAGCTCTCAAAGTCTTTGAAAGGCATTTGACACTTTAAGTTTTCAAATGGTTAACCTCTAAAGTCTTCCAAACCATTAAAAGTTCTTACATAACCATTAATGGTTAACTCACCTTTTACCTTTGGTTAGAGACTTTCCTCTAACTTAACCATCCTTTTGACTCATGGGTCTCTTCAAAGCATTTATTCCTTTGACTAAGGTAACCATTTAACCCTTGCACATTCATTTATCCCTCGGATAAAAGGAATATCCATTAACCTAACTCTAACCCAACCCCCTAGGGTAACCATCATGTCCCCTCAAGCATTTAATTCTCCTTATCTCTCCTCTCAAGCCTCCTCATGGTGACACTTGTTAACATGAGATTGGGTTCAAAGTCTCACATGGATTGAATATCTTTCAATCCTAACCCTTGTTAAGATTGCTCAATCTTAACCCTTCATTTTCCCATTTCTTCTATAAATAGAACCCTTCTCCTCAAGCAAAGAAGGAAGCATTGGAGTATTGTTGTTATACTGGTATTAGCATAGAGCTTTTTCATAGCATCACTATCTACACTTGCATAACATTTATTTATCATTTTCAACCATCTTGAATCTTCATATGGCATCCATGGTTAGTGCTAAAAGCTGAGAGCTACACTCATGTGGAACTTGGAGAGGAGAGGAGCAACTATGAGCATCTTGATTAGCATTTGGAGGAGTATAGTTTATCTATTCTATGTTTGTATGCTTTCTATTTCATGCTTAATATCTCTCTTGATATGCTTGTTTAGGATAATATTTTGTTGCTAACACTAACGTTTGTTTCTTGTGCTCTTGTGTGTGTTGCCATCAAGCAGATTTTCTAATCCTTTTTGCATAGCATCAATATCTTTTATGTTGAATGAAATCATCGAATTGTAAAATATTGAATCATTAAGATGATTTAAACGTAGTATTGAAGATGGTTAGCTCTTGTGTAGATTTTTCAACACGATTGTCTTTTGGGGTATTCCAAACACATTTTTGAATAAAATTGAACAAGACTCATTATAAGTATTATATATATAGTTTGTTTTTTATTTAAAAAGTAGTAAGAACAAGGGCACTAACCCTTTACATAGTAGAACTATCAATCATAGTGCAGAAACAACACTATAACAACCATTAACAACACCAACCATAAAAAAAGGAACCAAGTCTTTTTAACAATAAAAAATAACAACATAAAAAACAATCTACAGGGGTGCCTTGTGCACCCCAGTGGCCTCCATGGTACTGCTCCATTTGGTAGACAGGAATTTGTAGAGGTCTCTAGCCTCTTGTTTGTCCTCCTCAGTGTCAGCGCAACGTTCCCTCAATAGAGAGAGGGTGAGTGCAGAGCTGTGTAACACTTGCAAATGAAATTTGTTCAGGCCCACCATTTGGGCTTCCCAAGTCTCCATCTTGTTCTTAAGTTGTTTGACCTCCTCCTTGATAGACTGTAGATCAAGAACATGCCAAGGTTTTCAATTCTCTGCGTGATGTCCAGTACATCCGTGCTCAGTTTTTCCATTTGCTGCAGAGTAGGGGCATCCTGGGGGTTCTCAACAACCAAGTCATCAGTAGTTTCCATAGTCTCTTTGGGCTCGCCAACAACAATGGATTTGTCAGTATCCTTAACCAGGTCCATCATAGGGATATAATGCATCACCTGTTCGACCAAGTTTAAATCCTTATCCAGATTTCCAGGATCCAGAGCATTGTTGTTAAGGATTTCCATACTCATAGGGCCCTCAATGTCCATGTTCAAAGAGTTCATATCTTTATCATCAATGAGTTCCTAGGATTTCCTTTAAGGGGTAGTCATGTCAACAACACCAACAGCGATTGGGACAATAGGGTCCCTAGTCATATTAACATTCTCAGCATCCCCATTAGGGGCACCCTTAGTTTTAGGCCCCTCCTACTTCTTGTCCCCAATGGGGTCCTCCTCAGAGTCCAGATTCTCAATAACCAGGGTGTTAGGTCCTAGAGACAACTGAGAGGGTGGGGGGGGGGGAGGGGGGGCTAAATTAGTTGTCTAAATAAATTCAAACCAAAAACAACTTATCCAAACTTAATGCTTAATACCGGTAAACCAAACTTTATGCTGGTAGACAGTTTATCAGTTAATTGCAGTATTGGTAAAGATTAATCCATGAAAAAGAAAGACAATAACATCTACAACACATAACACCAATATTTGTACGTGGAAACCCTGTAAGGGGAAAAACCCATGGTGGGAAACCTTACCCACAATCAGATGATACTACTGCAGGTAGTATGTGTATACAAATGAGGTCTGCACATGCAGAAAGGCCAAGCGCTTAGAGCTCACTGCTCAAACACAAATAGGAGTCACACTGACTACAATTGGATGGTTAATTCCAATAATGATGTACTGCTCAAAATAACATCTTCATATGCTGGATTCAGTACTGGTTCAGTTCTGATATGCCTTCACAAAAACCTTGCTTCACCTTCAAATGATGTCTGCATGTATAGCTTTGCATATTCTCACATATACCTTCTTACAACTCCTTTTCCCAATCGCATATCGACCTTACATATATACCATAACCTAAGACCAATTTTAGTAGGTTGGCTCTAAAATATATTATAATAAAAACAATTTACAAGTAAATCAATAATCGATGCAATATTTGATTCAACATGTTGGCTTAATGCATTTACAACATTGATAAATCATCTCCAAAGCGTGTCGTGCTGATCTGGAATAGATAAGCCTGCCAGTGCTTATTCTAGACCTATTTGCCGGTAACAACAAATATGCAAACACGAATATACCAATGAACAAATATCCAAGACAAAGTGTCCAAATGATGTCTTCAACATAACCAAGTGTTTTCCATGTCATTCCAAGTGCCGGTGAACTAGATATTGGTGACTGTGCATAAAGTCACTTGCTTGCCGGTGAACATTGCCAATCCTCCAAAGTGCCAGAGTTGATAAGTGTTAATAGGTGCTGACATCAATGACAAAACTATATCAACATATCCAAAATACAAACAATCTCCCCCTTTGGCATTGATGGCAACACAAGATGGAAAAACCATCAAAGTGCCAAAACAGAAATGCCAAATACCAAAAACCAACAATCTCCCAAAAGAGATCATAATCAGAAATCAAAATTCAGATACAGAGAGTAATCAATCTCTCCAAAGTAACAATCACTCCCCTTAGGAGTAACATGAGTTTTCCTTGTGTTTTTCCATATCAATTTCTCCCCCTTTGACATCAAATGTCAAAGCAATACAAAAACTAGATTCAAATACAAAATACCAACTTATTTAGTATACCAACTACTCCCCCTGAGAAGTAGCTCTCCTCATCAAAAGACAGAATAAAAGATTTCTCTGTCAATTCTGCTGGTTGATGACAAACATCAAATGTCTAAGTCTCTACCAGTGGGGGTATGACCCCAAGCTGATCTATGAGATATTCAAAAGTCTCTTTAGGCAAAGGCTTAGTGAAAATATCTGCAATCTGCTCTTTAGTATTCACATAAACCAGTTTTACTTCTTTTGCTTCAACATTCTCTTTCAGAAAATTCAGTTTGATAGAAACATGTTTAGTTTTAGAATGTAGTACTGGATTCTTAGATATATCAATTGCTGCTGTGTTATCATAATAGATAGTTATAGGTTCTTTGCATTTTACCTTTATGTCCTTCAACAATTGCTTAAGCCATAATACCCGTGTACAGTTAGTTGCTGCTGCAACATATTCTGATTCTGTTGTTGATAAAGATGTGCAACTTTGTTTCTTACTCAACCAAGAAATTAATCTGCTTCCAAGAAAAAATGCTCCGCAGGTGGTACTTTTTCTGTCGTCCACATCTCCTGCCCAATTTGCATCTGTGTATGCACATAATTCAAAGTTTTCATCTCTAGGATACCATAAGCCAAGATTTGTAGTGCCTTGTAAGTACCGAAAAATCTTTTTTACTAGTGATTCATGATTTTCTTTAGGATTACTCTGAAATATTGAAACAATACATATTGCATTCATAATATCATGTCTTGTTTGTGTCAAATACAGTAGGCCTCCTATCATAGATTTATATCTAGTCAGATTAATAGGTGTAGATTCATCCCTTAGTGATAATTTGTCATTTGTAGTCATAGGCGTGCTTACCGGTTTAGAGTTTTCCATCCCAAATTTCTTTAGTAACTCCTTCAAGTACTTGGATTGACTCAAGAATATACCTTTATCAGTCTGTGAAATCTGCAATCCTAAAAAGAATTTTATCTCTCCAATCATAGACATTTCAAATTCTTGTTGCATTCCAATAGAAAAGTCTTTACATAAACCATCTTCTCCTCCAAATATCATATCATCAACAAAAACTTCTATAACCAAGATGTCATCATTAGTCACTTTATAGTATAAGTTGTTGTCAACATTACCTTTAGAAAAACCAATCTTCAAAAGATATTTATCCAATCTAGCATACCAAGCTCTTGGAGCTTGCTTCAACCCATACAAAGCTTTCCTTAACTTGCAAACCATATCTTTGTTATCTATCAAAGAAAATCCATCAGGTTACTCAATGTAAACTTCTTTTTCAAGATCTCCATTCAGAAATGCACATTTAATATCCATTTGATATACTTTGTAGTTCTTGTGTGCTGCAAAAGCCAAGAATAATTTGACTACCTCAATTCTAGCTACCGGTGCAAAGGTTTCATTATAATCAATTCCTTCTTTTTGAGAATATCCTTGACACACTAGTCTTGCTTTATTTCTGATTACCTTACCATCTTCATTAAGTTTGTTTCTGAGTACCCATTTTGTTCCAATTACATTTTTGTCTTTAGGCTGGGGAACTAATGTCCATGTGTTATTCTTTTCAATTTGTTCTAATTCTTCTTCCATAGCTTTAATCCAATGTTTATCTTCATATGGCTCATTAATTGATGATGGTTCAATTTGAGAATTAAGACATACCTCTTCATTTTCCAGTATTCCTCTTGTCATAACTCCTTGATACTTGTTCCCAATTATCTAATCTTCAGAGTGGTTCAATCTTACATACCGGGGTGTCTTTGTTTGTTGCTGTTCTTCAGTTACAGTGGAATTTTCAGATGATACCGGTGTAACTGGATCTTCATTTTGTACCGGTGGGTTCAATGTAGGTTCATTTGTCAGTATCTCTGTTGCCGGTTCAGAGTCTATATACCTTGAAGTTCCTCTAAACTGTTCATCAATCTTCACATTTGTACTCTCAACAATTTTCTGCAATCTCTTGTTAAAACATCTATATGCTTTGCTCTTAGATGAATAACCAAGAAATATTCCTTCATCACTTCTAGAATCAAATTTTCCAATATACTCATCTCTCTTAATATAGCATTTACTTCCAAATATTTTGAAATATTTAAGAGTAGGAGTAATGCCAAACCATAGTTCATGAGGGCTCTTATCGGTTTCACCTTTGATGTGAACTTTGTTGAATGTATAGATTGTTGTGCTTACTGCCTCTCTCCAATATACATGTGGTAGATTTGCCTCTGATAACATACTTCTAGCTGCATCCAAGATAGTTATGTTTTTTCTTTCTACAACTCCATTCTGCTGTGGTGTCCGGGGTGTTGATAATTGTCTTCTGATTCCATTCACTTCACAGAATGTATTAAATTCCTTAGATGTGAATTCACCTCCTTAATTTGATCTCAGACATTTGATTTTCTTGTCGGTTTCATTTTCTACCATCACCTTGAATAGTTTGAACTTCCCAAATGTTTCTGATTTTTTTCTGAGAAAAGAACCCAACACATTCTAGAATAGTCATCAATGATTAGCATGAAATATCTATCACCTTGTAAGCTTTTAGTTCTAGCTGGACCACATAAATCAGTATGAATTAAGTCAAGAGCATTATTAGATTTTCTTGGAATACTTTTGAAATATGCTCTAACTTGTTTTCCAAATTGACATTCCTTACATATCGGATTGTGAGGTTTAACAATCTTAGGTAAATCTCTAACTGCCTTAGTAGTGCTGATTTTCACAATGCAATCATGCCATAGCCAACTTTCATCAATATGTGCAATCAAGCATGTCTTTTCACTATTATTCAAATGAAAGATGTTACCTCTAGTTTGATTACCGGTTGCAATTTCCAAACCAGTTCTGTTCATAATTTTGCATTTTCCATTCTTGAATTGTAACTAAAATCCTTTTTCAACTAATTGACCAACACTCAAAAGATTATGCTTTAAACCTTCAACATAGTAAACATTGTTAGTATTATGCTTACCATCAAGAGATATAGTACCTTTTCCTTTGATTAAGCAAGCTTTATCATCTCCAAATCTTACTAGACCTCCATTATATTCCTCAAAGTTCAAGAATTTACTTTTGTCACCAGTCATATGATGTGAACATCCTGAATCAATGATCCATTCATCCTTAACTTCAATTTTAGCTGCCAGGGCCTACTCTACCGGTTGAATAGTAGGTGCCAGTTTATCTTCTGTTATAGCAACAAAGACCCATACATTGTCTGTCGGATCCTCATCAGAATCATCAGTGACTCCTTCATCAACAAGATAACAAGATTTGTCTTTACTCTTCTTGAATCTGTATCTCTGATATTCAGGGTTAGGCTTGTATGCTCTTCTAGCTTCTTCTCTCAATCTAGCATGTCTATCAGGGTATCTTGAAGCCATATGACCAATCTTATTACAGTTAAAATATTTAAATGATGCTTTACCTTCATACTTACTTCCAACTGGACCTTTAGGCATTTTTCTTGCAAATAGTGCTTCAAGTTCTTCAAGTTCTTCATTTTCTCTCTTGCTTTCTTCAAGTTCTCTTGCATAAAAGGCTTTCCAATTAGACTTGTCAAATGATGGTGCAAATGATGTTGATGCCTTAAAAGATAAATCTATTTTTATAGTAGCAACAGGACCAAATTCCTCAATTTCAAAAGCTGAAAGTTTTCCAATCAATGTGTCCCTAGTTACTGATGTATTAGGCATTGTTCTTAACTCATTTATAGCAGTAACTTTCATTTTATATGCCGGTGGCAATCCTCTTAAAACTTTTGAAACAATTTCATCTTCACTTAAGGATCCTCCATAACATTTAATACCCAAAACAATTTCATTAACTCTTTCCATAAAAGCAGAAATCCTTTCATCTTCTTCCATTTTCAGATTTTCATACCTGACCCGAAAGCTTTCAAGTTTTGCAATTTTGACTATGGAATCTCCTTCATTCAATGTTTCCAAATGGTCCCAAATAGCTTTAGTAGTATATCTATCTGATAGTCCCATGATTTTCTGATCTGATAATGCGCTCAAAAGTGCTTCTCTTGCTTTGCAATCATTTTCCTCATCTTTTCCTAAGGTAGGTGGATTAGGCTGATTTTGAGTTGGAGCAGTATTACCCATTCTTTGTAACATCCCAGATGTCCTTTCCAATGCAATTCAGATGTGTCTCCATCCTGATCTTCCATATGCCATAGTTGGTTCCATCAAGTTTAGGACCGTCCTTTCTGAAATAGTTAGTAGACATTAGATCTCCTCAAGCTATTAAACTTATGTAAAAAGAGAACTGGGCTCTGATACCAATTGTTAGGTCCTGGAGACAACTGAGAGGGTGGGGGGGTGAATCAGTTGTCTAAATAAATTCAAACCAAAAACAACTTATCCAAACTTAATGCTTAATATTGGTAAACCAAACTTTATGTCAGTAGACAGTTTATCAGTTAATTGCAATACCGGTAAAGATTAATGCATGAAACAGAAAGACAATAACATCCACAACACATAACACCAATATTTGTATGTGGAAAACCTGTAAGGGGAAAAAGCATGGTGGGAAACCTTACCCACAATCAGATGATACTACTGCAAATAGTATGTGTATACAAATGGGGTCTGCACATGCAGAAAGGCCAAGCGCCTAGAGCTCACTGCTCAAACACAAATAAGAGTCACACTGACTACAATTG
This sequence comes from Cryptomeria japonica, assembly GCF_030272615.1. Classification (NCBI taxonomy): domain Eukaryota; kingdom Viridiplantae; phylum Streptophyta; class Pinopsida; order Cupressales; family Cupressaceae; genus Cryptomeria; species Cryptomeria japonica. The sequence continues at coordinate 574,622,382 of NC_081406.1, forward strand.
GATGGTTAAATCTAATAATGATGTACTACTCAAAATAACATCTTCATATGCTAGATTCAGTACCAGTTTAGTTCTGATATGCCTTCACAAAAACCTTGCTTCACCTTCAAATGATGTCTGCGTGTATAGCTCTGCTTATTCTCGCATATAACTTCTTACAATTCCTTTTCACAATCGCATATCGATCTTACATATATACCATAGCCTAAGACCAATTTTAGTAGGTCGGCTCTAAAATATATTACAATAAAAACAATATCTGATTCAACATGTCAGCTTAATGCATTTACAACATTGATAAATCATCTCCAAAGTGTGTCGTGCTGATCTGGAATAGATAAGCTTGCCGATGCTTATTCTGGACCTATTTGCCGGTAACAACAAATATGCAAACACGAATATACCAATGAACAAATCTCCAAGACAAAGTGTCCAAACGATGTATTCAACATAACCAAGTGTTTTCCATGTCATTCCAAGTGCCAGTGAACAATATATCCTGCCGGTGAACCAGATACCGGTGACTGTGCATAAAGTCACTTGCTTGCCAGTGAACATTGCCAATCCTCCAAAGTGCCAGAGTTGATAAGTGTTAATAGGTGTTGACATCAATGACAAAACCATATCAACATATCCAAAATACCAACACAAGGTCTTCTTCCTGCGGTCTTTGGAAGCAAGTCTGGAGGATCTCCTTTTAACCTCCAAGTCTGGGGAAGGGTTATCGTTCTCAATGTCCTCAGCTGAAGAATTGTCATCATAGATAACACGTTTGCATTTTGTGGGGGTTTTGATTTTTCCCTTGGACAGGGAGCAAGAAGCACTAGGGGAGGCAGGTAGAGTTAATCTAGGGGAGACCGCTGAAAGAGAAACAATCGAGGCATAGGCAGGAAGAGACATGGTGGCCATGGCAAAGCCCTCTTGGGGGTATTGGAAGAATCTAGGGAAATCCAGAGACAGGGCTGCGAGCTGCTGGGGAGTTGGCATTGGGGGCTGAGAGAGCAAACAATTCATAGGGGGGCATAGAGCCTCATGGAATTTATACAACCTGTAAATAAGACCCTAGTGGAGGAGGAAAGGAGGCTTATCCCCATGCTTAGGGTCCATAGTGTCCTTAATAGAGCTCTATAAGGAATGCAGTAAATAAAATGACAGACAAAGCAAATCATTATTGCGAAAGTGATTGAGGAGGGGCAAATGGTAGTAGTAGAATACTTTATACCTGCCTTTGAGAGTGAAGTATTTTATGATCATGAGGGAGATCATGTTCCACGGGTGCTTGAGCTCCTCCCAAGCAAACCCACCTTGCATCTTGATAGGTTCCTCATGGTTGCAGAAAAACCGTTTCAAACCCTCACTATTTGCAACATAGCTAGTACGCTTCCAGCGACGACCATCCAGGGTCAAATTTGTAGCTTGGGCAATGGTCTCCTTAGAGACATCAAAGGTAATGCCACCAATCGAGACCCATCTTCCAGACCAGGAGGAGGCGAAAACAATCGAGAGCTGCTCATCATGGCCCTTCAAGCAGTCCAGAAAATCAGCAATTCCACCTTCAACAGAGAAATTCCAGGCGAGAGGGTCATTTTTAAAATCATCTGGATTGTTTGGTTCATATCTCACTCTGTCGCCCCCCATTTCGTCCACCAAGAAAGCTTCCTTAGTCATAAAATAGATTGATTTGTAGAGACCCTTCGAGAAGCAAGCCACGAAGAGAAAATGGGGAATGTGCGAGCCCAATGTCAATAAATGAGAAATGAGGTTAGGCGCATGGGAAAACAAGAAGTCACTTTTAGTAATGATTTACTGGTTATGAGGTGTTAAGAGCCAACAGATACCAGTGGCAACCAACATGTTTCCAATCCAGTCGTAACTCATCATGGCTTTGCAAGCCCAAGTGAAATGCCAGCACAACAACGTGTGCGTCATCTCCAGCCTGGGTGAACGAGTCACCACCTCATCCGAAGGGATCTGATTCCCATTATTTGAATTATAAATCCACCACCTTCAGATAGAGCCGAGGAGGAGGGGGAGGGAAGCAACTAGCAACCATTCAATCATTAGTGGGAATCCTGGATTTCTCTTCCTGAAGGAGGAAGTTAACATGGTCTGGGAGTGATTTGTGACTCCTCCAACATCTTTGCACTGAGAGGTTTAGGCCAATGGCTACCATGGCATCTACCACGTGGTTTCCTTCCCTATAGATATGCATAACTCTAAACGTGTCAAGCTCAGAGATAAGCCTCAAAGTGTCCCTGATGGTTCCCTCAATTGTCCAATTAAGCTTATTCCGCCCTTTGAAAATATTAATGATGAGCATGGAGTCCCCCTCAATATCCATAATTCTGATTCCTATGGAGAGGGAAATGTGGATTCCCCAAGCTAAGGCCATCACTTCAGCCTGATTAGAGGAATGACCATTCAAGTTTCCAGCATAAGCAACAACGAGGGCCCCCAAATGGGATCTGATCAGTCCACCACCAGCAGGTAGGCCCCCCTGGCGGCCCCATCAAAATTGAGTTTAAAATTAGTAACTGGGGGGAACCAAATCATGCATTGTCTTAGAAGTCTCTTAGAGGAGTCAACAAGAGAAAACGAGGGGAGGAGGTTCCAACATCTGGCAATTCCCTATTCCCAGATAGAGGGGGGCTTGGAGGCCATTCAATTTTTTGAAACAGAGATGTTCTCAAGAATTAGAATTGAGGAAACCGAGCAAACACCATTTCCATAGAGGTCTCTTTGTATTTGAATATCCTATCATTCTGCTCCTTCCAGATACACCAGCTAACATGGGGGGGGATCTACTTTCACAGTTGTTGGATAAGGGGGTTGGAAGAGGGGCCACAAAACTCCTGACATAGATTTACCAAATTGTCATTCATAACCCAATTGATATTAAGTTTACTATAGATAATCCCCCAAAGCTCCTGAGTGAAGGCACGGTGGAGGAAGAGATGGGTTAGACTTTCTTCATCAACTTTGCAGAGGATACATCTATTAGGGAAATGAAAACCCCTCTTGACCAAGTTGTCTTGAGTCAAAATTTTGTTGAGGAGGGCAGTCCACTAGAAGAAATTAACCTTAGGGAGCAGTTGGGGATTACATACCTCTTTCTAGATAGGGGAGACAGGTTCCCTGAGTAAGCTGGTGTAGGCAGTCCTGACAGAAAAGTCTCCAGAGGGGTCCCACTTTTAAATAAGTCTGTCATCCCTAGGGAACAGGGGGAGGAATATACCACCCAAAAGCTTCTAGATCTCTCTAGCGGCAGGAAGGAGGAAGGGGAAGTTAGCACAACAGTCCTCCAAAGTCCTCCAAGTGCAATTACTGAAGTAGTCACTGACCCTTTCATCGAAGAAGCCTTTAGTGGCTTCCTGCAACTGTCTCAGGAAGGGGGAAGAAGCAAGGGGTCTCTCCCCTAACCAACAGTCTTCCAAGAAAAGAATGTTCCTACCATTTCCAATAATCCACTTCAAACCATGAGATAAAGGGTCCCTACAGCTTAAGATGTTATTCCAGATTTTGGAACCCCTGGGAAGGTCCTCCTTTTTCAGGGTAGACAAAAACTTTGCATTACCCATGTACTTAGCCCTGATGATCCTACTCCAATCCGAATCCTTGTTTAGAAGCTTCCAGGCAATTTTTGTCATAAGGTCCTTATTGAATCTTGAGATCTTATGAGTTCCCAAGCCGCCCATGGCCTTGGGAAGACACACTTTGTCCCAGCCCACCAAGGCAAGCCTCTTCTTTTCTTACATTCTTGTCCAAAGGAAAGTCTTTTGAATGTTTTCCAACTTAGCAACCATAGCCACATAAATCTTGAACAGGGAGAGAAAGTACACGGGGATCCCCTGGAGGGAGGAGGAAAGCAGCTACAACTTCCACGCACTACTCAGGAATCTACCTTTCCAACCAACCAACTTTTTCTGCATTCTTTCAAGGATAGAGATCCAAAAGGAATTAGAGACATCCTTAACAGTCAATGGGAGACCAAGATAGGTGTCAGGGAGGGAGGCTTTTTGACAGCCAAGGATTCTACAGACTTTATCTTGGAGTTGGGCATTAGTGCAAAAGAAGTAAATGTTGTTGTTATTATAGTTAATGTGTTGGCCAGAAGCCAGAGCATAGGCGTTAAGAAAGGATTTCCAAGCCTTCGCTTCCCAAACAGAGGAGACACCAAAAAGGATCGTATCATCAACAAACTATTGTAGAAAATTAGGGGGCGTTGTAGAGGCAGGCTTGATACCTAGCAAAGTACCCCTGCGAACCAAAAAGTTTAGGTTAGAGGCCAACACTTCAACAAGGATGATGAAAATGTACAGGGATAGAGGATCCCCTTGCCGCAACCCTCTGGAGGCCCTGAATTTCTCCAGGGGGTTCTCGTTTAGCAGCAGAACATAGGTAACAATAGAAATGCATTCCCCAATAAGTTTGATAAGTTTGTCTCCAAACCCCATAGCCCTGAGAACTTTGAAGAGGAAGTTCCAATTGACCCTGTGATAAGCCTTGTAGATGTCAATCTTGAGAACCATCCCCGCCTGATGACATTTATCCATGGAGTGAATAATCTCATGAGTAGAGATGACCACATCAAGAATCTGTCGGCCAGGAACGAAACCATTATGGGATGGGCTAATCAAAGGATCCAAAAAAGGTTTGAGCCTATTGACAAGAACTTTGTTGAATATTTTATAAATAGTGTTGCAGAGGCTGATGGGGCAGAAGTCCTTGAGAGAAGATGCCTCCTGAGTTTTAGGAAAAAGAGCAATGAAGGTGTGATTGAGTTTGTTGAGGAGCCTTCCCAATCTAAAAAAGTCTCTAGTAGCCAAAACAACATCAGGGCCCACCACATCCCAGAAATCTTGAAAAAAAGCCAAGGGGAAACCATCAGAACCCGGCACTTTGAAAGGGTCCATAGCAAATACAACAGAATTGACTTCCTCATCAGAGATAGGGGCCAAGATGAGGTTGTTATCTTCCATCGAGAGGGGTGGTGGGAGGCAGTTAAGAAGGTCCTCCCCCGCAGGGTCCCCCCGGTCGTCATCATCCTGAAATAAGGTTGCAAAGTAGTTGGTAGTCAAATGACCCAAGCTATCAACGTCGTTGATTACCAGATTGTTGTCGTCCATGAGGGAAGAGATGTGGTACCTAAGCCTATGAATAGAAGTAGATATATGGAAGAAAGTAGTATTTTTATCACCCTATTTGAGCCATTGAACCCTGGATTTTTGTTTCCAATATAGTTCCTCTTTGTGGGAATTTTCCTTCCATTTTCTGTGAAGGGCTGCCTCCTCCATATGGGTGGCTTCAAGGGAGTCACCTTGGTCAATACACTCTTGTATAGTAGTCAGTTTACTGTTGAGCTCCTTTTTTTCCTTGAATATGTCCCCGAAGGTGTATTTGTTCCAGCCCCAGACGTTTCTTTTGACGAAGTCGAGCTTCTAGGAAATCCTAAACATAGGAGTACTAGATATGTTGGTACTCCACCATCTTTTAATGCAGTCCCTGAACTAAGGGTGACAACTCCACATAATTTCAAATCAAAAAGGGTACTTCCTCCTAGCAACATTAGTGGTATTCCATAGGAGTAGGGGGTTGTGGTCAGAGACCGTTCTAGGGAGGGCAGTGACCTTCAAGGCTGGACCAATTCCCCAATTACTCGAGATGAGAAATCTATCAAGTTTGACCTGGATAAGATCATTTCCCTTCCTAAGATTGGACCAAGTGAATTTTTGCCCCGATAGTTCCACATCCATTAACCCATTTCTGCCAATGAAATCAGCTAGATCTGTCATGCTGTCAGAGTATTCAAGAAGGCCTCCCAGCTTCTCAGAGGGAATCAAAGAGGAGTTGAAATCACCCGCAATCAGCCAGTAAGCATTGGCATCATTTTGTATTAGAGTTGTTATATCATTCCAGAGCATCAATCTACCAGATCAGACATTAGGGGCATAAACATTAACAAGGATGCAGGAGTCCATCGGGGAGGAGAGTTTAGAAACCAAAAGGTTGGCTGAGGAGGAGAGAAAACTGCCAAATATATAGATATATAAGTAACATTGTTAATAGGTATCAATGATTTATTTATTTTGGGAAGCAATATAGAATAATGGGAATACGTTTTTCTTTAGTTATTAGACAACTAAAAATATATTATATCTTTTATGCTGAACGAAATTATGGAATTGTAAACTACTGAATCATTAAGATGATTTAAACGTAGTAATGAAGATGGTTAGCTCTTGTGTAGATTTTTCAACGCAATTGTCTTTTGGGATATTCCAAACAAATTTTTGAATAAAATTGAAGGAGACTCGTTAGAATTATTATATATATAGTTTGTTAATCAACCTTTTATGAGCCTTTTATTAGAAATGTTTGTACTTGAAACTCATATTATATTATTTGAATGTAGAGGAATTAGTGTTGATATGTTATGTAATCATGTTAGATTTCAGAAAAAATGAGTCATTGTAGAGCATAGAACCCATACCTTAGGTGATTATTCTATATACATTTGAAATATTCAAAAATAATAATCAAGAGATGTATGATAAATATACTATCTTATGTAGATTCTCCCAATTTGGATTAATACCTTCCTTAAATCTATGTAAGTAGGATGGCCTATAAAGGAAATAGTCATTAAGGAACAAATGAAATTAGTCTTCACGATCTTAATAACTGCACAACTATAACCAGAGTTGTTTTCTAATCTTGACAAGTAAGCACATGGAATTACTTTAACCAGTGAAATTGTATGCTTATGAAAGTTCATGTAATCCTATGAGTTCTTTTTGACTTGTAGATATGCTCTGACTAGTGCACTTTTATGCACCTATGTGATCTTGTCTGCTTTTGTATGCTCTTCTATTCTCTTATGCACTCTTGGTGTTTCTTACAATACATTGTGTATGGCTATGTACATGCAAGTAGGCTTGTGTAAGCTCTTGTAATCTCTATATGCTCTTGTATGTATTTATGTTCTCCTGTGTGCTATTGTATGCACTTACACATTCTTGTAATTTTTTTGTGTGCTCATGTATGTTTGTCTGATCCTTTAAATGCATGGATTTGTGTTTGTTGTGTATCATGTGTGTATTGGATGGGTGTCGAATATAGAACAATAGGGGAGGGTAAACCTCTACACCTGGTTTACCTGCCAGTAATTGGCAAAATCTTTAGCCAAAGTATTTAATAAATATATTATGTTGATTTTTTTCTTACCTCCTACCATATCATGATTATGGGAACTGCATAGTCATAGGTGATATGTAGTTAGATGTAATCATGTTGCACTAGATACCATCTCCTGCCAATTTCGAGTCGCTAGGATTCTTCATGCAAGGTTAGCGGTTCTTCATGTCAGGAAGAACTCCAGGGAAGTGTAAGAGCTTCATAGTTGGGCAGTAAAGCGCTCCAACACTGTTCTCACTTGTGGGTTAAGTGTGGGAGATAGATGCTAGGAGTCCCTGTCAAGTTGATATTCAACTTTGTATTATTTATTCATTGCAAATCGACCTTATGGTCTCTTGTAACTATAGTAATTTTCACATGTTTTGTAAATATCTTGACTCATGTAACTCTTATATAGTGTCAAGTTGCATTAAACAATGTGTCAAGTTATAACATTATGTAACTACTTTTGTATATTGAGAATATAGGATTAATTGATAAAGTGATTTTCTTAATTATGTGTAAATTTGTGAAGATTTATTGTTATTATGTAATTTAATATTTCAATAATATGGAGGCCTTTACAATGTACTTCATGTTAAAGTCATGAGTTTTTATTTACTTTCCCACTTCTATTGGTGACTCAAGTCCCATTGGCTTGAAGAATAATTTCAATTTGTTATGATCATTTTCATAATGAACTTCCTACAAGCCAAATAAAATATAAGCTTCTCCAACATATACATAATAGCTACCATCTCTTAATCATGGATGGGGAAATTATTTTCTAAGTTATGTATTATTTTGTTTAAAAGGCTATAGGACATCTTCATTGAGTTAGAATAACCCTTAATCCTTCTTCTAAGACATCAAATTTAACTACAAAAGTAAGAGAGAAAATAGGTATAGCAAGTATTGGGCATGATCTAATTACCTATTTGAGTTTTTCAAAAGTTTATTAATAAAATCAAGTCTATTCAAGGGCTCCTTTCTTTGTCCAGTATGTTAAGGGTGCAAAAGGTTGAGAAAATCCTTTAACAGATCTCCTCTATTACCTACACAACCTAGAAAGACTCCCTTAATTATGTTAATATATTAGGTGATGGCCAATCAAAGATGGAATGGATCTTTCTAGGACCCACTTGCATGGTCGTGTCACTTATGATATACCATAAATACATATTTTTTGCCAAATCAAACTTACATTCAAACACTTTTTCATTAAGGAGACATCTATTCTAAAATTCCCAACACAATGTCAAAGGGTTTCAAATGTTCTTCTTAAGTTTTACTATAATTTAGAATGTCATCAAAGAAGACATAGAATTTTATAAAAATAAATATTTAATACTTGATTCATGCTCGATCAACATGTACCTAGGACATTTGTTCAACCAAAGTACATAAAACAAAAAAATTAAAATGTCGAACACAATATTTGAATGTTATTTCACATGCATCATCATCTCTTACTTGAATTTTATGGTAGTTGGATCTTAGATCAATCTTAGTGAAGTACACAAATCCATGTATTTCATCTCTTAGCTCATCTATTCTCACTGTAGGATACCTATTCTTGATGGTATTCCAATTTAGTTTCATGCTATCAATACACATAGATGCATAATCACTATGGATACAAAGAAAATTGAATTCTTGTGTATCTAATCTCCAAGAGTTACTTTATACCATTTTTATTTTCTTCCTTATATGCCCTTGGGTGGCAATATGGAGTGATTATCATTGGTTTTGCACCTAGTTCTAATTCTATGAAATATTGGAACCTTATATTTGGGGGAAGTCCTAGTGGTAAACCATTGAATACCATATTGTGTGTGTTTAATTTTTTTTTAATATCAACATGATGAGAGAATTCCAAACCTACAAAATATATGTGTTTATGACCAAATAACTAGCTACCTAGGCCACTTATTTAATCTATTAGCTCATCTATTCTTACTATGGGATACTTGTGTTCATAAACTACACAAATCCATGTAGTTCATCTATTAGCTGATATATCTTTTTTATAGGACACCTTTCTTGATGGTCTTATTATTTAGTTTCATTTAATTGATACACATTTTCATAGTCTCATCCTCCTTTTTAGAAAAACCACTGTGGATCCAAAGGGAATGGAACTAGGTCTTAAATGTATCCCATCTCCAAGAGCCAATTTACACCATTTTAAATTTCTTCCTTATATTCCCTTGGGTGGAAAGTATGGAGTGATTATCATTGGTTTTGCTCCTAGTTCTAATTTTATGAAATATTAGGACCTTTTGGGGGCAGTCCTAATGGTAAGTCATTGGATACCATATTGTGTCAATTCAATTTTGCTTATATATCAACATGATGAGGGAATTCCTAACCTACAAAATGATCTATATTCATGACCAAATAGCTAGCAACTTCAGCCACTTGATCCCTACAAAATCCCTCTCCATCACTTTTTTTGTGACCACCTTAAGGGCACCATTGGATATCCCATTGAGAAGAACATCTTACCCATTTGATTTGAACTTGATTTCCACATATTAATAATTATAATTAAATTTACCTAAACTATGTAACCATTATACAAATTAGGTATAGCAAGTACTACACATGAGCTCATAACCCGTTTGAGTCTTTAAAAAGTTTATTAAAAACATATAGTCCATTCAAAGGATCCTTTCTTTACCAAATATTTTAAGGGTGAAAAAGGTTGAGAAAATCCTTTAACAAATGTTTTATAATACCTATACAACCCCAAAAAGGCTCTCTCAATTATATTAATGTATTAGGTGACGATCAATCACAGATCGAATGGATCTTTCCAAGATTCATTTGCATGTCCATGTCAGTTATCACATGCCATAAATACATAATTTTTGTCAGTGCAAACTCACATTTGAACACTTTTTCAAAAAAATACATTTATTCTAAAATTCCCAACACAATGTCAAAGTGTTTCAAATGCTCTTCTTAGGTTTTAATATAATTTAGAATGTCATTGAAGAAGATTGATACAAATTTTCTCAAATAATTATTGAATACTTGATTCATGCTCGATTAGAATCTAACTAGGACATTTGTTAGACAAAAGGGCATAAAACCCAAAATTTAAAATGTTTAAACTGGCATTTGAATATTTATTTATGAACATCTTCATCTTTTGCTTTAATTTAATGGTAGTTCATCCATTAGCTCATCTATTCTCACTTTAGGATACCTATTCTTGAAGGTATGCTTATTTAGTTTCATATAAATCTCCATAGTCCCATCCTCTTTTTAAGAAGAACCACTATGGATGCAAATATAATGGAACTAGATCTTATGTAGTCCATCTCCAAGAGTTACTTTATACCATTTTCAATTTATTACTTATATACACTTGGGTGGAAATATTGAGTTATTATCATTGGTTTTTCACCTAGTTCTAATTATATGAAATATTGGAACCTTATATTTGGGGGGCAGTCCCAATGGTAAATCATTGAATACCAGAATTTTTCAATTCAATTTTTTCAATATCACCATGATGAAGGAATTACTAACCTACAAAATGATATGTGTTTATGACCAAATAACTAGATACCTAGGCCACATATTTAATTTATTAGCTCATCTATCCTTGCTATGGGATATATTTGTTCATGAACTACACAAAACCATGTAGTTCATCTATTAGCTCATCTATATTTTCTATAGGATACTTGTTCTTGATGATCTTCTTATTTAGTTTCATGTAATCAATACACATTTGCATAGTCCCATCCTCTTTTTTGAAAGAACTCTATGGATGCAAAGGGAATGGAACTAGGTCTTATGTAGCCCATCTTCAAGAGTTAATTTATACCATCTTCAATTAATTACTTATATTCCCTTGGGTAGAAATATGGAGTCATTATCATTTGTTTTGCACCTAGTTCTAATTATATGAAATGTTGGGACCTTCTATTTGGGTGCAGTCGTAGTGGTAAGTCATTGAATACCATATTGTGTCAAATCATTTTTTTTTAATATCAACATGATGAGAGAATTATTTACCTACAAAATGATCTATGTTCATGACCAAATAGCTAGCTACTTTGACCACTTGATCCCTACAGAAAGTCATCTTCATTACTTTTGTTGTGACCACCTTACGGGTGCCATTGGATATCCCCTTGAGAAAAACATCTTTCCTATTTGGTTTGAACTTGAATTCTACATATTAATAATTATAAGGAAATTAATGTAATCAATGTAACCTTTATACAACCATTACCATATCTATTTCTCCCAAGAAAACACCATAAAAATCATCACACACCTTTGTTGGTAATATGTGTTGTCGTTGATGTCAATCTGATGTTTGACAATATGTTATCATTAAGTGGATGATTGGAGTATGCATTAAGGTCATTAATGTATCAGTTGATGCATGTCCTACTAGATATTTAAGAGCAGTTGTACCATTTCAGTTTGGTTAGAGACATAGAAGTCAATCCAAAGGTACATTAGGTAGTATGATATTAGTCTGGAATAGATGGTATGTGTTTATATGCATGATTTATGCTTTGATGTGGTCATCTTGGTTGATGTATACATGGTTAAGAAGTTAGTTGGATGATGGTTGAGTTTAGTTTCATATTCTGGCGGTTGAAGAAATAATCTAAGTATTGAAACAATGCATTTTCCTATGTTTGTGGACTAGTATTTTGCTCTTGATTTTACCGCATTACATACTCTAGTTGCGTGGTTCAAGATTTAATATTTAAAGTGTGTCAAGGAACTATTGTCAATTTCTCAATTCATTATATCTTCTATAGAAAATTTTATAAGAATTCGTACTCGAGACCTGAATCTATTAGTATAAGATGTTCTTGATTGGCTCCCTAGGATGCTCTACATTCAACCACAGTAATTGATATGGATATGCAGTTTTGAGGAGATGTTAAGAATAGGGTATGGGATCATAACATAAGTTTCAGGTGTGTTGGTGGTTTGTTGAATAATATTCATTGTATTTATGTCACATAGTTTGTCTAGCCTACATAGTGTTTACCAGTTTATTTTTGTTATCCCCTGCATTAGAACTTGATGATTGATTACTTTGGGAGATGTTTGTCGAAAGGTTTTGGATGGTCTTCAATGCCTTCATCTTGTTTCACACAATATTTTGAGTCTCTCGTTGGTGATAAGAAGATAAACAATTAGCAATTTTGATAGTGGTGTTGATCTTTGAGCTGACTAAGTACGTTCCTTCATTTGCGATTGATCTTGACCCATCTTATTTGCTTTCGAGGATGTAGTATGACATGTTTTGATTTCAGATTAAGTGTTACTTGATTCAAAATATATTTGTGTTTAGGTGAATACATTTGAGGCCAACCTATAGTATGCCACACGTTTCATAATTTATTAGGTCCTATTGAGCTGACCTAATTGAAGTTTTGTGGTGTTGTAGAGATATATATAGAAGGATAATTCATTTTTAAAGATATGAGAGTTGATGTGAAGTTTTGTGATGTACAAATCAATCAATGAAATATCAGATGATTATGAAGCATGCAAAATTTGTGTGACTAAATATTTGAGCTACAAATAGGACCGTACCATCAACATTTGTCAGATGCAACTTCTTCTATAGCATTTTATATGATGTTTTTCATTGTACTCTCATTGTATCTTTCCCTGTGCAAGTGATCTTCAATTTTCAAGTCCATTTGGATCTTTCCATATAATATTGTTCCTTGCACTACAAGTCTTCTCAAGGAGCAGTGATTGGTAGTGAGACTAAAAAAATATTCTAATACTTGTTTCATGTATTGTGAGTTGATCCTCACCATGGTTTCTCCCTCCTTGGGTTTTCCATGTAAAAATATTGGTGTTCTTCTATGGTGCATTAAGTGCTTCTATTATTTACTTCTGTAGATCTAATTTAATGTTTTAAAGGGTAATGAATGGTTACGATTTAGTTTATGTTGATTCATCCCCCTTGTCACCATCTGGGTGTGTTCAACAATTGTCATCAAAGTAATCTTCCTAAGGTAATAGTCTAACAATTGAGGTAGATATTGCATTTAAACACAAATGATTTTGGTGTGATGTTGAATAGTGAGATTCTTCTGGAAGCAGGATTAGAAGCAATGAAACCTGAAGGATGGGATATTGATCCTGCTAATTGTCAGGTTGATCTTAAAGGAGAACTTTGATTTTTCCTTTATGATTTAGATATTGCAAGAGAAGAAAAAGAGGATTACAAAACCAAATTCAATAAGGCAAAAAAGATGATTACTAGAGTAAAAACTCAAGTTGTAGAAAACAAGGATTGCAAATACAAACTCAAAATGGTAGAAGATGAGATAGTCAAACTCAAAAAATGAGAATGAAGAAAAAAATGAGAATCAAGAAGGCAAAAAAAGATATAGTAAATATGAAGATTCAAGTTGAAGAAAGAAAGAAGTTGTTGACTATTTGGAGAATAACCTTCATGACAATACTACTAAATTTACCAAACTTGAGGAAAAGATTGTTGATGTGACAAAGGAATTGAAGGATGCAAAAGATAAAATTGAGAAAGGGCTGAAACTCAATGGTGGTAATGATTTGCTTGATGAGATGCTAGTTTTCAGAAAGCATAAAAGAACAAGTGCGGTCTTGTTTTTAAAAAAGGAGAGAGCTCTAAGACTAAAGACACAAATGAGAAAGACAAAGAAAAGACTCAAGATGAAAATCAAGAAGACAGAAGGTGATATAACTTAGATCTTACCAATTAGTGAGACACAAAGGAATCACAAATGCATTCACACAAGAGGGACTATCACATAACACCAACGTGTGAATATCGGTTATTAGATCTAACTTAATGTATCCTTACCAATTAGTGAGGAGACTAATCACAAATGCATTCACACAAGAGGGACATCACATAACACCAACATATACGAGGAAAACCCAAGATGGGAAAAACCTTGGTGAGAAATGCTGCTTGAGACTATTGCTCCAATCCAGCCTCACAATGAATCTCTGATTACAATGTTTAGGGCACCAACCCCTAATTTAGGACACCAACCCAAGGACCACCAATCCCTGATTTAGGGCACCAACCCAAGGAGCTACAACCCCTACACCGAGCTACAACTCAGTGAATACAAAAACATAATCATTTACAAATTAGTAACCTTGTTACAAATGGATTTTGTAACTCGACTGCAAATCTTACTACTGGATCTTCTATCTAGTTAACTACTAGTTCTCTACCTCACCCACTCACTGCTGCAATCTTATATCTTGCTACAACCTTATCGGTTTAGCCTCTTCTCCTCCTCTGTTGGTTCTCTGTCTCCCTGTTCTCTCTTATTTCAACTGCTCTGCTACCCTCCACTGGTACTATCTTCTGCTGGTTCCTTCTTGCCTACTTTGTACTCTTCTGCAACTCTTCTTTATCTGTTTGGTCACCAACAAGATACTTCTATCTCAGACTCTCTTGCAGACTATCGATTCTTCACTGTTGCCGGTTGATCCTCTCAACCTGATTCTTACTCACACACCCACAGTCTCTTTTCAGATACTCATTGAGTACCTGACTAATTTTCTCTTACATATAGAAGCAACACACTCTTCTTTAGTAGCCACCTATAATGATTTTGGCTTCCTTATTTATAACCTAGTTTTCCCACCAAAAGATAATTCAAATCTCAGGTGTTTAGGGTTTCCTCATCAACCTCGAGGAAAACCAAATCCAATAAGATCTTATCAGATCTGATCTCCCAGATAGCTATCTGCACATCACCGCCATTATCGTGCCTTCCAATACACGTTTTCTAAACTTAGCAGCCACAACCCTATATCTCAACTTGCATCTGTCAAAATGCCATTAATATCTTTGTTGTTTCCTTCTCATGGGCCTCCTGCAATCAAATTTTCTTGCTTCAATCCAACCACCAACAACTCCCTGATCTTTCTCTGTCATTCATTCTTCCTCGAGTCGCACTCCTCTGATTCGATCCATAAATTACAGGCTCCATATTAAATGCACACCTATAGAAAAACCTATCCCAACATGGCACTTTTATCGATCTTTTCATGTGTGCCACTTCATCTCCATGTAGCAATTGTGTCGGCATCCACCTCTGCTAGGTCATCCGTGTCGGTATGAATGGGATCACTGACCAACTCCAATATGGGGTTCATCTACTGGCTTACTAACCCTACTGATTAATCCCTCAAACCAGTCTGTCATCAACCTTTCTCTCTGCTTCTCTTCCGGTGGAATACTCAATCGGTCAGGACTCTTGCTAACCTACCTTGTGCACATCTTCATCAGATGGGAATCTTTTGCATTTGCACCTTGTCCATATTACCAGTGGACTTACATACTGATAAACACTCTTGATGACACCATGTCATCAACCTTCAATAGACTCCATCTTCAATCCATCCATTTTCCTCTGTCTGCATTTGCTCAACCTTGCCTTCTTCTTGATCAGCTTGGACCATATCTCAACCGGTTTGTCAAAGTGACAAACCACTCACTCTTCATCTATACCGGTAACTCTACAAGCCTTCTCTGTTGATCCAAAGCATATCCCTGATTTTTATGCACTTGTGGCATTCATTTGATTCACCGGTAGATCTGGTGTGAGCCTTCAAAGACCTGCCTTTACCTCTTCTTCCTTATCTCACATAACTATGATGCACACTATGCATAATAGGAGATAAGTTCCACTTACGAGTGGTAGTGATTCCTTGTCATTTGCATCTTGCAATGCACTCATGTGGCTTCCCTATTTGTGTAGCATATCATCAAACAGGTACATGTGATCGACTGTGGGCACATTCATTGTTAGTCATCTCTTGTCATGGTGACTGCATCTTCATCCGGTGGGAGTCCTGTTGTTCAGTATCCACACAGTATATTGGTGACCTGCACATCCTTCTCCTCCTGTGTTGATGTGATTTAGGTAGCATTCTACCTTATGATCACAAACAACAACTCAAGCACCTTTCCCATCCTTCTTGTACATGGGTCATGAGCTTGTCGGTTGGCCACTACTCACTATCAACAGAACACTTGCAAGTTAACATCCTTTCCTTTCTAGTGAAAGGCTGTACTGGTAAGCTTACCAATGTTCTGCAACACAAGGTGATATCAAATATATCTCATCCTGTATTCATCCATGTCAGTGTTACACATACATCTCTTATACCTGTAGTCATCCCATACCGGTTGACATCAATGACAACACAATGCCAACAATCTCCCCCTTTGGCATTAATGTCAACTCGTGTAGTATTCGACATACTACATAATATTTCTCCTCCTTTGTGTGTTCCAAATCTTCCGCTTTGTATAGTCCATGGATTCTCACACATGTAGTATACGGTATACTACATAATTCTTCTCCCCCTTTGACAATAATGGTAAAGTGAATTGTCAGGATTTCTCACCTCCTTGTATTTTACCGATTACTGACAGAAATCTCTCCCCCTTTATCTTCATTTGACGCATCTCCTCCTTTGATATCACTTGTTACATCTTCTCAAGTCACAACACTTGAGATGGAGGACTCAACCATCAACTGACACCAATTGAGTATGCAAATATGATACTATTTGTTAAAGCACTCAATTGCAGAAAGATATGTCAGTGAATACTACTTACTTGTTGGTCAAATTGCATCACCTCCTGTTTGATCCCAAATTTCTTTATAATCAAATGTGATTGTACTATGAATACAACCAACCA
Source organism: Cryptomeria japonica (assembly GCF_030272615.1). Lineage (NCBI taxonomy): Eukaryota > Viridiplantae > Streptophyta > Pinopsida > Cupressales > Cupressaceae > Cryptomeria > Cryptomeria japonica. Next base: position 574,639,273 of record NC_081406.1, read on the forward strand.
AATGATAAGTAGATACCCTTGACCATGAGATACTCCTTGGTATTCCTACTGCAATTTCCATCATCTGCAGTTTGGGCAGTCAATATCCTCACAGGTTCAAGCATGTCGACTCTTCTTCATAAACACTTGAACTCCCCCTGATTCATACAGCTCAGGTTCTTATTGTCTGTCAGGTCCAATACCGGGACTCTAATCAATTCCATATACCAGTTGATTTGTGCATATGTGATCATCTGACGATCTTTAGCTCCATCACATCCACCACAGCCTATGACATGATCCTAGATGTACACAATGCCATATGATGACATCACCATGCCATAGGTTAAATCGGTTAGCCCAAAAACATGCATGCCTGCATGATCAACAACTGGGCCAACATATGTCATTCAAGTCTTCATAAACACCACCTAAGACATAACTTCCCATTCCATGTTATCAGGGTTAATGCAATGATCTCCAGCCTCATTGTCTTACATAACCTTCAAGTACCTATTTAGCATTCATGCCGGTAACATCCTGCACATACCAGTTTCCTATACCAGTCCATTATCACTACTGGAGCACCTTCCTGTGACTCCTGACATTTTGTGTCACCTTGTATCTGATTCCAATTGTTATATTGTCATACATTGACATAGCAGTAGTGATCCAATACTAATATGTAGGTGTGTCGCTCATGCATCCACTACACACACTTATCTTCTCATTTCCATCTTTCATACCGATAACACCTTGTTCTTCCAAGTGCCCTTCTTCACTAAGGGGGTGAATGATCTAGTTCAATATACTACTCCCCCTAAGGTCCTGCATCTCCTTTAGGCCTTAGGAGATATGACCTGTGCATTGAATGCACAATGCCGGTCTATGGTCTTCTTCTTCCTCCACACCTGTTTGGTCTCATTCTTCTTCCCATTTTTCAGTCTTGGGAGTAGGTCTTACCATCTTTTGTTGATAGGTCCTTTCATTTCTGGACTCTGCATCACAACCAGAAGTAGTGCTATAGTAGCACACAACATCCATCCCAACCTCATGACTGGGGAATCTCTTAGCATACCAGTTTGACCATCTTCTTCTGGTCATGTTGTTGTGACTAGCAATCGAAAGTGGTCCTCTTGATCCTATAGGGGCATTTCTCTTTTGGTTCCATGTAGGTCTTTGACTTTCATATGCTATGTATCCACTTTTCTACAGAGAATAGTTGTTGTACTGGCCTCCATATGACTGCAAGTTCCTCTTCCTGCATTCAACCTCTCTATGGCCAATTCCATTGCATATTTGCATAATCGGGAAAGGGGACATGCATGTGTCTACTCCTGGATACATTTTTCTCATATGCATGATTTCTACGAGATCCTAGATTATTCCTTCTAGATGTCTTTTTACATTCTTCTGCCCTATGGCCATGACCATTACATGCAAAGAAATAACTGGAGAAGGATGACATATGACTTACAAATTTATTTTGCCATGCATGGGGAGATCTTACCGGTCTAGCATCTCCATTTCTCCTTCTTTGAGGATGGATCCTGGGTTGTCCATTCTTTGCATTTCTTCCATCTAGTCTCTTCTTCTCCCACACTTTCTTTGTCCTATGGTTGACAACATTATTTTTTCCTCTACTGGTAGGAGGTCCTCTTTGTTGTCTTCTCATGTTCCTTCTTTTAGTGAAGTTGTCTTCTCCCATCTTCCCTTTACCTTTGGGATCTACATTGTTCCTCCTTCTTGCAACACCAATCTTCATTATTGTCTACAAGTCTTCACTAGTTGTGGTTAGGTCAACCTTTTTCTGGGGAGCATTTCTGATTGTGAAGGTATGTCCCTTATTTTCTCCATTTGTGGAGACAAACAAAATGTCATTATGGGGGACATTCTTGCTGGTGGAGCATTCATCTGCACCACTTCCCAAACCTTTTGTTTCCTTGGCATGCTTTTGCTTCTTCAACATCTTGTCCAAGGCATCACTGCTGCTGTCAAACTGGATTCTTACCTTGAGCTCATCCTGACACTTCTCAAGGTCATTTAGGAGAATCTCCATTTCTCCGAGTAGCTGTTGATATTATTTATCTTTTACTTCTAGCTCAGAGGCTAGATCACTACACTGACACTCCGTAGTGTCTCCTTGTTGAGACTTCAACTCTGAGATGCATTTCTCAGATTCTTCAAGGCATTTTATCAACCGGTTCTGCTCTACAATAGAAACATTGTTGAATAGCTTGTATTCATTCCTTACTCTTCTGAGTTCTTGAAGTGCATTTACAAGCTCTCCTTCAAGATCAACTTTTGCTTCATCTTCTTCTTCACCTTCACTATCACTTCCAAACACATCTCGCCGATAGGAGTGATCTGCATGATCATTCTTAGATGTGTTCCTCTCATCTTCTGATTCTTGAGCCATGAAGAAGTGGTTTCCTTCTTCATGAATGTTGCGGCTACTAGTAGATCTGCCTTCATCATCCATAGATATATGAGATGCATTTCTCATCTTATCATCACAAGCCAATTCTGTAGTATGGGCTCATTTCATAGAGCTTCTTCATTCTGTCCCATAAACTTTTTGCCGATCCGCATCTATCCACCTGTGAAGAGACATCATCTGTTAACCCATAGAGTATAGCCTTCATTACTGCTTCATTACATTGGTTTCTTCTTTCTACTTTTGAATCGGTGGGAGGACTGACTTTACTAGGGCAACCATTTACAACAGACATCCACACATCAAACCCTAGAGAGGATAGGTAGACTTCCATTCTACAACTTCAAACAAAATAGTTTGAACCATTAAAAAATGGAGTAGGGATTGACACTAAAAAACCATTGTGTCCTTAAGCCAAAACCTACCCAAGCTGGAGAAAGCCCGTCTAACTGGGAACCTAGGCTTTGATACCAATTGTTAGACACAATGCACCACTGAGAGGGGGGTGAATAAGTGGTTCTCAAACTTTTTCCTTTAACTATCCTATGTGTGCATACCGATTATCGGATCTAACTTAATGCAGCCTTACCAATTAGTGAGGAGACTAATCACAAATGCATTCACACAAGAGGGACATCACATAACACCAACATATACAAGGAAAACCCAAGATGGGAAAAACCTCAGTGAGAAATGAAACTAGAGACTACTGCTCCAATCCATCCTCATGATGAATATCTAATTATAATGTTTAGGGCACCAACCCAAGGAGCACCAACCCCTGACTTAGGGCACCAACCCAAGGAGCACCAACCCCTGACTTAGGGCACCAACCCAAGGAGCACCAACCCCTGACTTAGGGCACCAACCCAAGGAGCTACAACCCCTGCACTGAGCTACAACTCAATGAATACAAAAACATAATCATTTACAAATTAATAACCTTGTTAAAAATGGATTTTGTAACTCATCTGCAAATCTTATTGTTGGATCTTCTATCCAATTAACTGTTGGTTCTCTACCTCACCCACTCATTGCTGCAATATTATCTGGTGCAGGGCACCTAGACTTGATTTTTGATTTTCTTGTTTTATGCAATGTAGTAAGGATTTTATTGTTTTGTGCAATGTAATAAGGATGAATTTCAATCATCCATAGGTGTAATTGATCCTTTTTGTGTGGTCAAGGAACTCTAAGGTCATTCTATAAACCTTGAGTCAACCTTAGTCCACTAGGATCCTTCTAGGTCCAATAGGGCATTTTCTCATATTAATGAGTTCTGGCATTAGGAGGTAGATTTATAATGTTTAGTAGTAATTTTAGACATGTTGGAACCATTTAGAAGTTTGAAATCATTTTGGAGTCTTAAAATACAAAAAAAATGCAAAAAGTGGAAAAGTTGCTATGACAACATTTAGCAACTTTGACAACTTTTTTGAAAAGTTGTTAAATGTTGGTTCTAACTGTCCCAACCCCCTCAAATTGGTTTAAACTGATGGAGGATGCCAATTTATGCCCTTACATCAATTCCCAAGGGGTTGGAAGAGTTTGGAGAAGATTGTATGAAGAAAACACTTGAAATTTTTGAATAAAAACCATATTTCTGAGCAAAAATGCACTTGTACGGATTTTTACAGATAGGAAAGTCAGAAAAAGGTCCATGGTTGCATAGAAACGTGAGATACCTTTCAAATTAGTCTAATCTAAGTGGATTTGGAGTTTTATTGTGAAAGTTATTGAATTTTTTCTAAAACTGCTATAGAAACCTAGGGTTTTAAGGGTTTTGGCACTAAATGGGCATTATCTTGCATTCCCAGAGGAATTAACTCACACCCCTTTGGGATTTGCAAGGTGTCCACATTAATTTTATGTTTCCAAATGCTCAAGATCTAGAAAGGTCATCTTCAAGGTTCTATGATCAGATTGTAGGTTGAATATCCTCATGTATTCAACCAGCAGATCGATACATGGAGGTAACAGTTAGGGACAACAGCAAAAAAGGTTATAAAAATCATTGAATATTGTTTTAGAAAGGTTAATACACCTTCCCAAATCACTTCCCCAGTCTTATGTACCCATCATTAAACTTTATGCTTGTGTTCCATGCCTAGTCTGGCCAATTAGGCCTGTGAACCATGTAGGGTTTGGTGGTGCAGGAGTGGATTGAGGCTCTGCCCTTTTGGGAGTTGTGTTTTCACCTTGAAGAGGTCCCAAATCAGTCAAAACAACAGCAAGTTGTTTGAGAAATTAATCTTTTGTTACCCGATTTCCAGTTGTGAGACCTAGTAGCCTAGTAGGCCTAAAAAGTGAAATTGGCATTGTAGGGTTTGGGGAGTCAAACCAGTTGTTGGATTTTGGTTGTTTAGGGTCATAGAAGGTGTCCCTACTTCTGTTTATTATCAAAGAGTGGATTTGAGACATTTTCCTTGTTTGAGCCTCATTAAGGGTCACTGAATCAACTTGTGAGTCTAAGTTGAGTAACCCATAAGGGATTGGGTTTGGCTTTGGATAGGTCTTAAGGATTGTGTGAGGGTGGTCTTACACTTCCTTTCCAAGTGTGGGTAAGGTAGACTAGGTTGGAATAGTCACCTTTTGAGTCTGAAAGACTGTGAGCCTATTTGACACTTCCTGTTGTGTGCACTCTGCATCATTATCTCTTGCTGCAACCTTATCGATTCAGCCTCTTCTCCTCCTCTGTCGGTTCTCTCTCTACTTGTTCTCTCTTCTTTCAACTAATTTACTACCGTCCACCGATAGTGTCTTTTGCCGGTTCCTTCTTTCCTACTCTACACTCTTCTGCAACTCTTCCTTATCGGTTTGGTCACCACCGAGATACTTCTATCTCAGACTCTCTTGTAGACTACTGGTTCTTCACAGTTGCCAGTTGATCCTCTCAACCCGATTCTTACTCGTACACCCACAGTCTCTTTTTAGATACTTGTTGAGTACTTGATTGATTTTCTCTTACATACAGAAGCAACACACTCTTCTTCAACAACTACGTACAATGATTTTGGCTTCCTCATTTATAACCTGGTTTTCCCACCAAAAGACAATTCAAATCTGATGTGGTTAGGGTTTCCTCATCAACCTCGAGGCAAACCAAATCCAATTAGATCTGATCTCCCAGACAACTATCTCCATATCACCTCCATTATCGTGCCTTCTAATACATGTTTTCTAAACTTAGAAACCACAACCCTATATCTCGACCTGCATATGTCAAAACGCCATTAATATCTTTGTTGTTTACTTCTCGTGGTCCTCCTGCAATCAGATTTCCTTACCTTGATCCAGGCACCAAAAACTCCCTGATCTTTCTCTGTCATTCATTCTTCCTCGAGCTACACTCCTCTGATTCGATCCACAAATTATAGGCTCCATATTAAATGCACACTTTTAGAAACACCTATCCTACATGACACTTTTACCAATCTCTGCATGTGTGCCACTTCATCTCCACGTGGCAACTATGTCAACATCTACTGGCTTACTAACCCTATTGATTAAACCCTCAAACCGGTCTGTCATCAACCTTGCACTTTGCTTCTCTTCCGGTGGAACACTCAACCGGTCAACACTCTTGCTAACCTACCTTGTGCACATCTTCATCATATGGGAATCTTCTGCATCTACACCTTGTCCATATTACCAGTGGACTTACATATTGCTAAACACTCTTGATGACACCATGTCATCAACCTTCAATAGACTCCATCTTCAATCCGCCCATTTTCCTTTGTCTGCATCTGCTCAGCCTTGCCTTTTTCCTGATCAGCTCAGACCATATCTCAACCGATTTGTCAAAGTGACAAATCCCTCACTCTTCATTTGTGTCGATAACTCAACAAGCCTTCTTTGTCGATCCAATGCATATCCCTGATTTTTATGCACTTGAGGTATTCCTTTGATTCATCGGTAGATCCGGTGTGAGCCTTCAAACACTTGCCTTTACCTCTTCTTCCTTATCTCATAGAACTATTATGCACACTATGCATAATAGGAGATAAGTTCCACTTACCAGCGGTAGTGATTCCTTGTCATATGCATCCTGGAATGCACTCGTATGGCTTCCTTGTTTGTGCAGCATACCATCAAGCAGGTACATGTGATCAAGTGTGGGCACATTCATTGTCAGTCATCTCTTCTAATGGTGACTGCATCTTCATCCAGTGAGAGTCCTGTTGTTCTGCATCCACACAATATACCGGTGACCTGTACATCCTTCTCCTCCTGTGTTGATGTGGTTTAGGTAGCATTCCGCCTCTTCATCACAAACAATAGCTCAAGCACATTGCCCATCCTTCTTGTACACTGGTCACGAGCTTGCCGGTTGGCCACTACTCATTGTCAACACAACACTTGCAAGTTGACATCTTTTCCTTTTCGGTGAAAGGTTGTACTGATAACCTTACTGATGTTTTGCAACACAAGGTGATATCAAAGATATCTCATCCTGTATTAATCCATGACAGTGTTGCACATACATCTCTTATATCAATTGTCATCCCATATCGGTTGACATCAATGAAAACACAATGCCAACACAACTTCACTCAAGTTCAAATAGAAAGAAGAATTATAAAAGGTTAGTTCCTAATCAAGTTTCTCAAACTAGGTACTCTCAGTCTTTTAATGGTAATTGGTTTTCTTGCAATAAGATTGGTCATCAGGATATTGAAAGTATGAGTAGGATGAACATGAATTTGTTTAGTTTCTCAAGGCCTCAACCATTTAATGGTCAATGCTCTTCTTACAACAAATCTGGTCACAAAACTTATGAATGCAAAAGAAGAATGATAAATGGTTTCATGAATATGAACAATGCTAAGAATTCTCAATTTTGCAATGGTTACCGGTATACATGCAATTAATTTTCTCATAAGGTTGTCAACTATAGATCCAATGTGAGAAAGAGTGGAAATGATTCACATCATGGTATTACATGTTATAATTGCAATAAATAAGGACATATTGCTAAGTTTTACAGAGGAAACAATGCCAGGTCTTCTATTACATAGAAGAAAGTTGATGTTGTTCAAATGAAGAAAGAGATAGAAAAAATATGGGTTGGAAAGTTATAATATTGATAGAAAATGTGAAGGATGGATCTATACCTTAGGGTGGTGCAGATGTTTCTCTCAAAAACTAAATAGAAAAGGTATAGGATCAAGTGGAGTTATATCTGCAAACTTTTCCGACTGAAATCTTCAGCATAGATACTAAAGTATTCAACATATTACTCAAAGTTGATTTAGATATAATGGTGTCGTGATTCTATGACATTTGGTTTGACTTCTAAAGCCAATGCCTCTCTTGTGGAGTTTGGAGTAACCAATTGATCCCTGTTATGGCAGATGGGTTAAAAGCTACTAAAACCTAATGAGAAATTAATGTGGTCGATGGGAGAAGAATATATGCAACACTTAGTCATTTTTTACCTCATTCAAAGCATTCCAGAGTGATTGAGGAGTTGAGGAGTGAAGAAAAACTTGCGAGTGTGTCTATGCAATCCTTAGCTATTAGTTTTCCATGTATTCTTCAATATTTTTTGTAAACCCTAAGTTCAAAAGGTGATAATGGCTACTCCTAGGGTTATATATGTTGTGAATAAATCCCAACCTATTTTCAAGAAATGACCATTCAAGTCCACCATGAACTACACAACCAATACATTTTTACGTGTGCCTATCAATTTTATCATAACTAAGGATGTGCATACGTACATTCATGCTCGTTTGGATGAGTATTGTAGACACCTAAAAATGTCTCATTGATCATGTACTAATTATTCATCTAATTAGTTAAATAATTCTTTAATTATTTAATTAAGTTAATTAATCATATTCTTCAAATTTCATATTTCCTCATCATCTTACTAATTATTCTATTTTTTATTCTATCATTATTTAATCATTTTAATCATTTTCTAATATTAATTAAATATTTATTATTTAATTAATTCTGATTAATTCCCTGAATTAAATAATCTTTATTATTTAAATAAATTCTATTTTCAATTTCTATTCTCTAATCAATTAATCATTAACCCTTTTCTAAATATTAATTAAATATTAATTATTTAATTAATTATGATTTAATCCTTTAATTTAAATAATCTTTATTATTTAATTAAATTCCATTTCTAAAATAATTAAATAGTTTCTTTAAAATATAATTAGCTAATTAATTCTTAATTCCATTTCCAAATCCCCAAATTCTAATTTCATTTAATTTCAAATTCTTCTAATTTCTTCTAAATTCAATCACATGTGCATGATTTCAAAAATCAAATTGAAAATCAAAGTCAAGTTCTAAATATATTCAAATACTAAATTGAATTTGAAATAAATTCAATTATTTGAATAAATCTCATGCAAAGATTAAATTGAAAATCTAAGTCAAAGAGCAAGCACATGCTAAATTAATCAATTCAAACAATTAATTAATTCAATCATTTATCTCTCCAATCTCTATTTTCATCTTCGAGTTAGCTTTTTCTAAATGAAACTTTCTTTGTCATCAATTGATTACCCTCCAATCATTCTTTTTCTTCCTTTAGTTAGCTTTTTCTCAATCAGTTAACTCATTTGATTTATTCAATCTATTCTATTTCACCTCCAAATCAACAGTTCAACTATCAATCAATATGTGAGCGCACCTGAGTTCCACCTCTTGATCATTATGTTCTACCTTTCAATCAATCCTCTCCAATTATCTATAAATTGAGCATTCAATCTCCATTTTCAACAATCACGAACTTTGAATCTTTGTGTCATTTGTAGGTTGCCAACGCGATATCTGAGAGCCACCATACCACAAAGAGGAGAAGAACAATGGAAGCCATGATGCACAATAGGGAGTTTTACATTGTTTAATTTTAGTCTATTTTGCATCTATTTCATTGGTTTGTGTTCAGATTGCTTATATAGTTAAGGGATTCATGATTTTCCTTATTTCCTATTTAGCAATGATGAATTTGAGCATAGCACATTTTGGTGAACCCGACGTGAACAACAACTAATTAACCTTCTCTGTTTTTTGTGTTATTTTTGCAGATCGTATGAATTTTTTTCTTTTTTGCAGGTTTTGCATGGATTTCAAAGCAGATCTATTCGTCACGCAATCGCGTTTGCATCATCACGCAATCACATAGATAGGGCTACGCAATCGAGTAGACAAGGTTATGCATTCGTGCGGAACCCATCACACAAATGCCCTTACAAGATTACGCAATCGCCTACACCGGATCACGCAATCGCTTTGACATTATTACACATTCGTTAGGAATATTGTTGTTCCATTATTTTTGTTATTATTTCTTTTATGTTCTCTTACCTATGTAATTCTGCATGAAATTGGGTAAATCTGGAAATAGATTATTTTTATTGCATGTTTTTGTTATGACAGTTTATGCACGTAATGTACAATTTAGAATTTCAAGTGCCAGGAGGACAGACGATAAAAGAAGACAAGCCAGATGTCATCAACAAATTCTCAAAGCGGAAAAGAAGATACAAGATCTAGAAGACCAACCAACCATCGACAGATACAATAGCTTAGTTCTCTCATATAGGGTGAAATATGATTTGATTAACATTGAATGGATGATGAGAGACCTTGCTAGAGCCTCACAATCTCTTTTGCAAGTTTCTGATCAAAACTAGCTTCAGTTTTTTTTTTGTGTGTGTTGTTTGCCTGTGGATCACACAATCGCCTTGTTATCATCATGCAATCGCTCTGTCAGGATCACACAATCACTCTGACATAATCACGCAATCGCTCTGACAGAATCATGCAATCGCCTATGCAGGGTCACGCAATCGCGCAGGTATCATCATGCATTCGTTTCTGTCATAATTGAGTTCTCTATTTTTTGTGGATTTTATTTGGTTACTAATCATTTGTTTGTAGCCTGTGGTGAATTTACGGAGAGGATCAGATTAGCATTAGATCATAAACACTCATGCTCTCACACTTCATTTTTTGGGCTTAAAATTGACAATGGTTTAAAATGGACATGCATGTGTAACACTTTAGTTAGGGCTTAAAATTAACAATGATTTAAAATGGAAATGCATGTGTAACACTTCAGTTTGGGCTTAAAATGAACAATGGTTTAAAATGGACATGCAAGTGTAACACTTCAGTTTGGGCTTAAAATTAACAATGGATAAATTTAAAATGCATGCCTTCACATTTCAGTTTGGTGTTTAAAATTGACACGTGCATGCGTATTCAACACCTCAATTTGGGATTTAAAATAAACGTGGATCAGGTTGCACATAGATTAACTCACATTTGAATTTCTTAAAGGAAAGAACTTTTATCATGTTTGGGGAGGTGAATCAGTGTCTAACCGATGTGAAAAAAGATTTAAACTTGTTTGCAACTTTACATCCTAAATTAATATATCGGTGAACAAGTAATAATGCAATAAAGAGAAATAACAATATAACCATCAATGCACACCATAACACATATATTTTTGGTGAGGAAACCCAATAGGGGAAAAACCTCGGTGGGATATGTGACCCACAATATTTACTCGCTGGCCAATATGAATAAATATTACTTATACAATAGGGGCCTGCACATGCAGGAAGGCCAACAGCCTAGAGCTCACTGCTCAATCATAAAAATAGAAGTCACATTGACTACAAAATTAGAAGATTAAATCCAATGACAATTTATTGCTCAAAATAGCATTTGCAATGCTGGATTCAGTACCGATTTAAGCTCTATCAGATACCTCTGCCATAAACCTTTCTTCGCCTACTCTTCTCTTATTCGCTTATAAAATAATTACATCATAATGCATATACAATTATTCACTCTCATATACTGTGTGCATTCATTACCTAATTACATTTTCTTACTTCGCTTACATAACTACAAAATGACCTATAAGGTCTCATACATATATGAGTCTTTACAATACATCATGTCGGCTATAAAAATAATATTACAATACAAAACAATATAATTTCCATGTCGGGTAGGAGTGCCGATAAGATCTTCTGTCAGTGTAGATTGGATGCCGGTGTGAATAATCTTGTTGTAACTACCAGTGTCGGTAGATGATGTTTGTTGCCGGTGTAACCTGTGAACCATGTTACCAGTTGGTTGCCATCAATGCCAACATCAACTATTCTCATTTGAGTGTATAATGCAAACAATCTCCCCCTTTGGTATTGATGGCAACACTCATGAGAAAAATCCAAAAGCTGATATCCAAAAATGAAGTCCAAAACTGATCCAAAAATAAGAGTGCTCCCCCTGAGCAAATGATCCCTTCTGTACATTTTTCTCCCACACTACTACTCCCCCTTTGACATCAATGACAAAGGATGTCAAAAAGAATCAAAGAGTTCAAAATTCTACCTCAAATCTTGTAACTGATTATGTACAATCTGAAAGATATCCGCTAAAATTAGATTAAGACTTTGCATGAATTTAGTGCTGTCAGAAATAATGATTTTAGTCTATCTGATCATACCGGTTAGATAATGCATCTGTTGCTCCGGTGATCTTTGTCCTTGAATGGTTGCTTTAGACAACTCAATCCGCTATGTTAGAAGGTTGTCCAATCTAGGACCAAGTTTATTTTTCAGCTCCCGGGCCTTCATTCTTATCCTTTCTTTTTCCTTATCTAATTTTTCAATGTTTTCTTCAAAAACTGCCATATCTTGATCCAAAACTGAAGTAAGTTTCGAAGAGCCTATCATGTTATCTGCTATATCATCAATCTCTTTTTGTGTTTTCCTTATATCCTCATCAATATCCTCTGTTAGGTGGTGAGGATTGCATGCTTCCTTATACAATTCCTTATATTCCAAAATAATGGAATTAAGTGTCGGTAATAAAGAATCAATATGCTCAGTGCAGTCCTTAATAGTCTTACCAAAGAATTCACTTTTCTCCTTATTCACCCTTTCCTTAATAGTCTCTTCATTAATTTTATCTACAGTTAGAATATTTGAAGCAATGAATTTGGACAATGTGTCCAATTTACCTAAAGATCCAGAAATATGATCTATCTTACAATCCAGTGCAATACTTTTCAAAATAGGTAAAGTATCATCAATGGCCTTAAATTCTAAGGCGTTGCATTCAGTGATCTTCTTTATGGAATCTAATAGTACATTTGTCACATTAGTAGGTCTGTAATCCATGGTGGAAGTGCTAGGCGAAGTGTGAGGTTCTGCAGTTGGTTTCTTCTCATCTCTGGATTCCTTAACCATTTCTGTTGTCTTGTTTCCATCATTGACCTCTTCTTTATTCACCATTTCTTCCTTATGCTCACTTTGGTTTTCAACTTTGTTTTCATCCTTACTGTTGTAAAGCGGAAAAATCGAACCCTAGTCGTTCTCCCCTCCCCAACTCCGAGGAGAGAGAAGGGAGGTCACTAGGGTTGATGGTTTTCACTTAGGAGAGACTTTACATTCAAAAGAGGGGTTGAAACCCACAAGATCCAATCCCACACAATGCAGGATTGGATTCTAAATGAGTTTCAAGGGTTAAGACATCAAGGATACCCTCTTTTGTAAAGAAATGTAGATAGAATGATTGAACTAGGAATGCATGTAAAGTAGGAAATATTCGTTTATAAATAGAGATAGGGATATGGGATGAAGCTGCGGACCTGGAATTAGCAGTAAAATGTCGAGATGATGTTGTTCTGCAAATTTGAGCGAAAGTTGATGGGACGATGGCGCCCGACATGCACACGGTCCTCCGAAAAATCCGCGAAACGAAGGTGGATCTGTTCGTCTCTGCACAAGGATTCCAGATCTTCAATTACAGCCGCGTACCTGCAAGCTACACACAGAAAAGAGAGGATGATTGGGGGGTTAGGGATTAGGGGTTTGCCTTTAGGTCAAACCCCAGTTTTGGAATTAACCAAGAAATGAGAATGCTGTAAGTGTAAATGTTTGTAATGTAAACAAGTACTGATACCTTGTTGTAAGAATGTTTGTATTCTTACATGCGAAGGTGTAATGTATGTTGTATGTAATGTGTTGTAAGTGATCTCCTCTTCAATGGTTGAATCCTTGTCTTGAATGCAACACTTAGCCTTGAATGGAGACTTAGAATGCTCAATTGCTTGAAGGAATGCTTGAGTGCTTGAATGTTTGAATATCGCTTCCGCCTTTTGCACACATATGTTTTTCCTCTTTTCCTTCCTTTCTAGGAGAGGAAAAGTAGTTTATATACTTGTCAATTAGGGCTGATAGACTGATTTTCCCGACCTTAGGCCGACCTAGAAACAATATTTTCCAATTTGCAAACTTAAACACCCAATGCCCAAAAGGAGACCGAGCCCAAAATAGGGCCAGGGACCAGGGCGCTGGGCGCCATGGTCCCACCTCCCGAGATAGCAGGGTGCAAGGAGGGATCATGCCAAGGTGCAGAAAAATGCAGTTTTTGGTGTCACAAGGAGGTTTCGGGGTCTCCATTCAAGTTCAACGTTGCGTCGCCATCGTGAAGTCCCAAATGCAGTCGAAATTGCAAGTGTCGCAATTTTAGGACGCTACAACTGTCTACCTTGTTGACTGTGGATTCAGCTACACTTTGTTCTTGTCCCTTTTTTGCTACTGCTTCTACTTGTGCTTCTACTAGTTTCTCAATGTTAAGCTAAGTATCATCAGGGGTGGTATCTGTTTTCTTAACTTCAATTGTTTCCTTAATATTCTGCTGAGAGTCAACAATGTTTACCGGTGACTCAGAGACCTCAACATTTGTATCTTCAACTCTCTTTACCTCTGTAGTTTCCTTATCCATGACAATGTTAAAATCCCGTGTGTCCACATTCATGGTAAAAAGAACTTTAGACTCCGGATTAGTGTCATCTTTTGTCATTTCCTCTTCCTTCTCTTTTGGTTGACTATTAGTTTGAGTCAGTGCCTCTGCAGTTATTGGTGGGGTGTCTTGTGTCGATGGAGGAAGGTTATCCTTGATCGTGATATTAGGTACACTACCAATTTTTCCTTTACCTTTATCTTTCTGATATACTTTAGCAAAAGATTTATCTATTTTCTATCTATCCTTCTCTTCTTTCTTCTCTCTTTCCACAAAAAATATATCCCACTTATCTGTCATTTCATCTGCTATTTCTTTCACTCTATCTGCCATAAGGTTAACCTGTCAGTGACCACTCACAAAAACTGTTCTATTTGCCTCTGAAATTAAATCATCAATTTCTTGTTTGGAATTAATAAGGCACAGTATGTAGAGCTTCTACCTTTAATTTCTTGTATAATCCATTATAAACATTCTCTTAGCTTCTAACCTTAAGTACAAATCATTAGGTAGATCATCTATAACATCAATAAGAACTTTCTTGTATATATCTAGGTACAAAATAATGCTTTCCTCTATAGTATCCTTATCTGAATCCTTGAAAGAATGATAAAGTTTATTCACATTACTAAGGTTACCTTCTTGGGTGATTTCATTGATCAACTCTTCCGATGTAAGAGTATTCAGTGCCTTAGGTTCTTGTTTCTTCTTTGGAGTCACTTTCTTCTTTTGACCAATGGGCTCTCTTATAGCCCGTTGTTTCTTTCTCCGTGTTCTTGACTTCTTGGGAGATGGAGCAGGTGTCGGTGAGGGTTTTCTTTTCTTCCTATCCACTCTCTCGAATTCAGCTACCTTGTCACTGTTAGAATCAGAAGAAGTAGCTACAGGGGAAATGTGAGCTACCGCTTTTTGCTCTGATTGACTTTCTATCACACTAGTAGCAATACCGCCAAGATTCATCAATCCTTCAGTAACATCTTTTACAATCTTAGAAGCATCTTTCATAAATTTATCTCTTTTCTTTTTCTGCTTCATCATAGCTACACCACTTTCAATGGTTTCAACATTACCAAATATTTCCTATGTTGGTTTCGGTGGAGCATCTAGTAGTATTTTAGCATATGAATCTAAGATGTGTGAATCCACCTCATATCCCATTTCAGTAATCTAGACAGTTCTGGGTCTAATTGCCTCCATCCAAATTTCATCTCTTTTCACTACAAAGCATATCTGTTTATCATATTTGTCCACAATGCTTTGGGGAATCCTTTCCCTTTGTCTCATTTTAGCTTGGAAATTCTTAAAGTAGTCTTTGACCAACTTATCACCATCAGATCCTATACCAGTGATTACCTCTTTTATTTGTTTTCCAACTGAAGTATCATAGGCAAAATCCTTATGTCCTATACTGGGGATCTCTTTAAGTAAAGCATTAAACACATTATCAGACTTCCAAATTTGAAGGTTTCTTTCTTATCACCTTTGATCTTATGCAAATTCTCTAACAGTTCATCCTTTAACCATTCACAAATATCAATCTTTTCATTGTTCAATATCATCTCATGTGCACTATGAATGCATGAACTTGACACAAAATTCAATGACCATGCTAGCAAATTTAACATTTTTATCCTTTATATCATTGACCCTAAGTGACCGGTTGTCAAATGTAGCTCCGGTTAAGCTCATAACCTCTTTGTTAGGGATTTCCTTCTTCTTGCCAGGTCTAGAACTAGTGGAGCGTAAACCAGTAATAGCTCTAATAGCTTCCTTGGCAATCTTAAATACTCAGTCCAACCACATAAACTCACCGTGAACCCTGCTAAGGACATAACATATGACTTCATCTGAGAATTCTAGCATATGGAGGATATCAATGAAACCTAAATCCTCAACTACCTTATGTTTCGGTTTCACTACCCCATCCTTGTTAGTGATTATATTCATGTACATGTTCATCAAATCTTCAGACCCTAAAATTTCTATGTAACAATGTATGTATGCCCTAGGGTCTTCAGAAAATGCGACTCCCTTCAGGATTCTAGAAAATGCACCAATAGAGTCATCCAGTTTTGCTATCTTAGGAATGATCTTGAAAATGGGTCTAGGTTGTTTTATGTTCTCCACAACTGTAGGGTTTGCTATGAATTCAGGAACAGAAGTTGAAGATGCCATTGCGAAAGATATATACCTTTTAACTGTGAAATCCTTGAATGCTCAGAAAAGACCTTTGATGAATTTCTCTCTCTTCGAATGCTTCGATGCTTGGTGAATTGAAATGAGAGGTTACTGAACCTTTATAACCAAAAATTGACTTATAACCACAATAAATGCTTCGCCGGTGAAGTGAAAATTCCACATATCCGGTAAAGAAGAAATATAACTTCTTACCATCAACCAAGGGTAAATGCATTATTTTCAATTTGTTGCCTTACCCCTAAGGATTATTCCTTAGTTAGATGAAAAATCTCCTGCCGGTGCAGGATTAGCGTATTCTGTCGGTGCAGAGACAGATTCATCAATTCCCCGATCTCTCTTCCTAATTCATTGTTTAGAAAATTCTTGCTTGATTTCAGTCACCTTTTCTTTGCCTTTGTTATTGGATCCTTTATTGTTTTCCGGTACAGTCTTACTTCTACAAAATTTTGCAATATGCCTAATCTTGTTACGTGCATAACAAGTTACATTGTTTCTCTGAATAGCCTTTCCATAACCTTGACCGGTTTGAGTTCTGCATTGATTAGATAAATGTCCAAATCTACCACAAACATAGCATTTCACATTCATTCTACAATTGTTTGAGTTATGACCATTTTTACTGCATTTGGAACATTGACTGGTGGGTAACTTTGTATTTTGATTATTCCTAAATCTACACTGATTTGTTCTATGACCAAATTTGTTGCAATTAAAACATTTCCCATTAAATTTATAAGCATTAGGTTGCCTTACCAGTTTGCTATGATCATGATTGTTTGCAGTCCCAGAACTTTCTCCATGTTCAAATTCAAGTCCAATTGTTTCTCCATCAGGTTTTTGACTTTTCAACATATCATCAAGATTATCTGAACTTTTCTTGAATTGGTCTTTGTATTCATTTGCAGTGACCAACTCACTTTCCAAAGTGCTAACTTGTCTCAAAAGTTCCTCTTTGTCATGTTGCATGTGAATCAAATATGTTTTAAGCATATCATATTCATAACTAAGCCTTTAAAATTCATTTGATCTTTCATTAAGTCTTCTGGCCAAATCTTCTTCATTCCTCTTTCTATCTTCAATATCCTTGCATAGTCTCATGGTTAAATCTTGCATCTCATTCTTCATGTTACTGTTCTCTTGTCTCAATTTCTCTGCAATATCTCTGAGAGTTTCTTTTTCTTCATCATCTTGATTTTGCAATTGCACATGTAATTCTTTTCTCTTATTCTTTGCTATAACCAGGTTATCTTAAATTGCTTTGATGAATTCTTGAGTAGTTCTGAGTTCATATTCTAGTTTGGTATTCTTCAATTTATCTGCATCAAAATCTTCAAGATCTCCTTCCAACTATTGTCTCAAACTTTCCATCGATACCGATTTCAGAATCTTCCTCAAGATGTTAGGCTTTTGCAAGTAGAGGACTAGGCTCTGATACCAATTGTTAGATACTTGATTATTCCCAAAGACACTGAGAGGGGGGGGGGGTGAATCAGTGTCTAACCGGTGTGAAAAAGATTTAAACTTGTTTGCAACTTTATATCCTAAATTAATATACCGGTAAACAAGTAATAATGCAATAAAGAGAAATAACAGTATAACCATCAATGCACACCATAAACATATATTTTTGGCGAGGAAATCCGGTAGGAGAAAAACCTCGGTCGGATTTGTGACCCACAATATTTACTCACTGGCCAATATGAATAAATATTACTTATACAATAGCGGCCTACACATGTAGGAAGGCCAACAGCCTAGAGCTCACTGCTCAATCACAAAAATAGGAGTCACACTAACAACAAAATTGGATGATTAAATCCAATGACAATGTACTGCTCAAAATAGCATCTACAATGCTGGATTCAGTATCGGTTTAAGCTCTGTTAGATACCTCTTCCATAAACCTTTCTTCGCTCTACTCTTCTCTTATTTGCTCATAAAATAATTACATCATAATGCATATACAATTATTCGCTCTCATATACGGCTTGCATTCATTACCTAATTACATTTTCTTACTTTTCTTACATACCTACAAAATGACCTATAAGATCTCATACATATATGAGTCTTTACAATACATCATGTCGGCTATACAAATAATATTACAATACAAAACAATATAATTTCCATGTCGGCTAGGAGTACCAGTAAGATCTTCTCTCGGTGTAGATTGGATGCTAGTGTGAATAATCTTGTTGTAACTGTTGGCTTGATGATGATTGTAATGTATTCATCACTTGTTGTCATTGATGAAACACTCTCACACACATATATGATTACATTGACTACTGATGTAACTTTAATTGGTTTACACTACCAACCGATATGTTTAAGGTCTATCTCTAACCGGTACTTTGTCAATTGGTATGTGCCTAAGAGATAACCTGTGGTTACACTAAGTCAACATCAAAATGAAGATAAAGCTGAAGATGAAGATCAAGTGGAAGATTTCGGGACAATGGTTCACTAGTTTTATTCCAACCGGTATTGACTGTTCTAACCGACATGTGATTTTGTGATGAGTTACCAACACCGTTTTCTTAGTGGTCATTTTTTTGATGAGTTATGTTTAAATGTCTAGATACATTGCACCTAGGAAATTATGTTCCTATGGCCAACATAAGGTTTGTATGTCTATTTAAAGACATCTTAGTGAATCATCAAATATGATGAAGAGGTGATCTATGCAAATACTTTTGTTGAAGAGCGATAAGTGTTGAAGATAGAGAGAAGTGTTGAATGTACTTAGAATGATCTGATCAAGCAAGTATTGTGCTGCTCAAAACAGATCAAATCTTTCTTGTTGTTTTCTAATCGTTACAATAGAATAAAATCCCCTAACCGGGTAAGCTCTAACAAGCTTCATTGTACAAATCCTCTAACAAGGTGATCCATTAGTTTGGGTTCTAAAATCCTCCAGCAAGGTTACTCTTAACAGGGTAGTACTCTTAACAGGGTATAAGCTTCTAATCAAGCTTGGGATCTCTAACAAGATTCGCTCCTAGCATAGCTCTTTGTAAGACCTTAACCGGTCAGTTTTCTATTACTGTAGATAGTTAACTTGTGAGTTCCATCTCACCGTGGTTTTTACCTATTTGGGTTTTCCACGTATAAACACTTGTGTTATGGTGGATGTTCCACTTTATGTGGATGTTGTTATTTCATTTTGGATAGCATATATTTTGTTCAAATTCTTAGTTAAGTTCATCTACCGGTTAGTGTTTAAAGTTGTGCATGTTTTGGTGTCACTGATTCACCACTCCTCTCAGTGCTTTTCAAGACCATTAGTAACTGTCGGTGCCGGTAGATGATGTTTGTTGCCAGTGTAACCTGTGAACCATGTTACTTGTTGGTTGCCATCAATGACAACATCAACTATTCTCATATGAGTGTATAATGCCAACAGGACCTACTATTGCACTATCTACCTTTCCACCCACCTTCGAGGTCTTGGGAGAAAGGGAGAAGGTGAAAACGATGCTAAATTTTATTTTATTTCAAGTGGAGAGTAATTTCATCACCCCACAAAGGTACTTGAAATTGGGATGCGTTGGGGATATCATCTCTCCCAACGTAGTCTTGAACGGGTTTTTCGATCCACTATATAAACATACTGGTCAGGCGGCTAGAGTGTTGAGCGAATTCAACATATGTGGGGGCCTTCCCTACATCGATAAGCTCAACTAAAGTCTTAAGTGGCTTGCTCTGAGAATCCATTGTTGGATCAGGACCCCTCAAAATTTTATAATAAGAACCAACTTAGTAGCCCAAATACTACATTCAGTGATTCCAAGAGTGTGGATCGTACCCCGTAGATACCCCTCATGTACCTTGCATTATGAGATGGAAATCCCTCGATGATAAGATCTTCGGATCTTCGGGGTAAGAGAGACTGGCATGCCCAAGAAGTGTATGTTGTGGAGTGGAGCCAACATTGCCAAACTCTCTATCTGTCCGTCTTGTTTCGGTATTTTGCTGTGGGGGCCTCGTTGAATGCTGTCCAATTTCCAGCCTAAGATTGTCTTTTGTGTCTTTTTATGTATCATTGTACCTGACCAGTATTGAGTCAGTTATTTGGGATATTTCAGGCCCTATCCTGCGTATCTCTGAATTTTCTGAGATTGTTTGAAAACCAGTTCAGTCAGCTATATCTATCTCCAAATAATTGTTCTCAGACTTGGAAAACCACAAAACTTGTCCTACACGCGGAATTACTGAAAACTAAGTCCATTTTTGAAACGTCAAAACTCAAAAGGTTACACACATGTGACCATAGGTAGTCCTTGCATAGTCATCATTTAAATCATCCTAAGTCCTTGCATAGTCCTCATTTACATCATCCTAAGTCCTTGCATAGTCCTCATTTACATCGTCCATAGTCCTTGCATAGTCCTCATTTACGTCCTTATTATCGTCCTTATTATCTTCCATAGGTCTTGCATACTCCTCATTCACGTCCTTATTATCATTCATAGTCCTTGCATAGTCCTCATTTACATCCTTATTATCATCCATAGTCCTTGCATAGTCCTCATTCATGTCCTTATTATCGTCCATTGTCCTTGCATAGTCCTCATTTACGTCCTTATTATCACCCATAGAAGTTGCATAATCTCTATTTATGTCCGCATTTAAGTCCTTGTCTAGACCTCATATACGTCTATCTTAGTACATCATCATTTGCATAATCATCCTAGAAAGTATTAGCATGCATCTTAATGGGTCTCCCAGGTGATGGTTTGCTCTCCTTTGAGCAACCTAATCTAGTGCCAAACGGCGGTCAATAAGAAATTATTGACGGTCTAGCTAACTTAGCTTGGGAATCAAGGAGAAACGTACCCCAGTATATAGGAGTCGAGTATGAGATAAATATCGAGTATAAAATTGCCCATAGGATTGATAGAGAAATTGTTGCAGAACGTCTAAGAGAAGAACTTGAAAAACTTGCGTTGCAGAAATCTTGAAATACTCAACAAGTCTCACATCCAAATCCTCAATAGAGAGTCTAGTCTGGTCTTGGATACCCCATACTTAGGTCTAGAGTCTAGCATTAGTTGTCGTCTTGCATAAATTTCTAAAACCACCCTCATATAGAAGTCTTAAATGCCCATCACAAGGTCACAAAAAGCAAAAGGTACAATGGAACCAAACAATGACCAGTCTGTAAACCCAACTTGGAATATGGACATATCAACTAGTCAATAGTCCAATTCTCAGGCAATGCCCACAATACATGAACTACAACAACATTTAACACATGAAGAGATTGAATCAGCTCAACAAGACCCACATGTCCTTATGATCTTAGATGCACTTATACATAGTGATAGGGACAAGTATCTCTCGTTGTTATTATAAAATTGGGCAAAATTAGCTAAAGATTTTAATGTCACAAAAATCTTACCACTAGGAAATATTCTAGGTCAAGATAGTAGTCAAATACCGCATATGACACAGACGCAAGCAATGACCTCAAGTTTTCCTCAAAATGCACCAACATCATCTATACAAACATATGTAAGTTCAAACACGAACTCTCAGTCAAGTGCATCATCTTCAACAATAATGTTAGCGAACCAACATAGACCATACCGATAATATCAAGTGTCTCAACACCTATTCAAACACAAGTTCCTCATACAACAAGTGCAACCCAACCTCCGGTTTCCTATTCTATAGGATCAATATATAGTCTCAAAATGCAAATCTAGGTCTTGCCAATACAACGAGTACAACTCAGCCAAACATGGGTTCACATATCACTTATTTCACAGTAGCTAGTGGAACATACAACACACGAAATTATAATCATGGTATCTTCCAACAACCTCCTAGTTATACTACTACTAACCTTTTTGTGGGAAATATACATGCACAAAGTGTACCTTTGACTCAAACGAATATTTTGCCACAATAATTACAGAATTTGCAACAATAGGTAACAACTATATAAACCGGTAACGATAAGAGCTACACAATGCAGGAATTACGTCCTTATCCTTTTGATCATACATTATACATGCCACCTTTCCTGCCACATTTTAAAACACCGAAATTCGACAGATATCGAGGGAAAGGTGATCCTAGAGACCACATCGGATAGTTTTTTACGACATGCATAGAGGTTGCAACTTAAGACACTTACCTAATGAGACCATTTCCTAAAAGTTTGGGAGGTCCAACCTTAGAGTGGTTTTCACATTTACCACCAACTATTACATCATGGGGAGAATTAGCTGAACACTTCATTGCAAAATTTTCACATAACATTGAAACCCCAGTCACTTTGATGGACTTGTGCGCCAGGAAACAATATGAGAATGAAATATTCGCATCCTTCATACAATGATGGAGAGCTCTCTATAGGAGGTGAAAGACTATTATTCCAGAAACAAAGCAAGTGGATATGTTCACAGAAAACTTAATCCCTAAGATCAAGTACCCGATACAAATGCAATGTTTGACCATATTTAAACAAATCACTGAAAAAGCCCTCAAGTGTGAGAAAGGACTAGTGGAACAAGGTCTCATTAAATATGGCAACAATAACAACAATGATAAATCCAAATTTTTGTCGAAAAACAAAAATGTGACCAACGATGGTGTTGTAGATGCCCGTACGGTGAATAGAACTCAATCGGTTTTATCTTTACAAGGCACAAGGCAATCATTAAATCCGCATGCAAAGAATAACACTATCTCAACAAACGTGAACACAATGCAAAATATGAACACAAAATATCCAAGGGTAAATTCTCCAAGAAGAAATTACATACTGTTAGGATTCCCAAAGATACTGAGAGGGGGCGTGAATCAGTATCTAACCGGTTTATTAATTTACTTGAACTAAAGCATGTCAATACAGTGTATCAGTAAATCAAAAGTAATGCAGTAAACAAGAAAAACAATAACCACATGAAGAGCACACCATAACATAGTAGTTTAACGAGGAAACTCGGTGTGGGAAAAACCTCGGTGGGATTTGTGACCCACAATATTCACTTACTGGCCAATAAGGGAATATTACTGCTACAATAGGGGTCTGCACATGCAGGAAGGCCAAGTGCCTAGAGCTCACTGCTCAAATACAAAAGGAAGTCACACTGACTTACAAAAATGGATTATAATAATCCAATGTCTTGTACTTCTTCAAAATAGCATCTATTATGCCAGATCCAGTACCGGTTTTAGCTCTACTGCATACATAAACCCTTAACCTAAAATTTGCATATTAGGTCTGCATTATTTTGCCTATTATCTTATTACAAAATGTTCTACAATGATCTCATACATATATGAGTCATATTACAACTTTCCATGTCAGCTTACAATGATTTTATAATTAATTACAAAATATATTATGAACAAAATTCCTGTTGGCCTAGGTGTCGGTATGCTTCCTTTCACTGTCAGTGTTCTGTGTGTCGGTATA
The DNA here is from genome assembly GCF_030272615.1 of Cryptomeria japonica. NCBI lineage: Eukaryota > Viridiplantae > Streptophyta > Pinopsida > Cupressales > Cupressaceae > Cryptomeria > Cryptomeria japonica. Next base: position 574,663,125 of record NC_081406.1, read on the forward strand.
GAGTTTGTTGTTTCCGGTGCTGGTATAATTGTCTTGCCGGTATCATATGATTGCAAGGTTGCCATCAATTACAAAACCTTCAATCACCTACAATTTCTCATTGGAGTGTGCATTTGCCAACAATCTCCCCCTTTGGCATTGATGGCAACACTCATGAGAAAAATCCAAAAAGTGTCATCCAAAAAGAATCTACCAAAATTGTCTTACCAAAAACTGTGTGCCAAATCATATGATTATATGTGCTCCCCCTGAGCTGATGGTGTCTTCTGCTAATCATTTTTCTCATCTCCACTACTCTCCCTTTAGCATCAATGACAAAGGTTGTCAAGGTGTCAACTGAGTATGGTTTCCAGCTTCATCCATGTAACCGGTTGGTTACAATCTGAAAAAGGTCTGCTAATACCAGATTCAGGTTCTCAGTGAACCATTCACTATCCTTTAATGCGGCCTCTGTCCTCTGAATTGTACCGGTGAGGTGTTGCAATTGTTGTTCCAGTGTCTTTTGTCCTTGAACTAATGCCTCAGATATCTCTTTTCTTAAGGAGGCGAGGTAGTCCAATTTTGGACTAAGTCTCCATTTCAGATCTTTTACCTTTCCTTTTATTCTTTCCTTCTCTCTTTCAAATTTCTGAAGTTCCTCCTCAAAACCTGTTAATTTCTGCTAAAAAACTGATAATGGTTTAGATGAATTAATGAAATTATTAGCTAATTTATTTATTTCTTCCTGTACCATACTAATCTTCTTGTCTATATCGACTATCAAAAAGTTTGTTTTACATGTATCTTTGTATAACTATTTAAATTCTTTTAATGTTTTACATAGTGCCGGTAAAAGAGTGTCAAATTGTCTCATGCACTTCTTTATTTCCTCTTCAAAGAATTTATGTTTTTCTTTCTCAATTTTCTCTTTGAATGCTTGCTCATTTATTTGTTCAACTGTCACAATGTTGTCAGTAATGTACTTGGACAATGTGTCAAGTTGATTTAAAGAATCTTTATTATCCACATTACACTTGGGTGCTATCATTTTCAAAATTGAGATTACATCATCAATAGCTTTGTATGCTTGTGCACTGCACTCTATTATTTTCTTGATTGAATCCAATAGAACTTCTGTCATATTTGTTGGTCTAAATTCTGCTATGGAAGAGCCAACAATCTGTATTCCGCCGGTGTGAGTAACTTCTTTGCTTGTAGTGACCTCTGGTAGGTCAGTTTGTGTTTGCATTTCTCTAAGCAAAGGTTTGGGTTTCTCAGCTGTTGTCTGTGGCACTGTCTCTGCATGAACCTATTCCTATGAGGGACCCTGTTGCTCTACCTATTTCTTAGTGTTGTCCACTGTCGGTTTTTCTTCTGTGCTGCCTATTGCCAGTGGCTTAGTAGATGAATCATTATATACATCTATGGTCTTTGCCTTTCCAGTGTCCGGGCTCACTGTAATGTTTTCTGTCGGTGGCTCTGTTGCCACATCTGATTTTCCAGTTGATTCTTTATCCACCACAATATTGACTTTCTGAGTGTCAATGTTCATTGTATATAACACCTTAGAATCAGGATTTGTATCCTCATGTGGTGTGTCCATACTCTCAGTAGCCGGTTGATTGTCAGTAGTAACTACCGGTGGAGTATCTAAAGGCGGTGGGGATAAGTTGTCTGTTATTTTTATACTAGGTGGTCCACCAACCTTACCTTTTCCCTTATCCTTTTGATATACCTTGATGGGTTTAGGGCTTCAATACTCTTCCTGTTTCTCCTTCTCTACAAGGAATATATCCCATGCATCAGTTGTTTCTTATGTTACCTCATTCACTCTACCTACCATCAGTGCTACATGTCGGTGAGCAGTTGAAAATACTGACCGGTTAGACTCAGAGATCAATTGATCTATCTCATCAGGTGAGTTGACAGGATGTACAACAAGTAGTTTTTCAATCTTTATTTTCTTATCAAGTTCAACAATAGCTAGCCTTCTAGCTTCTAGTCTATTATATAGATCTGTCAGTATTTCATCAACAACTTGCATCAAAAATTTCTTGTAAATATCTAAGTGTAAGATTACACTGTTCTCTACTTTCTCCTTGTCATCAACCAATAGTGTGTCATATAATTTGTTAATGTTTTTCAGCTTTCCATACTCTGTTATTTCATTGAGAAGTTTATCAATGGGAGCAATAGTTTGTTGAGTCTTCTTCTTAGGGGTCATCTTCTTTTTCTTTGGAGTCAGTTTCTTTGTTGGGGGCCTCACTGCTTGTTGCTTCTGTCTTGTTTTTCTAGGAGAAGGTGAGGGTACCGATGAAGTTTTTCTCTTCCTTTCAACTCTTTTGAATTTGGCCGGTATGTCACTCTCAGAGGAAGTTGCAACCAGTGACAGATGAATTTTCGGTTGAAGTTCTTCCAGTTCACTCTCCTTAATACCGGTTTGTCTTAATACATCTTCCTTGATAGCTTGTGCCTGTCGAATTCCTTTTCTAACAGTTGCCTCAACCTTATTAGCCCTTTTCCTTGATTGAATTTGGCTTTCTATTATTTCAGCACTGCTAAAAACTTTTTCTTCAGGTTCCTTTGGAGCTTCTAGGTGGGCTTTTGCATAAGTTTCTATTATGTTGTCATCAGTTTCATACCCCATTTCAGTTACCCAGATGGTTCTAGGAATAACTGCCTCCATCCAAATTTCATCCTTATATTTGTCCACAATTGTTTGTGACAATCTAACTCTAGTTTTCATTCGGGCCTTCAATGCCTGAAAATACTCATTTAAGTTCTTTTCCCTGTTCTCTCCCATGTTGTTCAGTAAATCTAACAATTGTTTGCCTATCGGTATATCAAAACCAAAATTTCTAATACCAATACCGGATACTTGTTTTTTTTATGTACAACATCAGACAAACAAGTAGCTTTCCAAATCTGAATGTTCCCTTTTTGTCTTTCTTTATCTTTCCCAAATTATCAATCAGTTCATCTTTAAGCCATTCACATATGTCTATCCTTGCATTATCGTTTACCATATCATAGGCACTTTTAATGCATAGGCTAGAGACTAAGTTTAACCTATTTGCATGTGTAGTTTTGTAGCCTAAGATCATACTGATAAATTTGACATTTATATCCGTTACATCATTTACCCTCAGTGATCTCTTGTCAAATACTGCACCAGTTAGGTCTACAACTGTGTCATTTGAGACTCTCTTGGTTTTGTTAGGTTTTTTACCAGTGGAAGGTAACCCTGTTACTGCTTTGACAACTTCCTTAGTAATCTTGTGGATAGAGTCCAACCAAAAGAATTCACCATGAACCCTGCTTAGCACAATTCTTATGATATCCTTGGGAAAATCTGGGATACTAAGAATTTCTGTAAAACCTAGGGTTTCTATTATCTTGTGTTCAGTTTTGACATTTCCGGATTCATCACAAATTACAAATTTATATATGTTTTTGATTTCATCATCACCCAATTCCTCTATATGACAATGTATATACATTCTAGGGTCTTCAACATAAACCACTCCTTTAGGGATTTGGGAGAATGCACCTATGTCATCATCTTTCTTAGCAATTTCGGGAACCAATTTGAAGACAAGTCTAGGGCACTTAACTACTTCAACAACAGTAGGGTTTGCAATGAATTCAGGAGTAGATGAGGAAGCCATGGATATAAATACCTTTATCTGCCTTAAGGAATGATTGCTTGATGAATTGCTTCGCTAAGGGTGCCTTCACTCGGAAATTTTCGCACTCTTGAAAGTTTGAATGCTCGGTGAATGAAAAACGGAGCCAAAACACTTGCTTTATAATGTCATTATACCCAACTACCACATTTAATGCTTGCCGGTTAAGTAATGACTTAACTTTCCTGCCAGTATAGAAGTAATTTCAACTTCTTACCATCAACCGAGGGAATAATAGCATGTTTCTCATTTAGTTGCTAAACCCTCAAAGGATTTTCCTTCAGTTAGATGAAGAGTCTCCTACCGGTGGAGTGTTACTCTATTCTATTGGTGGAGGAGTATTCACATCAACATTCTGATTTGACTTTCTAATCCATTGTTTTGAGAATTCTTGCTTTACCTCTTCAACCTTTTCTTTACCTTTCAAACTAGGACCTTTGTTATTTGTTGGTGAGGTCTTGCTTCTACAAAATTTAGCAATGTGTCCAATCTTGTTATAGGCATAATAAGTCACATTGTTTTTCTGAATAGCTTTCCCATATCCTATGCCGATATGTGTTCTGCATTGATTAGATAAATATCCAAATCTTCAAAAAACATAACATCTTACATTCATTCTGCAATTTTTTGAATTATGACCAACTTTGTAGCATTTAGAACCTTGACCGGTGGGTTTATTGGTGTTCTGATAATTTCTAGATCTACACTGATTTGCTCTATGACCATACTTGTTATAGTTAAAGCATTTGCCATTAAATTTGTAAGCAGTAGGTTGTCTTACCGGTTTTCTATGATCACGATTGTTTGCAGTACCGAAGCTTTCACCAACTTCAAAGCCAAGCCCATTTGTATCACCATTAGGTTTTTTATTCTTCAGCATGTCACCAAGTTCTTCTGAACTTTTCTTGAATTTTTCTTTGTGATGATTTGCAGTAGTTAGTTCACTTTACAAGATTCCTTTCTATCTTATGAGTTCAGCTCTGTCATTTTGTGTGTGCATTAAATCTATCTTCAACATATCATTTTCATGACTAAGTCTTGTGTTCTCATTTCCAACATCATTTAGTCTTCTGGCCAAGTCATCTTCATTTTTCTTCCTATCTTCAATTTCTTTACAAAATCTCATAGTCATATCCTGCATCTCATTATGTGTTGTACTGATTTCTTGTCTTAGCTTGTTTACCAAATCATTAAGAGTTTCCTTTTCATCTCCCTCTTTCTGCATCTTCTCACAAAGTTCTCTTCTTTTATTCCTTGCTATAGTGTAATTCTCTTGAAGTGCTTGAATGATATCCTGAGTAGCCTTCAGATCATCTTCAAGTTTGATATTCTTCACCTTTTCTGCATCATAGTCTAAAAGAGTTGTTTTCAATTGTTCTCTTAAGTTTTCCATCTCTACCGGTGTCAAGATCTTCCTCAAGTTGTTAGACTTCTGAAAATAGAGGACCAGGCTCTAATACCAATTGTTAGGATTCCCAAAGATACTGAGAGGGGGGGGGGGTGAATCAATATCTAACCGGTTTATTAATTTACTTGAATTAAAACATGTAAAGCATGTCAATACAGTGTACCGGTAAATCAAAAGTAATGTAGTAAACAAGAAAATGAATAACCACATGAAGAGCACACCATAACACAGTAGTTTAATGAGGAAACCCAGTGTGGGAAAACACTCGGTGGGATTTGTGACCCACAATATTCACTTACTGGCCAATAAGGGAATATTACTACTACAATAGGGGCCTGCACATGCAGGAAGGCCAAGTGCCTAGAGCTCACTGCTCAAATACAAAAGGAAGTCACACTGACTTACAAAAATGGATTATAATAATCGAATGTCTTGTACTGCTTCAAAATAGCATCTATTATGCCAGATCCAATACCGGTTTTAGCTCTGTTGCATACATAAACCCTTAACCTAAAATTCACATATTAGGTCTGCATTATTTCGCCTATTACCTTATTAGAAAATGTTCTACAATGATCACATACATATATGAGTCATATTACAACTTGCCATGTCGGCTTACAATGATTTTATAATTAATTACAAAATATATTATTAACAAAATTCGTGTCGACTTGGGTGCCGATATGCTTCTTTTCACTGCCGGTGTTCTGTGTGTCGGTGTAGAGTTTGTCGTTACCTGTATAATTGTCTTGTTGGTATCATATGATTTCAAGGTTGCCATCAATGAAAAAACCTTCAATCACCTACAATTTCTCATTGGAGTGTGCATTTGCCAACACATACCTCTAGGGGAACCTATTGAATCAACGCTAAAAAAGTTAATACAGACAAACATGATCACTTTGTCGGAAATAAGAGTATATGAACCAGGTCCTTTCAAACCTACATGGTGGAATGATAATGATTTATGTGATTATCATCGTACTAAAGGTCACAAAATGGAAAGTTGCTATAAGTTGAAAAACTTGGTCCAAGATATGATTGATCAAGGTGACATCATGATTGATACCGATAAAACTTCAGCAAACATGAATCACACAATCTTTAAGAATCCATTTGTTAAACATGACAAAGGGAAGGCTACTACATCAGGAACACAAGATAATACAACTAACTACGCAAAAGTCTCATAAGACTATACTATTCATGCCATTAGCTCAGGAGATATAGTAAAAGATGATTCACAAGAAACACTTAATAAAGATTAGCAATATCTAGAGATTCACAAAGATGATAACCAAATTTGCATGTTGTCAGAGGCACCGAAATATGATGAACACATAAATCTCTATCTCATGGACTGGGGGCATGACGAACCATTTCATTCAAGATGATTTGAAGATGAGCTTATAGCACATATCATGGATGTCAAACTTACACATGAAGACTATAAGGAGGGATATAAGATAAACCTTGACAACACATCATATCCAATACAGACAGTTCCTGCACAAGAGATGAAACAGTGGCTACAATCACAATAACTCCCAGAGACAGAGAGTGTGCATTAGTTACTCATAAATCAAAGGTAACTTTACAAGGAGTACCACCAAACCTACCAGCAGCACTAGGGACTTATAACGTTCTTGAGCAACTCAAGAAAACCTCGACACAGATATCACTTTTTGAACTCTTGCATATTTCACCCACTCATAAAGCCATTCTGGACAAAGTGCTTCAAGATTTAGTAGTGGATAGAGATGTTAGGGTTTCAAGCAGATCCGAAGCAAATATGAACTAACAATTATATGCAGATTTAAATACAAAAGATAATCTCCCACTTGGAGACTGATACTACACGACACCACTGTACATGCAACATCCGTTGGATAAAACACTAGGACTTGACTGGTATAAATTCCACAATTATCAATCAAGAAGACCAATAGAAACTGATGAAGAAATCAGCTTCTCTGTGGAACTGCCTTTGTGAACATATCGACAGGATTCTCACTTGTGTGAATCTTCTCAAGCCGTAACTGACCCTCCTCCAAAATAGTCCGGATGAAGTGGTACCTGTGTTGAATATGCTTTGTCCTTGAATGAAAAGCAGAGTTCTTCGCAAGATGAATGGCACTCTGGCTATCAGTATACAATGGGCTATCCTCTTGTGTCTGATCCAATTCCTTCAGAAAACATTGCAACCAAATCATCTCTTTGCTGGCTTCTGTAGCAGCAACATACTCAGCTTCAGTGGTTGAAAGTGCAACAACCTTTTGCAGCCTAGAAATCCAATTGACTGCAGTTCCCCCTACAATAAAAACATACCCTGTAGTACTCCTCCGTGATTCAATATCACCCGCCAGATCAGAGTCAACAAATCCACTTAGAGCAGCATTAGATCCTTTGAAACATAATGCCTTTGTAGTAGTTCCTTTCAAATACCGAAGAATCCATTTCACAGCATTCCAATGTTCCATACCCGGATTACTCATAAACCTGCTCACAACTCCCACTGCATGTGCAATATCTGGCCTTGTGCATACCATTGCATACATCAGACTGCCAACAACTGATGAATACGGGATGTTAGACATTTTATTAACCTCTTCCTGTGCCTTTGGGCACATCTCCTTAGTCAATTTGAAATGACTAGCCAAAGGTGTACTAACTGCTTTTGCATCCTGCATGTTAAATCTTTTCAACACCTTCTTTATATACTCATTTTGGGACAAATTCAAGGTTCTATTTTTCCTGTCCCGTGTAATCCTCATACCGAGAATTTGCTTAGCTGCACCCAAATCCTTCATAGCAAATGACCTGGCTAATTTCTGTTTAAGATCATTTATATGTTGCATGTTAGACCCAGCAACAAGCATGTCATCAACATAAAGCAACAGGATAATATAACTGCCATTATCAAATCTCTTAAAATATACACAATGATCAGAATGACATCTATGATAACTGTGTTCAGCCATGAAACTATCAAATTTTAAATACCATTGTCGGGGTGCTTGCTTTAGGCCATACAGACTTTTCTTCAACCTGCACACCAAGTTCTCCTTACCTTTGACCTCATATCCCTGTGGTTGCAACATGTAAATTTCCTCCTCCAAATCTCCATGGAGAAAAGCTGTTTTGACATCTAATTGTTCAAGATGTAAATCATCTGCAGCCACAAGACTAAGTACAGTTCTAATTGAAGTCATTTTTACAACTAGAGAAAATATTTCATCATAATCTATACCCTTTTTCTGTGCAAAACCTTTTACCACAAGTCTGGCCTTATATCTTTTCTGACCTCCTTCCTCCTCCTTCAACCGATAAACCCATTTGTTAGGCAAGGCTCTTTTTTCTGCAGGTAAAGGGACTAAGTCCCAAGTTTTATTTTTCATCAAGGAGTCCATCTCCTCTTTCATGCCTAGTTGCCACTGTTGTTTGGCATCCACCTGCATTGCTTCTTCATATTCTTCTGGTTCACCAGAATCCGTTAATAAAATAGAATACAAAGAAGGAGAAAATCTTTCAGGGGGTCTACTTGTCCTCGTAGAACGTCTAACACTTGCAGGAGTTTGTGGGACAATCTGTTGTTGCTGAGCATCAGGTACCTATGGCATTTCATTTTCAGGGATCTCATCCAACACCACATATTCTTGTTTGTCATGTTCATGCTTCTTTTCCTGCATCTGTTCTTTATACATAACCTTCTCATTGAATATAACATCTCTACTTCTAATTATTTTCTTATTTTCAAAATCCCATAACCGATAGCCATATTCATCTATCCCATATCCAATGAAGGTACATTTCTGAGATTTAGCATCAAGCTTGGTTCTGTTTTCTTTATAAACATGGACAAAAGCTTCGCAACCAAAAGTTTTTAGAAAAGAATAATTTACCTTTTTACCAGTCCATGCCTCCTCTGGAATACCACCATCCAAAGGGGTTGAAAGTCCTCTATTTATCAAATAGACAGCAGTATGTACAACATCTGCCCAAAAATGTAAGGGCAATCCAGCATGCAATCTCATGCTCCTCGCACGTTCCATGATGGTCCTATTCATTCTCTCTGACACACCATTTTCCTGTGGAGTTCCTGGAACTGTCTTCTGCTTTCGAATCCCATTTAAGGAACAGTAATCTTCAAATGCTTTGCTACAATACTCACCTCCATTATCCAATCTGAGACACTTCAACTTTTTTCCTGTCTCATTCTCAACCAAAGCTTTCCATTTCTTAAAAGTTTCAAAAACATCCGATTTTTGTTTTAGGAAATATACCCATGTTTTTTTGGTTGAGTCATCAATAAAAATAACATAATAACAAGAGCCACCAAGAGATGATACCTGAGCCGGTCCCCATACATCTGAATGTACAAGCTCTAACTTCTCACTCTTCTTCTCTTTCCCAACCTTGAGAAATCTGACTCTTTTTTGTTTACCATAAACACAGTTTTCACAGAACTCTAAATCAATCTTCTTTAGTCCTGGCAATAGATTTTTGGAGTGAAGGATTTTCATCCCTTTCTCACTCATGTGCCCAAGCCTATGGTGCCACATTATCGAATCTATTCTTGCAACATTTATTGTTGTTGTCCCTGCAGTAACTTTATCTGTAGCACCTAAGGTAGAGTAAGTGTTACCAGTACACAGATATAATGTGTCTACCTTCACACCTTTAGCTACTACTAATGATCCTTTAGTGACCTTCCACATACTGTCTGAGAAGGTAACTATGCAACCTTCACTACCTAGTTGCCCTGCAGAAATTAAATTTCTTCTTAAATTAGGAACATGTCTTACCTCCTGCAGAAACCAGTCATTACCATTCTGCAACTTGATCTTTATCTTTCCTTTTCCAATAATTTGACAGGGCTCATCATCACCCAAATATACTTGTCCAAAATCACCTTGAACATAATCTAGAAAATATTTTCTATGGGGTGTAGCATGAAATGAAGCCCCAGAATCTATTACCCAGGAATCATTAACATTATCCAAACATAAGATTAAAGCATCTTGTAAAGTATTACTTGCAATATTAGCTTCCTTACTGTCATTTTCATTTTTGTCTCCTTCTTTGTTTTTCCGAGACCAACAGTCTTTCTTTAGATGACCAGGCTTTCCGCAGTACTAGCAATCTTTCTTTCCTCTAGATTGAGAGCGTCCTTTCTTTGACTTCCCTCGTGACTTCTCATTCCCAGGACCTTTTCCTCTTTCCTTTGATCTTCCTCTGTTCTCCACATTCAAAACACTACCCGATGATGTTGGAGTCTCACCAGTGCTTTTCCTTCGCATTTCCTCGCTTAGGATAACACCAACAATATCATCAAGTACCAAAGTATTTTTACCAGAGACATAGTTACTTACAGCCATAACCAAGCTATTCCAGCTTTCTGGCAAAGAACATAAAATCAAGAGAGCCCTAACCTCTTCTGCAAAGGTAATTTTTACCGAAGACAATTGATTGGTAATTGTATTAAATTCATTTAAGTGCTCCGCTACAGATCCTCCCTCACTCATTTTCAAATTAAACAAACGCTTCATAAGAAATACCTTATTCGAAGCCGAGGGTTTCTCATACAACTTAGCCAATGTTGCCATCAAATCTACAGTCGTTTTTGCTTCTGTTATATTGAATGCTACAGACGACGCAAGGCACAATCGAATGGATCCCAGTGCCTTTCTATCTAAAATGTCCCACTCTTCATCTGATATTATGGTCGGTTTCTTTGCCTTTCCTTCCAATGGCCGCCACAAATCCTTTTGATACAGGTAATCCTCCATCTGCATTTTCCATAACTGATAATTTTGGCCGTTAAACTTTTCGACCTTGAATTTGGAATCCTCCATTGCTCCCACTCAAATCTGAAAGTCCTGCCAATTTACAGAAAACCTCGATCTGATACCAATTGTTAGGGTTTCAAGCAGATCCGAAGCAAATATGAACTAACAATTATATGCAGATTTAAATACAAAAGATAAAGAAATAAAACAAGACACAGATAACATAGAGATTTAACGTGGTTCACCCAGAATGGGTTACGTCCACCATACATAGCCGTCCAATCTTTCTTATTATCCAGCAAAAACAATACATCAACCTTCCAATGCCTTAAGCATCCCAGCCGCTTATAACATGCATTTTTAGGGCAACAAACAAAGTCTGCCTTTTTTAGGGTTTTATTCCAATGTCAGTTTTCATGAACAAAAAACGGCAATTTTTTTTTTTCTCGGGGGCTGCCGCCCCCGAACCCCCGCTTTTCTCAATCACCACATTTCAACAAGAGATATAGATGAAAATGCCTTCCAATCCATCATAGGGAATTCGGCACAGGGCACCTGCATTGCATTCACAGAACAAGATGTTCCTAGTGATATAATTCTCCATAATGACCCGCTACATCTAGAAGCTTACATACATAAGAGAAGAGTCATAAGAGTACTCATAGATGGAGAAGTGGGTCTCAACATTTGTACATTAAAGCTCGTTAAGGAATTGAGATATTTCGAGCTTCATATTGATCTATCAAAGAGAATAAATATCAAAGCATATGATGATGAAGAACGTCCCTCAAAAGGTATAGTAACGCTACTAGTGCGAATAGGACCTATCATAATAAAGGTCGCTTTTCAAGTGTTGGACAAAGAACTAGGATACAACATGTTATTGGGTCGCCCATGGATTCACACCATGCAAGCCGTACCGTTGACATTTCATCAATGTGTCAAATTCCCATATAACGACATTGAAATCACCATAAGAGGTGATCCAAATCCATTTCAACACTATAATTACTTAAAAGAAAGTGTGGATAATCGGGTACCAATTAATCAAGCAGCACCTCTACCTACACAAATGGAGTCATTAACAATCACATAAACACAAAAGAATGTGCTTACAACATCTTCTTTATAGATAAAAGATATTGGTTGTGGAGAGTATTCTATTTCAAGTGCATCAAATGGAAAATAGTTGTCCCTCTCTCCTAGGTCTTTTGGGAAACCTCAAAATGTAGTAATGAAACAAGACAAAGGAAAGGAAATTGTCAGATACTCAGACTCATGCTCTTTCATTAGATGGGGTGATTTACAAGAAGAATCTTTGAATGAAGATGTCAATCATTAGATATATAGAGAAGAAGATGACATGACAATACCCAAATTACCTCTAGATCAGTATGGCAATGGGTTCAAAATGCTCCAAAAACATGGGTATGATGGCACCACAGGCTTGGGATATATAGAGAAGTAGAAGAAGAAGAAGAAGGAGAAGAAGAAGAAGAAGAAGGTGGTTTCTCTCAACTATGTAGCACATGTACAATAGGTCATGAAAGAATGAAGTGTGGTTGCTTGATGAGGGAAGCTATGACACAAATAAAGTGTGATGATGTATGATCCTAGAGATATTTTGGCATTATGTAAGTATGATAAGAATTGTAGATTTATCTAAATGGAAGGAAGAATATTGTTTATAGAAATCTCGAAGAGAATCAAGGGTTTGGATCAAGAGGTTAAAAGATGAACGACCATAATCACATAGACAAAAGAGAATCAATAGGATTGAAGGGTAGGTAAAGATGAAGGGAGGAGATTAAGTGGTAGATAAAAATTTGAAGGGATGGGATTAAAAAGAAGAGGATAATGAATTAATTAAATAAATAAAAGTGTCTATTTAATTAATAGAGGAAAAGAGCAAAAGATCAATTAAATAAATATAAATATTATTTAATTTAGGAAATACGTGAGATTAAATAAATAATAAATATTTATTTAATTTTGAAATAAGAGGTTAATGAATTAATTAAATAAATAAATAATTATTTAATTAATAGAGGATATCATGGTAAAATAATTAAATAAATAATATATTTATTTATTTTTAAGTAAGGACAATTTTAGGTGTCTAGCGGTAGCTCTAAAAGAAGTCTCCTTTAGGGTCAACAAAATAAGACCCCTTCAGCCTAGATGCAATTTTGAATGCAATTGAATTCCATTGGGCATTAGAACAAATTGACGAATTGTATCGGGATGTACCATTAAATTCCTGCCACATTTTGAAACACCTAAAATTTGACAGATATCGAGGGAAAGGTGATCCTAGAGACTACATTAGATAGTTTTTTACGACATGCATAGAGGTTGCAAATGAAAACACTTACCTAATGAGACTGTTTCCCAAAATTTTGGGAGGTCCAACCTTAGAGTGGTTTTCACATTTACCACCAACTATTACATCATGGGGAGAATTAGCTGAACACTTCATTGCAAAATTTTCACATAACATTGAAACCCCAGTCACTTTGATGGACTTGTGCACCACGAAACAATATGAGAATGAAATATTCACATCCTTCATACAATGATGGAGAGCTCTCTATAGGAGGTGCAATACTATTATTCCAGAAACAAAGCAAGTGGATATGTTCAGAAAAAACTTAATCCCTAAGATCAAGTACCCGATACAAATGCAATGTTTGACCATATTTAAACAAATCACTGAAAAAGCCCTCAAGTGTGAGAAAGGACTAGTGGAACAAGGTCTCATTAAGTATGGCAACAACAACAACAATGATAAATCCAAATTTTGGTCAAAAAACAAAAATGTGACCAACGATTGTGTTGTAGACGCCGGTATGGTGAATAGAACTGAACCGGTTTTATCTTTACAAGGCACAAGGCAATCATTAAATCCACATACGAAGAATAACACTATCTCAACAAACGTGAACACTGTGCAAAATATGAACACAAAATATGCAAGGGTAAATGCTTCAAGAAGAAATTACATACCTCTAGGGGAACCTATTGAATCAACGCTAAAAAAGTTAATACAGACAAACATGATCACTTTGCAGGAAATAAGAGTATATGAAACAAGTCCTTTTAAACCTACATGGTGGAATGATAATGATTTATGTGATTATCATCGTACTAAAGGTCACAAAATGACAAGTTGCTATAACTTGAAAAACTTGGTCCAAGATATGATCGACCAAGGTGACATCACGATTGATACCGATAAAACTTCAACAAACACGAATCACACAATCTTTAAGAATCCATTTGTTAAACATGACAAAGGGAAGGCTACTACATCAGGAACACAAGATAATACAACTAACTACACAAAAGTCTCATACTACTATACTATTCATGCCATTAGCTCAGGAGATATAGTAAAAGATGATTCACAAGAAACACTTGATAAAGATGAGCAATATCTAGAGATTCACAAAGATGATAACCAAATTTGCATGCTGTCAGAGGCACCAAAATATGATGAATACATAAATCTCTATCTAATGGACTGGGGGCATGATGAACCATTTCATTCAAGCTGGTTTGAAGATGAAGTTATAGCACATATCATGGATGTCAACTTACACATGAAGACTATAAGGAGGGATATAACATAAACCTTGAGAACACAACATATGGTATAGACAGTTCCTGCACAAGAGATGAAACAGTGGCTACAATCACAATAACTCCCAGAGACAGAGACTGTGCATTAGTTACTCACAAATCAAAGGTAACTTTACAAGGAGTACCACCAAACCTACCACTAGTAGTAGGGACTTATAATGTTCTTGAGCAACTCAAGAAAACCCCGGCACAGATATCAGTTTTTGAACTCTTGCATATTTCACCCACTCATAAAGCCATTTTGGACAAAGTGCTTCAAGATTCAGTAGTGGACAAAGATATAGATGATAATGCCTTCCAATCCATTGTAGGGAATTCAGCACAGGGCACCTGCATTGCATTCACAGAACAAGATGTTCCTAGTGATATAATTCTCCATAATGACCCGCTACATCTAGAAGCTTACATACATAAGAGAAGAGTCATAAGAGTACTCATAGATGGAGATGCAAGTCTCAAAATTTGTACATTAAAGCTCATTAAGGAATTGAGATATTTTGAGCTTCATATTGATCTGTCAAAGAGAATAAATATCAAAGCATATGATGATGAAGAAGGTCCCTCAAAAGGTATAGTAACGCTACTAGTGTGAATAGGACCTATCACAATAAAGGTCACTTTTCAAGTGTTGGACAAAGAACTAGGATACAACATGTTATTGCGCCGCCCATGGATTCACACCATGCAAGCCGTACCATCGACATTTCATCAATGTGTCAAATTCCCATATAACGGCATTGAAATCACCATAAGAGCTGATCCAAATCCATTTCAACACTATAATTACTTAAAAGAAAGTGTGGATAATCAAGTACCAATTAATCAAGAAGCACCTCTACCTACACAAATGGAGTCATTAACAATCACATAAACACAAAAGAATGTGCTTACAACATCTTCTTTATAGATAAAAGATATTGGTTGTGGAGAGTATTCTATTTCAAGTGCATCAAATGGAAAATAGTTGTCCCTCTCTCCTAGGTCTTTTGGGAAACCTCAAAATGCAGTAATGAAACAAGACAAAGGAAAGGAAATTGTCAGATACTCAGACTCATGCTCTTTCATTAGCTGGGGTGATTTACAAGAAGAATCTTTGAATGAAGATGCCAATCATTAGATATATAGAGAAGAAGATGACATGACAATACCCAAATTACCTCTAGATCAGTATGGCAATGGGTTCAAAATAAGAAGAAGAAGAAGAAGAAGGTGGTGGTTGCTCTCAACTATGTAGCACATGTACAAGAGGTCATGAAAGAATGGAGTGTGGTTGCTTGATGAGGTAAGCTATGACACAAATATAGTGTGATGATGTATGATCCTAGAGAGGTTTTGGCATTATGTAAGTATGATAAGAATTGTAGATTTATCTAAATGGAAGGAAGAATATTGTTTATAGAAATCTTGAAGAGAATCAAGGGTTCAGATCAAGAGGTTAAAAGATGAATGACCATAATCACATAGACAAAAGAGAATCAATAGGATTGAAGGGTAGGTAAAGATGAAGGGAGGAGATTATGTGTAGGTGAAAAGTTGAAGGGATAGGATTAAAAAGAAGAGGATAATGAATTAATTAAATAAATAAAAGTATCTATTTAATTAATAGAGGAAAAGAGCAAAAGATCAATTAAATAAATATAAATATTATTTAATTTAGGAAATACGTGAGATCAAAGAAATAATAAATATTAATTTAATTTTGAAATAAGAGGTTCATGAATTAATTACATAAATAAAAAATTATTTAATTAATAGAGGATATCATGGTAAAATAATTAAATAAATGATAAACATTTATTTATTTTTAAGTAAGGACAATTTTAGGTGTCTAGCGGTAGCTCTAAAAGAAGACTCCTTTAGGGTCAACAAAATAAGACCCCTTCAGCCTAGATGCAATTTTGAGTGCAATTGAATTCCATTGGGCATTAGAACAAATTGACAAATTGTATCGGGATGTACCATTGAATTCCTACCACATTTTGAAACACCGAAATTCGACAGATATCGAGGGAAAGGTGATCCTAGAGACCACATCATATAGTTTTTTACGACATGCATAGAGGTTGTAACTGAAGACACTTACCTAATAAGACTGTTTCCTAAAAGTTTGGGAGGTCCAACTTTAGAGTGGTTTTCACATTTACCACCAACTATTACATCATGGGGAGAATTAGCTGAACACTTCATTGCAAAATTTTCACATAATATTGAAACCCCAGTCACTTTGATTGACTTGTGCGCCACGAAACAATATGAGTGAAATATTCGTATCCTTCATACAATGATGGAGAGATCTCTATAGGAGTTACAAGACTATTATTCCAGAAACAAAGCGAGTGGATATGTTCACAGAAAACTTAATCCCTAAGATCAAGTACCCGATACAAATGCAATGTTTGACCATATTTAAACAAATCATTGAAAAATCCCTCAAGTGTGAGAAAGGACTAGTGGAAAAAGGTCTCATTAAGTATGGCAACAACAACAACAATGATAAATCCAAATTTTGGTCGAAAAACAAAAATATGACCAACAATGGTGTTGTAGACGTTCGTACGATGAATAGAACTCAACCGGTTTTATCTTTTCAAGGCACAAGGCAATCATTAAATCCACATACGAAGAATAACACTATCTCAACAAACATGAACACTGCACAAAATATGAAAACAAAATATCCAAGGGTAAATGCTCCAAGAATCAATTACGTACCTCTAGGGGAACCTATTGAATCAACACTAAAAAAGTTAATACAGACAAACATGATCACTTTGCCATAAATAAGAGTATATGAACCAGGTCCTTTCAAACCTACATGGTGGAATGATAATGATTTATGTGATTATCATCGTACTAAAGGTCACAAAACGGCAAGTTGTTATAATTTGAAAAACTTGGTCCAAGATATGATCGATCAAGGTGACATCATGATTGATACCGATAAAACTTCAGCAAACACGAATCAGACAATCTTTAAGGATCCATTTGTTAAACATGACAAAGGGAAGGCTACTACATCAAGAACACAAGATAATACAACTGACTACACAAAAGTCTCATACTACTATACTATTCATGCCATTAGCTCAGGAGATATAGTAAAAGATGAGTCACAAGAAACACTTGATAAAGATGAGCAATAACTAGAGATTCACAAAAATGATAACCAAATTTGCATGCTGTCAGAGGCACCGAAATATGATGAACACAAAAATCTCTATCTCATGGACTGGGGGCATGACGAACCATTTCATTCAAGTTGGTTTGAAGATAAACTTATAGCACATATCATGGATGTCAAACTTACACATGACGATTATAAGGAGGGATATAAAATAAACCTTGACAACACAACATATGGTACAGATAGTTCCTGCACAAGAGATGAAACAATGGCTACAATCACAATAACTCCCAGAGACAGAGACTGTGCATTAGTTACTCACAAATCAAAGGTAACTTTAAAAGGAGTACCACCAAACCTACCACACGGCAGTAGGGACTTATAATGTTCTTGAGCAACTCAAGAAAACCCTGGCACAGATATCACTTTTTGAACTCTTGCATATTTCCACCACTCATAAAGCCATTCTGGATAAAGTGCTTCAAGATTCAGTAGTGGACAGAGATATAGATGAAAATGCCTTCCAATCCATGGCAGGTAATTGTTAGTTAAGATGGGGGGGGGTGAATCATAAAAACTTCACTATACAATATATTCACCAGATTCAACCTCGGTAGCCTTTATTGATATGCAACTATGACTGTAAATCATTCAATACTCATAAACAAATACACTTAAAACATCATAACACATTCAACACCAGATTTAACATGGAAACCCAAATAGGGAAAAACCACTGTGGGATTTCGGACCCACTAAAAAATATACCCTTCTAGAGTATGCTCGATTAAAAGATAATCCTTTTAAAGATCACAAACACATTGCTAGATGTGACCCGGTTAAGGGATTTCCCTCAGACTTGTTAGAGTCTTGCACTTTGTTAGAAGTGACCTTGTCAAAGGATTTCAAACACTCATTTAGAATGTTACCTTGCTAGAGGGTTTACAAATAAGACTGTTAAGTCCACTCTGTTAAGAGATTTCCTATCACTTACAAAATAAATAATGGTAATAAAATAGATCTGCAACTTCACATCTAAAATGCTAAAGCAGATTCTATTTGCTCAAAACAATCTTGTCATAAGACTTATCTTGTCCCTTGTTGGGCTTGTTGGGCTTCTCAATCTGTTCTTCAATCAGATCTTCAAGCTTCTAAGCTTGGTAAACATTACTGTAGCATCATTGTGCATACATTTGCCTGCATGCATTGTTCATCAACAATTCCTTATTTATAAACAATTTCTAACCGCTTAATCTCCTTGATCACATTTCCCATGATCAATCTTAGCCATCAGATCATCAAACTTGACTAGGTTCAATGTATCCTTCGATCTGAAAACGTTTTACCTTGCCTTGGAACTTGTATTCCTTCCTTGGAACTTGTGCTAGGTTATTACGGTTCAATCTGTGATGTAGATCTTCCTCTTGATTTTTCGATGTTGTAGATCCTCAACAAACTTCTTGCACGACATACCAATCATTTCTTCATCTCCAACTCATCAGCATCCTTCATTAAATAATGTTTTTATTCATCCAATGCATTCTGTTATAACTTGGTTGTTACTCGGTTAATACTAAAATTCACTCGGTAGATATTCTTCCTTCTTTAACTGATATCGATAACCTTAGGGTTTACCGACTAGGTTTTTTGCTCGGTGACATAGTACAGTATTAAACTTATAATCAACAACATATGTAGGATATCAAAACAATCAAAACAACATGATCTAATCATTGTCTAACTCGGTAATAGTTTCCCATTGAATAACTTATTATTCCTCTTCATTATCACATTCTTTCTATGTCACTTACCGACCTCTTAATACTCATCAAAACATACTCATTGAGATATGGCAACATCATACTGAATCAGAAAATCAATTTCTTGACATCAATGACAAAATAATATTATTAAGACAGTAATCATCCTTATTCAGTTATATCAATAATCTCCAACAACCTTTTCAATATCCTCATACCAACAAACTTACTGAGGTGCTAACAATCTCCTTTTGTGAAAATGCTAACAATCTCCCCCTTTGGCATTGATGGCAAAACCAACTTTAATGGCAATACCAACTTGATTTATTTCAATTGATTCGGATTCGGATTGTTGCTTAAACTTCTCTGAAATTTTCTAGAATTCTCCCTCAATCATTAGTCTTCTCCTAGCTTCTTATGTTAGTTCCTTACAAATTAGTTTTCTCCCCCTTTGACAACAATGCCAAAAAGAAAAACTAATTCATGATTTCTTCCTTTGTGAAGTAATTTTCCTTACAGTCTCATTCACGGTCAGAACATCTTTGTCTTGAATCACTTTTCTTGTACAACTTTAGGCAACCTCCTAAAGTGTGTAAAGGAGCATCAACTCATAAATAGTTATCCTTTAGATTCATAGAATTGATGCTTTCACTGAACTTTGTCAGTGAGTACTAGATAGGGGTAGGAACCCTAACTAACTTCTGAGATACTCAAAAGTGTCCCTTGGCAATAGCTTTGTGAAAATATCTACTATTTGTTCCTTTGAACTGATATATTCCAGCACAACTTTCTTCTCTTGAACTTCTTCTCTGAGATAATGATACTTTATAGAGATATGCTTTGTCTTTGAGTGCATTATTGGATTCTTTGAAATGTTAATGGCACTAGTATTATCACATAATATAGTTACTGGCTTGATAACTTTCTCATTCATACCTTCCAACAGTTGTTTGATCCATGCTATATTGGTACAATTCAATGCTGCAGCGACATATTCAGCTTCAATTGTTGACTGTGAAATGCATCCTTGTTTCTTGCTAAGCCAACTTACTAGTCTATCTCCCAAAAAGAAAGCTCCACCGCTTGTGCTTTTTCTGTCATCAATGTTTCCTACCCAATCAGCATCAGTATAGACTTTTAAGTCAAAAACATTTCTCTTTTGATACACTAAGCCATAATCTTCAGTGCCTCTCAGGTATCTCAAAATTCTCTTGATTGCTGTCAAATGAGTTTCTTTGAGATCTACAGAAAATCTTGCAACTATACCTACTGCATGTGCTATATCTGGCCTACTGTGAACCACATATTGCAGCTTTCCAATCATAGATCGGTAAAGTGTCTCATCAACAGATGCAAATTCATCACTCTTTGATAGTTTACAATTGGTAGTCGTAGGAGTGCTTACAGGTTTAGAATCTTCCATTCCAAATTTCTTCAAGATTTCCTTTATATACTTGGATTGAGTAATGAAAATCTTATTTTTCATTTGTAGTATCTACAAACCTATAAAATACTTTATTTCACTGGTTAATGACATCTCAAATTCTTTGCACATTTCATATCCAAAGTTCTTGCATAAGGAGTCATTTCCACAAAAAATAATATCATCAACAAATATGGTTGAAAGTAGTATACCATTGTTTTCATCATTTTTCATATACATGTTGTTGTTTTCACTTGTCCTTATAAATCCAATCTTGATCAAATAAGAGAGCAGTCTTTCATACCATGCTCTAGGTGCTTGCTTTAAACCATATAATGCTTTGTTTAGCTTACATACCTGATCTTTATTCTTGTCTTCAATAAATCCTTCAGGTTGTTCAATATAAACTTATTCTTCTAGTATACCATTAAAAAATGTAGATTTAACATCCATTTGATATACCTTGAAATTTTTGTAAGCAGCATATGCCAACAATGTTCTTACTCCCTCAAGTCTAGCCACAGGTGCAAAAGTCTCACCATAATTAATTTCTTCTTCTTGAGCATATCCTTTGCAAACTAGTCTTTCTTTGTTCCGAATGACCTCACCTTTTTCATTTAGCTTGTTTCTGAAAAATCCACTTTGTACCGATTACATTTTTGTCCTTCAGTCTTGGGACCAATGTCCATGTTTCATTCTTCTTGATTTGATCAATCTCTTCTGTCATAGCATTTACCCAATCTTCATTGTTAAATGCCTCTTTTACTATCCTCGGTTCAAATTCAGATAGCAGACATGTGTTTTGTCTCAGTTTGTTCCTTGTCATCACTGGATCATCCTTATCTCCTATAATCTGACTTGATGCATGATTTCTTCTGACATATTTGGCTAATATGGGCTTGGTATGCTTTGTATGATCTTCTTCATCACTCGATAACTAGATATTATCTTCATTTTCTTCAACAACTTTCTCGGTAGGACTTCTCGGTTGAACATAAACAAATTCTTCATAATTTTCTGGTTCTTTGGAATTTCCTTCATCATTTCTTTATGCAAATTCATCAATTTTCACATTTGCACTTCTACTATTTTATTAGATGATTTGATCAGACATTTAAATGCTTTACTTCTAGAAGAATAACCAAGAAATGTTCCTTCCTTGCTTTTCTAATCAAACTTTCCATTTCTGTCATCTTTGTGAACATAACATCTACTTCCAAAGATTTTAAAATAACTTACATTGGGTTTCTTATCATACCAAATTTCATATGGTGTCTTCAAAGTTCCTTTCTTCAGTTGTACTCAGTTCAGGGTGTAAACTGCAGTGTTGATTGCTTCTCTCCAAAATGTTTGAGGTACCCTCTTTTCTATCATCAGGGTTCTGGCACAATCTACAATTGATCTGTTTCTTCTTTCAGCTATTCCATTTTGCTGAGGTGTTCTCGGTGCAGACACTTGTCTCTTTATACCATGATCATTGCAAAATAGGTTAAATTCATCAGAAGTGAACTCTCCTCCTCTATCAGATCTTAGACATTTCAACTATCTTCCTATTTCTTTTTCAACTCTAGCCTTATACCATTTGAACATTTGAAAGGCTTCTGATTTTTCTTTTAAAAACATAACTGACATCATTCTTGAGTAATCATCCACAAATAATATGAAGTATTTATCTCCATAATAACTTTGAACTTTCATAGGACCACAACGATCAGTGTGCACTAGATCTAAAATTCCTTTAGAAGTGTAGGACTTACTTGTAAAGCTTGACTTTGTCATCTTACCCATCTGGCATCCTTGACACATAACATTCTTAGGTTTTTCCAAGCTCGGTAGAACTCTTACTCGGTGCTTCTTATGTATTTTGATCAGATTATCAAAATTTACATGACAAAACCTTTTATGCCATAACTAGGCATCTTCTAGTTTAGCATACAGACAATTGTTCCGAGTTGAGTCAAGATGAAATGTATTACCTTTTGTTTGTGTCCCAGTAGCAGCCAGCTTTCCATGTTTGTCATGAACTTTGACACATCCCTTCTGGAATTCTATTCGGTATCCTATATTGTTTAGCTATGCTACACTAAACAAATTGTATTTCAAACCTTCAACCCAGTATACATCATCACATTTAGCATTGTCAAGAAGTGTTATAGATCCTTTACCTTTCACCGGACATGGTGCATCATTACCAAATCTTACATAACCTCCATCATAGTCTTCTAATTTAACAAACTTGTGTTTATCACCTGTCTTGTGATGTGAGCATCCACTATCTATGATGCAAGAATCATTTTTATTTATGTGAGATATTAGGGCTTTTTCTTCATACCTTTCTTCATCTGATCCATCTTTGATAGCCACATAAACAACTTCCTTTGTATCAGTCCCATCAGATTTATCATCGTTGGATTCCTCATCAGCTACTAGGCATGTCTTTCTATCTTTCCTTCTGAAGTCTCAGTGTCCTTTGTATTGGTTGTCTTTTTGTCTGTCATCTCGGTATTCTCTCTTTTCACTAGATTCTTTGTCAAGACAGTTAGAAGCCATATTTCCTATTCTCTCACAATTGAAACATTTTAAAGGTAATTTTCCTTTATACTTACCTTTGCCTCTCGGTAACCTTCTGGCTAATAATGCTTCAAACTCTTCTTGCTTTTTGATTTCTTCATATTGTGTACCTCTTCCATGTTTTTGTGAAATCTTTCACTTGCTCCACTATGATTTCCTTCAGTATACTTATGCATTCTATCATTGCAATCATCAGATTCACCAATATGAAAAGAACATAATGCAGATTCAACTTTATTTACCGAGGACCCACTGTTATCAAAATTACTTAACTCAAATGCATGTAGCTTACTGATAGTAGCATCCAAAGAGACTGACATGTTTGGCATAGACCTTAATTCATTGATTGTAGAGACTCGAATGGCATAAGCAAGTAGAAGTGTTCTAAGCAACTTACTTGTTACATCCTTTTCTTCAATAGTTCCTCCTGCTCCTTTGATTTGATTGACAATTTCCTTTAACCTTGTATTTTATTGGGTTATGTTCTCACCTTCATTCATTCTCATGGATTCAAGTTGACCTCTTAGACTGTCTACTTTTTCTCTTTGAACATGTTCATCACCACCATACACAGATATAAGCTTGGTCCATATTGCTTTGGCATCATTGCAACCTTCTAGATCATTAAACTCTGAGTCGGCTAATGCATATGTTATTTCAATCATAGCTTGAATATGTTCTTGCTCTGCCTTTATCTCTTCCATTTTCATCAGGTTGGTGCTAGGTGCTATGTAATCATTCTCCAAATAATATGTTGCATATTCTCCAATTCCTGATAAATGCAGCTTCATCCTTTTCTGCCATGTGGAGAAAATTGACCTGTTCAGCTTTGGTGCATCCCTTTTCTACATATTCAGATCTTGCCTCAAGTACCTTTAAAATTTTCTTCCAGAGTCCAAAGCTCTTATACCAATTGTTAGTTAAGATGAGAGGGGGGGTGAATCATAAAAACTTCACTATACAATATATTCACCAGATTCAACCACGGTAGCCTTTACTGATATGCAACTATGACTGTAAATCATTCAATACTCACAAACAGATACACTTAAAACATCATAACACATTTAACGCCAGATTTAATGTGGAAACCCAAATAGGGAAAAACCACTATGGGATTTCGGACCCACTAAGAAATATACCCTTCTAGAGTATGCTCGGTTAAAAGCTAATATTGTTAAATATTACAAACACATTGCTAGATGTGAACCGGTTAAGGGATTTCCCTCAAACTTGTTAGAGTCTTGCACTTTGCTAGAAGTGACCTTGTCAAAGGATTTCAAACACTCATTTAGAATGTTACCTTGCTAAAGGGTTTACAAATAAGACTGTTAAGTCCACTCGGTTAAGAGATTTCCTGTCACTTAGGAAATAAATAACAGTAATAAAATATATCTGCAACTTCACATCTAAAATGCTAAAGCAGATTCTATTTGCTCAAAACAATCTTGTCATAAGACTTATCTTGTCCCTTGTTGGGCTTGCTGGGCTTCTCAATCTGTTCTTCAATCAGATCTTCAAGCTTCTGTGCTTGGTAAACATTACTATAGCATCATTATGCATACATTTGCCTGCATGCATTGTTCATCAATAATTCCTTATTTATAAACAATTTCTAACCGCTTAATCTCCTTGATCACATTTCCCATGATCAATCTTAGCCATCAAATCATCAAACTTGACTAGGTTCAATGTATCCTTTGATTTGAAAACATTTTACCTCGCCTTGGAACTTGCATTCCTTCCTTGGAACTTGTGCTAGTTTATTGCGGTTCAATCTATGTTGTAGATCTTCCTCTTGATTTTCTGATGTCGTAGATCCTCAAGAAACTTCTTGCATCACATACCAATCATTTATTCATCTCCAGCTCATCAACATCCTTCATTAAATAATGCTTTTATTCATCCAATGCATTCTGTTATAACTCGGTTGTTACTCGGTTAATATTGAAATTCACTCAGTAGACATTCTGCCTTCTTTAACCGATATCGATAACCTTAGGGTTTACCGACTAGGTTGTTTGCTCGGTGACATAGTACAGTATTAAACTTATAATCAACAACATATGTAGGATATCAAAACAATCAAAACAACATGATCTCATCATTGTCTAACTCGGTAATAGTTGCCCACTGAATAACTTATTATTCCCCTTCATTATCACATTCTTTCTGTGTCACTTACCGACCTCTTAATACTCATCAAAACATACTCATTAAGATATGGAACCATCATACTGAATCAGAAAATCAATTTCTTGACATCAATGACAAAATAATATTATTAAGACAGTAATCATCCTTCTTCAGTTATATCAATAATCTCCAACAACCTTCTCAATATCCTCATACCAACAAACTTACTGAAGTGCTAACAAACTCCTTTTGTGAAAATGCTAACAGGAATTTGGCACAGGGCACTCACATTGCATTCACAGAACAAGATTTTCCTAGTGATATAATTCTCCATAATGACCCGCTACATCTAGAAGCTTACATACATAAGAGAAGAGAAATAAGAGTACTCATAGATGGAGGAGCAGGTCTCAGCATTTGTACTTTAAAGTTGGTTAAGAAATTGGGATATTTTGAGCTTCATATTGATCTATCAAAGAGAATAAATATCGAAGAAGAAGAAGAAGAAGAAGAAGAAGAAGAAGAAGAAGAAGAAGAAGAAGACGACGACGAAGAAGAAGAAGAAGAAGAAGACGACGACGAAGACGACGAAGACGACGAAGACGACGACGAAGACGAAGAAGACGATGACGAAGACGAAGAAGACGACGACGAAGAAGAAGAAGACGACGACGAAGAAGACGACGACGAAGACGAAGAAGACGACGACGAAGAAGAAGAAGACGACGACGAAGAAGAAGAAGACGACGAAGAAGAAGAAGAAGACGACGAAGAAGAAGAAGAAGAAGAAGAAGAAGACGAAGAAGAAGAAGACGAAGACGACGAAGAAGAAGAAGAAGACGACGAAGAAGACGACGAAGAAGACGACGAAGACGAAGAAGACGACGACGAAGAAGACGACGAAGAAGACGACGACGAAGAAGACGACGAAGAAGACGACGAAGAAGAAGACGACGACGAAGAAGAAGACGACGAAGAAGACGAAGAAGAAGAAGAAGAAGAAGAAGAAGAAGAAGAAGAAGAAGAAGTAGAAGAAGAAGAAGAAGAAGAAGTAATCAATAGGATTGAAGGGTAGGTAAAGATGAAGGGAGGAGAAGAAGACGACGAAGAAGACGAAGAAGAAGAAGAAGAAGAAGAAGAAGAAGAAGAAGAAGAAGAAGTAGAAGAAGAAGAAGAAGAAGAAGTAATCAATAGGATTGAAGGGTAGGTAAAGATGAAGGGAGGAGATTAAGTGGTAGGTGAAAGGTAAAGAAGAAGAAGAAGAAGAAGAAGAAGAAGAAGAAGTAGAAGAAGAAGAAGAAGAAGTAATCAATAGGATTGAAGGGTAGGTAAAGATGAAGGGAGGAGATTAAGTGGTAGGTGAAAGGTAAAGATGAAGGGAGGAGATTAAGTGGTAGGTGAAAAGTTTAAGGGATAGGATTAAAAAGAAGAGGATAATGAATTAATTAATTAAAAAGATCAATTAAATAAATATAAATATTATTTAATTTAGGAAATACGTGAGATTAAACTAATAATAAATATTTATTTAATTTTGAAATAAGAGGTTAATGAATTAATTACATAAATAAAAAATTATTTAATTAATAGAGGATATCATGGTAAAATAATTAAATAAATAATAAACATTTATTTATTTTTAAGTAAGGACAATTTTAGGTGTGTAGCGGTAGCTCTAAAAGAAGACTCCTTTAGGGTCAACAAAATAAGACCCCTTCAGCCTAGATGCAATTTTTAATGCAATTGAATTCCATTGGGCATTAGAACAAATTGATGAATTGTATCGGGATGTACCATTGAATTCCTGCCATATTTTGAAACACTGAAATTCGACAGATATCGAGGGAAATGTGATCCTAGAGACCACATCAGATAGTTTTTTACGACATGCATAGAGGTTGCAACTGAAGACACTTACCTAATGAGACTTTTTACTAAAAGTTTGGGAGGTCCAACCTTAGAGTGGTTTTCACATTTACCACTAACTATTACATCATGGGGAGAATTAGCTGAACACTTCACTACAAAATTTCATGTAACATTGAAACCCCAGTCACTTTGATGGACTTGTGCACCACGAAAAAATATGAGAATAAAATATTCACATCCTTCATACAACGATGGAGAGATCTCTATAGGAGGTGCAAGACTATTATTCCATAAACAAAGCCCTCAAGTGTGAGAAAGGACTAGTGGAACAAGGTCTCATTAAGTATGACAACAACAACAACAATGAAAAATAGAAATTTTGGTCGAAAAACAAAAATGTGACCAACGATGGTGTTGTAGACGCCCGTACGGTGAATAGAACTCAACTGGTTTTATCTTTACAAGGCACAAGGAAATCATTAAATCCACATATGAGGAATAACATTGTCTCAACAAACGTGAACACTGTGCAAAATATGAACATAAAATATCCAAGGGTAAATGCTCCAAGAAGAAATTGCATACCTCTAGGGGAACCCATTGAATCAACGCTAAAAAAGTTAATACATACAAACATGATCACTTTGCTGGAAATAAGAGTATATGAAACAGGTCCTTTCAAACGTACATGGTGGAATGATAATGATTTATGTGATTATCATCGTACTAAAGGTCACAAAATGGCAAGTTGCTATAAGTTGAAAAACTTGGTACAAGATATGATCGATCAAGGTGACATCACGATTGATACTGATAAAACTTCAGCAAACACGAATCACACAATCTTTAAGGATCCATTTGATAAACATGACAAAGGGAAGGCTACTACATCAAGAACACAAGATAATACAACTAACTACACAAATGCCTCATACTACTATACTATTCATGCCATTAGCTCAGGAGATATAGTAAAAGATGATTCACAAGAAACAGTTGATAAAGATGAGCAATATCTAGACATTCACAAAGATGATAACCAAATTTACATGCTGTCAAAGGCACCGAAATATGATGTCAAAGGCATAGAAATATGATGAACACATAAATCTCTATCTCATGGACTGGGGGAATGACGAACCATTTCATTCAAGATGGTTTGAAGATGAACTTATAGCACATATCATGGATGTCAAACTTACACATGAAGACTATAAGGAGGGATATAACATAAACCTTGTCAACATAGCATATGGTATAGACAGTTCTGGCACAAGAGATGAAACAGTGGCTACAATCACAATAACTCCCAGAGACAGAGATTGTGCATTAGTTATTCACAAATCAAAGGTAACTTTACAAGGAGTACCACCAAACCTACCACCAGCAGTAGGGACTTATTATGTTCTTGAGCAACTCAAGAAAACCCTGGCACAGATATCACTTTTTGAACTCTTGCATATTTCACCCACTCATAAAGCCATTCTGGACAAAGTGCTTCAAGATTCAGTAGTGGACAGAGATATAGATGAAAATGCCTTCCAATCCATGGTAGGGAATTTGGCATAGGGCACCCACATTGCATTCACAAAACAAGATGTTCCTAGTGATATAATTCTCCATAATGACCCGCTACATATAGAAGCTTACATACATAAGAGAAGAGTCATAAGAGTACTCATAGATGGAGGAGCAGGTCCCAACATTTGAACTTTAAAGCTGGTTAAGGAATTGGGATATTCTGAGCTTCATATTTATTTATCAAAGAGAATAAATATCAAAGCATATGATGATGAAGAATGTCCCTCAAAAGGTATAGTAATGCTACTAGTACAAATAGGACCTATAACAATAGAGGTCGCTTTTCAAGTGTTGGACAAAGAACTAGGATACAACATGTTATTGGGCCGCCCATGGATTCACACCATGCAAGCCGTTCCATCGACATTTCATCAATGTGTCAAATTCCCGTATAATGACATTGAAATCACCATAAAATGTGATCCAAATCCATTTCAACACTATAATTACTTAAAAGAAAGTGTGGATAATCGGGTACCGATTAATCAAGTAGCACCTCTACCTACACAAATGGAGTCATTGACAATCATAAAATTATAGAAGAATGTGCCTACAACATCTTCTTTATAGATAAAAGATATTGGTTGTGGAGAGTATTCTATTTCAAGTGCCTCAATTGGAAAACTGTTGTCCCTGTCGCCTAGGTCTTTTGGGAAACCTCAAAATGTAGTAATGAAACAAGACAAAGGAAAGGAAATTGTCAGATACTCAGACTCATGCTCTTTCCTTAGATGGGGTGATTTACAAGAAGAATATCTGAATGAAGATGTCAATCATTGGATATACAGAGAAGAAGATGACATGACAGTACCCAAATTACCTCTAGATCAGTATGGCAATGGGTTCAAAATGCTCCAAAAACATGGGTATGATGACACCACAAGCTTGGGATATACAAAGAAGAAGAAGAAGAAGAAGAATCATCTCGAAGAGAATGAAGGGTTTTGAAGGGTAGGTAAAGATGAAGGGAGGAGATTAAGTGGTAGGTGAAAAGTTTAAGGGATAGGATAAAAAAGAAGAGGATAATGAATTAATTAAATAAATAAAAGTATCTATTTAATTAATAGAGGAAAAGAGCAAAAGATAAATTAAATAAATATAAATATTATTTAATTTATGAAATACGTGAGATTAAACAAATAATAAATATTTGTTTAATTTTGAAATAAGAGGTTAATGAATTAATTACATAAATAAAAAATTATTTAATTAATAGAGGATATCATTGTAAAATAATTAAATAAATAATAAACATTTATTTATTTTTAAGTAAGGACAATTTTAGGTGTCTAGCGGTAGCTCTAAAAGAAGACTCCTTTAGGGTCAACAAAATAAGACCCCTTCAGCCTAGATGCAATTTTGAATACAATTGAATTCCATTGGGCATTAGAACAAATTGACAAATTGTATCGGGATGTACCATTGTACTCTAAGGAGATCATATAGAAGACAATCATTATGTACATGATGAAGTGTAACCTAACTGTGAGCGATTTTTTTGACCAAATTCTAGAGTGCCTTGCAGATGTTTTGATGGAGAAGAGAGATGAAGTTGTAAAACTTGAGGCAAAGATTATAGAAGAAGAAATCAAACAAGTTGGTCGTACATTGTCTGAAGATGAAATAACAAAATTTGCATAGAGACAATCACAAGAATTGAGAACAAAGTAGAGGGTGAATACTCTAATGAGTATAAGTGAAGAAGATAAAGATATAATTTAGAAGGAGACATAAAAATTTACTGCAAAATTACTAAAGGAGATGAAGGAAGGAGAAGTAATTGCAGAAGAACAAGTTCCTCTTGATACAAACTTAGAATAATTCCCTAATATAGCTGCTCAAGACCTTGATGCATCTATTGTTGGTGAACCGGTGTAAGAGATAGGTGATGATGTTGAGCCAAGAAAGGTGAATCCTTATCTAGAGAAGTCAAATATGGATGCACTTGATGTAGAGAAAGGGAATGCAGAGAGTTCTCCTCCTCCGAGCAATGTTGGTCAAAGTGTAGAGCAAAATATTCTAGAGAATATTGGTAATGAAGAAAGTGCATGAAGTAAAGAGAAAACAAAAAATGTGGAAGTTGAAAAGAACAATGAGAATAAAGGCGTTGAAGGGAACACAAATTTTAGAAAAGGAGAAAAGGAGAAGGATAATATTGAAAAAGTTAGTGGTGGAGAGGAAAAGGAAGAAAAAAATCATCGAAAGGATACTAAATGGAATGTTTAGAATGTGCCATAAGAGACAAATAAGAAGCAATAGGCTTCTTCCAACAGTATAGATGATAGTGACTCTTTTAAAGACCTCTTAGGACTCCAAATGCAGTTTGACCCTCTGGTAAGCCCACAATTATTGTAGATACCAACACATGAGGGGTAGATAGATTTATCAAACATTTCACCACTTCACAAGTTTCAATTGGGTGATATATTGCATGCATCTACTAGGAAGGATTTTTTGCTAGAGCAAGTGAAGAATGCAAGTCTCATTGATGATGCATTAAAGATAATTCATGAGGGCTTATTGGAGGTAGACATTGATGCATATTTATCTCTATAAAAACAATTGAATCTATTAATGGATTTCTTTAAGGATCATTCACCTCATGTAGAGAAGAAAACAAAAGATGAAACCTTAAGAAAAATCGATGATATGATAATGGTTGAAGTTTTTGATAGGTGTGCTAATGCACACAATACATTACAGAGGAATATAAAGAAATTTAAGGATTGTGTTGATGATGCTACACTCTATATTAATTTTTATTAAGGTGGTCAAACTCCACAAAAAGTATCAAAGATCAAATTGACTCAATTGAATCACATAAATTTCAATTGTCCAGTACATATGACCTTTGGAAGGATAAGGATGACTCCATCAGAGTGCAAATATAAATAATTCATGTGCAACTCTCTTTGTTGTAGGAGCAAAGAGACCAAATCAAGAAATAATTTTGTATGCTGAGGGAATTGGTAGATCTAAGGTTGGATTCTCTGTCTAACGTTTTGAGAGGAGTTGAGCTAATTGAGCAGAATATGAAGGTACTTGATAATGTTGATTTTGTTGAGGACTTGTACATACAATTTGAATGCCAAATTCAAATTCTTGTCTCAGCAAAGGCTACATGGGATACCACTCATTTTGATCTTAAGGTGAATTATAGGGGTATACTCCCTTCTACGAAGCTACTAAGGCGTATATAAAATAGACATTTTAAATGTATAATTTTGCAGTTGATTATAGTTCTGGGTATGTAGTTGAAGATTTTTGTACATAGTATTAGTTTTGTTAAGGGATCTTCATCCAAGGGGGAGAATTTTGAAATAAATCACATTGTTAACACATATTATGCCATTTGTCCTTGGTGTCAAAGGGGGAGAGATGTTGGACTGTACTATATATATATATATATATATATATATATTTGAGGCCGCACACCAAGGTGCACTGACACTGTGTACTCGGGTGCATCGGGGCAACATCGAGCGTGCACCTAAGGTGCCTCAAACATGGACCAGGGTGCTCCAGGCCCACGTGTGCATGCACCCCAATGCATCCAAGGCATTGTGCATGCACTGCGGTGCAGTTAGGTCATTGTGCATGGGGGTGATGCATCGAGGTGCACCCAACCAGTGCACACTTCATATATATATATATATATATATATATATATATATATATATATATATATATATATATATATATATATATATATATATATATATATATATATATATATATATATATATATATATATATATATATATATATATATATATATATATCTGTGTGTGTGTGTGTTGTCATTCATGTCAACCTGATGTCTAACAATATGTGTTGTCATTAAGAGGATGATTGGAGTATGTATTAAGATCATTAATGTTGTAGCATCCTAAAATTGCGACACTTGCAATTTCGACTGCATTTTGGTCTTCACGATGGCGACGCAACACGCAACCTGAATGGAGACCCCAAAACTTGCTCACGACACCAAAAATTGCATTTTTCAAGCACCTTGGCCTGAACCTCCTTGCACCCCGCTGTCTCGGAGGTGGGACCAGAGCGCCCAGCGCCCTGGTCCTCCAGGACCATGGCGCCCAGCGCCTTGGTCCCTGGGTCCTATTTTGGGCCCGGTCTCCTAAGTGATATCGGGTCTTTTTTATTGCAATTTGGAAATATACTTCCCTGGTCGGCCTAAGGTCGGGAAAATCAGTCTATCAGCCCTAATTGACAAGTATATAAACTACATTTTTCTCTCTCATTTGGCATGAGGAGGATATGTGTACAAAGCGTGGAAACTATACTCAAGCATTCAAGCAATCAATCATTTCAAGTCTCCATTCAAGGCTAAGTGTTGCATTCAAGACAAGGATTCAACCATTGAAGAGGAGATCACTTACTACATGCTACATACAACATACTACATACTACAACATACAACATCTAAACCTTCGCACATAAGGATACCAACATCCTTAGAACAAGGTATTAGTACTTGTTTTACATTACAGTCATTTACATTTACAGCACTTGCTCATTTCTTGGTTAATTCCAAAACCGGGGTTTGACCTAAAGGCAAACCCCTAATCCCTAACCCCCCAATCATCTTCGCTTTTCTGTGTGTAGGTTGCAGGTACGCGGCTGAAATTGAAGATCTGGAATCCTTGTGCAGAGACGAGCCGATCCCCCTTCGTTTGACGGATTTTTCGGAGGACCGTGGCGCCGGGCGCCATCGTCCCGACAACTTTTGCTCAAATTTGCAGGACAGCGCCGTATCGACATTTTACTGCTAATTCCAGGTCCACAGCTTCATCCTATAACCTAAACTCAGTTTATAAGCGAATCTTTGTCACTTTCTATGCATGCTTAGCTTAATTCTTCTATGCACATTCTTTACAAAAGAGGGTAGCCTTGCTTTCCTAACCCTTGAAATCCATTTAGCATCCAATCTTACATTGTGTGGGATTGAATCTTATGAGTTTCAACCCCTCTTTTGAATGTAAAGTCTTCCCCCTAAGTGAAAACCCATCGAATCCTAGCGAACCTCCCTTCTCTCTCCTCGGAGTCAGAAGAGGGGAGAACAACTAGGGTTCGACCGCGATTTTCTGCTTTACATTTTGGTGAACCCGACGTGAACATCCTTTCTGATTTTTCATGCTTAGATCTGAAAAGTTGATTACATTTCCATGTTTGATCTTTTGCAAAATTTTAGAGGTGATTGCATAAAAACCCTAAATTTTCTTTTTGAACATTGAACTTGCGAAATGTTTAATTGTTAATGCTTGCTTCAGATCTGCCCTTCTATTACAAATTATCAATTCATGTCTGTACTTTAATTTTGAAAATTAAGTGGTTAAAAGTCAAAACCCTAATTTTTGAAACCCTCTTGATTCAACCTTTGTCCGACAATTTCACTGATCAAAACATCTCCAAATCAGCTGTAACTTTGGATTCCGCAATAAAATCACATTATCCTTCATCCCTGAAAATTTGGAAAAAAGTTGCGAGGACCGTG
Organism: Cryptomeria japonica; assembly: GCF_030272615.1. Lineage (NCBI taxonomy): Eukaryota > Viridiplantae > Streptophyta > Pinopsida > Cupressales > Cupressaceae > Cryptomeria > Cryptomeria japonica. The sequence continues at coordinate 574,697,608 of NC_081406.1, forward strand.
TTGCACTCCGAGCGCCATCGTCCCCGACATTTTTTCCGAAATTTCGAGAGCGACATCTTACTGTGTTTTTCTGCTAAAATCCAGAATTTTGGCTGATTTTATCAATTATAACACCTTCAAAATTACAGTCAAAGTTGGTCTTGCGATTGCTTGGTCTAAGGCTCCTAATCATTCAAAAATTGTCGAAATTCAAATTTTGTGTCAAAATTGCGTTTTTATTATCATAAATCTAAAAAGTGTGTCTACATTCATTCGAAATTTCAGTGCTTTATTCAAATTCTTGCAATTTATGACTTTTGAAATTAAGTGCTTAATTACAACAACTTTGATTTCCGCTTTCAAAATTGAATTTTGCGTGAAATTGAGTCAATTTTTAATTTTCAAAATTTGCATTGCTTTTGACATTCCCTCTAAAATCATAAAATTCAAAATTTCAGTTTCCCTCTCTTTTTCAAAATTCAAATTTTGCATTTTTCGACAATCTTGATAGGGTTCAATTTTGAGATTGCAACTTTAATTTGGCCTATCTACAGATCGTAAAATCCCTCAATTTTTTCAGATTAGCTCTAAAATCATCATACCTTTCATCCCTGCAAATTTCGAAAAAAGTTGCAAGGACCGTGTTGCACTCCGAGCGCCACGGTCCCGGACATTTTTTCTGAAATTTCGGGAGACTGTTGTGATTGTATTTAACAGCTTAAATCTGGAAGATTGGCTGGTTTTACTGAAAATTGCTACCTCTAAGATCAAAATCTTTTCTCTCTCTCTAGTGCATGAGTTTTACAACAGTAAGCCCTACTTACACTATTCCCGTTAGACGAAGCCGTAGAATTAAGTCCTTCCGCGGTTTAACTACCGAGGAGATGGAACCTAATTTGAGTAGCCTTTTTAACGAGGATATGGGTAATTCCTCTAATCCTCCTAATGATGAAGAAGCTCCCCATGAAGTTTCCGTTGAACAACTTTCCAAATTGGATAACCAATTTGACGATTTTCACCAATGGATGTCTCATGAGTATCCCGATAGTCAAGCTCTTCCTTTAATTGAGGGTCTAAAACGCATGCTTCAAAGTGATAAGAATGGAATTGATGTTTTGCGTGGTATCGCACATATTGTGGATTCGAATATGATGCCTATGAAGAGTTGTGCTGAATCTTTAGGTTATACACAACCTCCTACACAAGTCAATCATTCTATTCCTTTGACTACTCCTATTGCTAGTATACCTACCTTTACATCAAACATCATGGCTACCTCTATACAAGACATTCCTCCTGTGATCACTAGTCATGGGGGCAATCCTCCCTCTTCTTCAATTAATCCTCTTCCTTCATTCAATCCAACTTCTTCGTACATTCCTTCAATGAATGTTCCTATTACATATTCACAAATGAACATGACGCAAGGGGGCAATTCATTTAACCATTCCATTCCTCCTTGTAGTGTTCCTCCTATCCAATCATCCCCTATGGTTGACTATCATAGGGTCCCACCACCTTACTCTTTACCTTCTTTCAATAACATCACACCTCCATCTCAATCTAACACACCTAATATGAACTCTTCGACTGAAGCGACCATTAACAATCTTGCACAAACTGTCTCTTCTTTACAGCAACAAATTGCCTCTATGAATCAATCTAAGTTTAGTGTGCCTACATTTGATGTTGCGAGCCCACTTTCTCTTGATATTGTTCGAGTTATTCCTCCTAAACATGTTGAAATTCCGCATTTGGAGCTTTATAATGGTAAAGGAGATCCTCTAACACATGTTAAGACTTTTCAAACAATTTGTACTGATTTTGCTTATGACTCAAGGTTGCTTGCAAAACTGTTCACTAGAACATTAAGAGACAAAGCCCTACAATGGTATTGCTCGTTGCCTTCTTATTCTATTACTTCTTTCGAACAACTTGCAAATGCTTTCATTCAACAATTTCAAAACAATATAAGTCCTAAAGTTACTTTGATTGATTTAATGCATTGTAAACAAGGTGTTAAAGAAAAAGTGACTGATTTTATTGGTAGATATAAGCATTTGTATGCTCAAATTTCTTTTCCAGTGCCTGATAATGATATTCAAAGAATCTTTATTTCTAATTTGCAAAAAGATATTCGAGACAAACTTCTGTTTTCTGAGTTTACTTCTTTCCAATAGTTGTGTGCCACTCTTCACAATTATCAACTGACTGTGAGTCAAATGGAACAATCACATCCTATGGCTCCGAGTGATAAGGGTGATAGCAGTCAACAACCATTTGGGAAGTTTAAACCAAACAGAGATTCCATCAAATTCAATGAAAACATCATCAACAACAATGTGAATGCAGCATCAGGTGTGCCTCCTATTTCTAAATTTTTCAAGAAAGAAAGAAAGTATACTCCTTTGAATGAATCATTGCATGATATTATGAATAAGTTATTGGGACAAAATGTGCTTACTCTTCCTCCTGTACGACAAATTGATCCTGCAAAGATTACTTCACCTTATTTTGATCACAAAGCTTTTTGTCATTTTCATCGTCAGCCTGGTCATGATACTGAAAAATGTTTTTCTTTAAAGGGTAAAATTCAAGATTTGATTGATAATAATACTATTTTTGTTTCTGGAGTGAATGATAAAGGCAACACATCTGTAGCTCCTCCTAACCAAAATCTTCAGATTTTCACTGATCCATTGCCTTCTCATACCTCTCATACCTCTAATGCGATTGAGGCTAATGATTCCTCTCTTTCATCTGATGGTCTTGTGTCTATGACTCCGAATGTGATTAACTTTGTAGAGCAGCAAGAAATCCCTAAAGAACCTTCCATCACATTTGATTCTAGTGAAACCATTAGAGCACCTGATGGTCCTTTATACATAGTTGCAAAAGTCAAAAATACACCTTGTCGTGGAGTGCTTATTGATCCTTCGTGCATGGTTAATGTTATTACTGAAGAATTTCTTTTTACTTTGCAATTGAATCAAGTGATCTATGACAAAACAGATGTGATTGTGAAACTATTTGATGCATTTTCTTCTCCTGCAATTGGTTCTATTACATTGCCTATTGAGGTCCATAATAAATCTCTTGATGTGAACTTTGCTATTATTCCTTCTTCCGAACAATTTCGTGTGAAGCTTGGCTATCCTTGGCTATCTTCCATGAAGGCTATTGCTTCTCCTATACATAAGTGTTTGAAATTTCCCCATAATGGTGAAGTTGTTACTGTCAATCATAGTCTCTTTAAACCAGCTGAAAGAACCTCTAGTGTTCCTATTGATTACTTTTGGCCTAAACAATTCCAATCTCTTCCTCCGCGAAGTGATCATCTTTTCAAATCTTATCAAAAGTGGAAAACAGATATGATCCTATCTTTAAGTGAACCCAGAACACCTAAACTTGACATTCCTATCATTCTTGAGAAGGAAATTCTTCCTTTGAAAGATAAAACTAATGTCTTTCCTCAAGAAGATTCCCAACCCGTCCCCATGGATGTGACTATGTCTATGCCTGATAAATCTTCTAAGAGTAGACCTATACCTCCTCGTCATGATGGACTTGGTCTTCTCCCTAAACCAAAAATTCCTCCTTTATATGGAGCAGTTCCTCCTCCTACCTTTTATAGAGAAAAGAGACCTTCTTCTTCTCCTATTATCCAGCCTAAGAGACCACAACCTAAACACCCAAGTGCTAAGGATGAGAACATTCCTCCTCCTCAATCTTCTCCACTTCCTACTAAGACTAGACGTAATCGTTCTGCACGCGAATGCCGACGAAAACGTCATCTTAGGGCTCAAGCAGCCGCTCCTCAAAATTTACAATCTCCAAAAACACCTTCAACAAGCATTATTCCATTTTCTCCTCAGCCGGATATTGAGCCTAAATCTCCTAAACATAAGATGCATGATGGTCTTGATCCTGTGCGAGTTAAAGATCCTATTTTTATAAATCTTGATGATGATATAGATGAAAATGTTATGCATGATGAAAATGTTACTCCTCTTGCTTCTGATAGTGAATATGAACTTGTTGATGTTGATAACCATCTATCTAATGAATTTTCTAAAGCACTTATCCTAGCTCCTAGACAAGAACAACGTGGCTTGGAACATGAACATAGCCCTTGTTTGGACCTTGTGATAGCTCCATCTGCTGTGTTGGATGTTCCTCCTCTAGCGTGTTCCCTGCCTTCCCGAAACATTGATCAGCAAGATCGGGGGGTAGATGACATGCTAGACTAGTTACATTAGCATAGCAGATTCTTTCCTCCTCTCTTTCGTTACTTCTTCTATATGTTATTTTCATTCTTCTATTTGTCGTCCTTAGTGTTGTCTACTTGAGGACGATGCAAAGCATTGAGATCTCTTTGGTCTCTCTCATGTTGACTCAAAAGACACATGTGTTCCCTTCTTCTAGGTGACCTTCCTTGATTGGGGAATGAAGAACAATTATGCATACATACATATGATATATACATGACTTATCATACAGCATACTGACCCCGAGGAAAGCGAAGTCACCTCGTGCTTTGTGTTTTGTGTCTATTATCCTTGGGTTTATCTCACACTTGGGGGCTAAATCCTTGCGATAACGTGCTCCTTTCCTTTCTCATTTCTTATGTGTATCACTACGTTAAAACAATCACCCCCGTTGAGGTGCGTGCGATCGCTTTAACATAGGGGGGCATACACCCTGACTATCCCTTCACGATACTTGAAAATTTCTTGGAGAACTTAGCTTTGCCTTGAAAATTTTCGGTATTTCTCTTACATGACTCATAGTGAGGGAACCTTACTATTGACAGTCATGGTTCTCCCTCGTGATCTTCCCTTTTACTTTGTCAATCGAAGTCGTAAGATCCTTAGTCCACTGGGGGCTTGGTGTATCTTGCCTCCTTGACGTGGTGAAAGTCTTTTAATGTTGTTTCCTTGTACTTTACCGGAAGTATGAGCATACATACTCCCGCTAAAGTGGGGGCTAAATGTAGCATCCTAAAATTGCGACACTTGCAATTTTGACTGCATTTTGGTCTTCACGATGGCGACGCAACACGCAACCTGAATGGAGACCCCAAAACTTGCTCACGACACCAAAAACTGCATTTTTCAAGCACCTTGGCCTGAACCTCCTTGCACCCCGCTGTCCCGGAGGTGGGACCAGAGCGCCCAGCGCCCTGGTCCCTCAGGACCAGGGCGCCCAGCGCCCTGGTCCCTGGGTCCTATTTTGGGCCCGGTCTCCTAAGTGATATCGGGTCTTTTTGATTGCAATTTGGAAATATACTTCCCTGGTCGGCCTAAGGTCGGGAAAATCAGTCTATCAGCCCTAATTGACAAGTATATAAACTACATTTTTCTCTCTCATTTGGCATGAGGAGGATATGTGTACAAAGCGTGGAAACTATACTCAAGCATTCAAGCAATCAATCATTTCAAGTCTCCATTCAAGGCTAAGTGTTGCATTCAAGACAAGGATTCAACCATTGAAGAGGAGATCACTTACTACATGCTACATACAACATACTACATACTACAACATACAACATCTAAACCTTCGCACATAAGGATACCAACATCCTTAGAACAAGGTATTAGTACTTGTTTTACATTACAGTCATTTACATTTACAGCACTTGCTCATTTCTTGGTTAATTCCAAAACCGGGGTTTGACCTAAAGGCAAACCCCTAATCCCTAACCCCCCAATCGTCTTCGCTTTTCTGTGTGTAGGTTGCAGGTACGCGGCTGAAATTGAAGATCTGGAATCCTTGTGCAGAGACGAGCCGATCCCCCTTCGTTTGACGGATTTTTCGGAGGACCGTGGCGCCGGGCGCCATCGTCCCGACAACTTTTGCTCAAATTTGCAGGATAGCGCCGTATCGACATTTTACTGCTAATTCCAGGTCCGCAGCTTCATCCTATAACCTAAACTCAGTTTATAAGCGAATCTTTGTCACTTTCTATGCATGCTTAGCTTAATTCTTCTATGCACATTCTTTACAAAAGAGGGTAGCCTTGCTTTCCTAACCCTTGAAATCCATTTAGCATCCAATCTTACATTGTGTGGGATTGAATCTTATGAGTTTCAACCCCTCTTTTGAATGTAAAGTCTTCCCCCTAAGTGAAAACCCATCGAATCCTAGCGAACCTCCCTTCTCTCTCCTCGGAGTCAGAAGAGGGGAGAACAACTAGGGTTCGACCGCGATTTTCCGCTTTACAAATGTATCAGTTGATGTTTTTTGTACTAGATATTTGAGAGCAATTGTGTCATTTTAGTTTGGTCTGGGACATAGAAGATAGTCCAAATGTACATAGGTAGTAGGATATAAGTCCAAAATAGATGATATGTGTTGATATAAATAATTTATGTTTTGATGCAATCATATTTTTTATGTCTACATGGTTAGGAAATCAGTTGGAAGAAGGTTGAGTTTAGTTTCATATTCTGGTGATTGAAGAAATAATCTAAGTGTTGAAACAATGCATTTTCCCTATGTCTATGAACTAGTATTTTTCTCCACATTTTATCACATTACATCCTCTAGGTGTAAAATCCAAGATTTAATATTTGAAGTGTGTCAAGGACCTACTATCAAGTTTTCAAGTCATTATATCTTCTATAGAAAAATATAAAAAATTGTATGCTGGATCTTAGTCTATCATTATGAGATTTTCCTAATTAGCTTACTAGAATGCTTCAAATTCTACTGCATTAATTAATATGGCTATGCAATTTTGAGGAGGTGTTAACAATAGGGTATGGGATCATTAACATTATTTTCAAATGTGTTGGTGTTGCAGTGCATAATATTCATTGTATTTATGTCACACTGTCTATTCGGTTTGCATAGTGTTTACCCGTTCAATATTGTTGATCCCCTGCACTAGCACTTGATGATTAATTACTTTGAGAGATGTTTGTTGAAAGGTTTTAGATGGTTTTTTGTAACTTCATCTTGGTTTTCACAATGTTTGGAGTCTCTCTACTGTGATAAGAAGACAAACAATTAGCAATTTTGATAGTGGAGTTGACCTTTGAGACAATTAGGTATGTTCTTTCATTTGTGATTGATCCTGGCCCATCTTATTTGATTTGGAGGATGTGGTATAACATGTTTGAATTTTAGATTAAGTTTTTCTTGATATACAACCTATTTGTGTTGATGGTACAAATACATTTGAAACAAACCTATAGTATTTCACATATTTCATTTATTAGGTCCTATGGAGATGACCTAATATGTATGTGTGTGTAGAGGTGAAAAATTAGGGTTTCTACCATAGAAGGAAGAAACCACTAATTTATGACTTAAAGACCATTTAATTGAAAAGAGGGTTCCAATCCAATAGATCTAGTCACGAACTAGAAAGGATTAGGATTGAGAATTCTGATTGGATTGGGGTTTTGATGATGTGAATTAATAAACCCTCTTTTGTAGAATTAAATTCTAAAATTAGGGTAAAAGTGTTGGAAATTGAAGTAGAAATGCCTAAACAATAAGCTACATATGTAGGATTGATCCACGAACCTGGATTTGAGCAATGTAAGCAGATTTAGACATGTTCCCCGAAAGAGCTCCCAAAATGTTGGGACTGTGGTGCCTGTCGTCCTTGTTGTCTGAACTTTTCGCACTCCAAAGGGGGATTGATTCGTCACTGTAAATGATGCTTATTCTGAAAATCGTAATTCCTTACATGTTTACCCCACACAAAAAGAAAGAGAAATAGGTTGGGAATAGGGGTTTTCCTAAGTCAACCCCGATTTTGAATTAACAATAAAATATAAATGAAAGATTAATCGAATTACAATAATGGAAATGCTCTCCTCTTGAGGGAGATGTTGCATAATGATTGAAAAACAAAATAATGTACCTCCTTGTGAATTTTTGTTTGTCTCCACACAGAATTAGGGTTTCATGAAGTCTTCAATAATATAGAACATGAATATCAACTTCAATGCATGAATCTTGACCTTATTGTTGTTGTAATGCCTGAAGGAAGATGGATTTCTTTTTCACTTGAATTTGGATGCTTGATTTCTTGGTGTCAAATTGAATTTCATGTGTGTATCCCTCAAATGAGAGGGGAAAGTCTCCTTTTATACTTGTCAATAAAAAAAAAATATTAATTTCCTGACACAAGCCAACATGGGGCTAGATTTCTTGCTCAATTTTTTTGAAATGGGTAAGCGGCCCAAATTCCAATCTTAATTGGGAGGCCTAAGGCGCCATGTTGGTCCTACCCAATTTTGGGGCTAGGACAAAACATTAAATTCTGCATGAGGTCAATCTGAAACCAAATTTGCATGATCAGGTCCTCATCAGGCCTAGGGCACAAACGATATGATGAGGACCCTAATGCAGTCAAAATTGTAAGGGAGTACAATTTAGAATGCTACATTTAGCTCCCACTTTAGTGGGAGTACAAAGGTTCACATTGAAAGGCTTTCATCAAGATGCTAAGGAGGTAAGAAACACCAAGCCCCTAGTGGACTTTAGGTATCTTACGACTTTGAGATCAAGATAAAAGGGACATCATAGAGAAAGAGAACCATTAATGCAAGCCAAGTAAGGTTCACCTACTATGCATCATGAAAAGAAAAATACCAAAATTATAAATCAAAAGACTAAGTTCGCTAAGTAACTTGAGCATTGAGATGTGCAAAGATAGAAACATTGAGTGGAGTGTATGCCCCCACATTAAAGTTATTGTACACACCATATCGAGAAACTACTTTAAGGTAGTATACATTCATCCAAAAGAGAAGCACGTTATCACAATGAAATGCCCCCAAGAAGGAACAAATAAAAGGATAATAATCACAGAACATAGGGGGGCATACACCCTGACTATCCCTTCACGATACTTGAAAATTTCTTGGAGAACTTAGCTTTGCCTTGAAAATTTTCGGTATTTCTCTTACATGACTCATAGTGAGGGAACCTTACTATTGACAGTCATGGTTCTCCCTCGTGATCTTCCCTTTTACTTTGTCAATCGAAGTCGTAAGATCCTTAGTCCACTGGGGGCTTGGTGTATCTTGCCTCCTTGACGTGGTGAAAGTCTTTTAATGTTGTTTCCTTGTACTTTACCGGAAGTATGAGCATACATACTCCCGCTAAAGTGGGGGCTAAATGTAGCATCCTAAAATTGCGACACTTGCAATTTTGACTGCATTTTGGTCTTCACGATGGCGACGCAACACGCAACCTGAATGGAGACCCCAAAACTTGCTCACGACACCAAAAACTGCATTTTTCAAGCACCTTGGCCTGAACCTCCTTGCACCCCGCTGTCCCGGAGGTGGGACCAGAGCGCCCAGCGCCCTGGTCCCTCAGGACCAGGGCGCCCAGCGCCCTGGTCCCTGGGTCCTATTTTGGGCCCGGTCTCCTAAGTGATATCGGGTCTTTTTGATTGCAATTTGGAAATATACTTCCCTGGTCGGCCTAAGGTCGGGAAAATCAGTCTATCAGCCCTAATTGACAAGTATATAAACTACATTTTTCTCTCTCATTTGGCATGAGGAGGATATGTGTACAAAGCGTGGAAACTATACTCAAGCATTCAAGCAATCAATCATTTCAAGTCTCCATTCAAGGCTAAGTGTTGCATTCAAGACAAGGATTCAACCATTGAAGAGGAGATCACTTACTACATGCTACATACAACATACTACATACTACAACATACAACATCTAAACCTTCGCACATAAGGATACCAACATCCTTAGAACAAGGTATTAGTACTTGTTTTACATTACAGTCATTTACATTTACAGCACTTGCTCATTTCTTGGTTAATTCCAAAACCGGGGTTTGACCTAAAGGCAAACCCCTAATCCCTAACCCCCCAATCGTCTTCGCTTTTCTGTGTGTAGGTTGCAGGTACGCGGCTGAAATTGAAGATCTGGAATCCTTGTGCAGAGACGAGCCGATCCCCCTTCGTTTGACGGATTTTTCGGAGGACCGTGGCGCCGGGCGCCATCGTCCCGACAACTTTTGCTCAAATTTGCAGGATAGCGCCGTATCGACATTTTACTGCTAATTCCAGGTCCGCAGCTTCATCCTATAACCTAAACTCAGTTTATAAGCGAATCTTTGTCACTTTCTATGCATGCTTAGCTTAATTCTTCTATGCACATTCTTTACAAAAGAGGGTAGCCTTGCTTTCCTAACCCTTGAAATCCATTTAGCATCCAATCTTACATTGTGTGGGATTGAATCTTATGAGTTTCAACCCCTCTTTTGAATGTAAAGTCTTCCCCCTAAGTGAAAACCCATCGAATCCTAGCGAACCTCCCTTCTCTCTCCTCGGAGTCAGAAGAGGGGAGAACAACTAGGGTTCGACCGCGATTTTCCGCTTTACAAATGTATCAGTTGATGTTTTTTGTACTAGATATTTGAGAGCAATTGTGTCATTTTAGTTTGGTCTGGGACATAGAAGATAGTCCAAATGTACATAGGTAGTAGGATATAAGTCCAAAATAGATGATATGTGTTGATATAAATAATTTATGTTTTGATGCAATCATATTTTTTATGTCTACATGGTTAGGAAATCAGTTGGAAGAAGGTTGAGTTTAGTTTCATATTCTGGTGATTGAAGAAATAATCTAAGTGTTGAAACAATGCATTTTCCCTATGTCTATGAACTAGTATTTTTCTCCACATTTTATCACATTACATCCTCTAGGTGTAAAATCCAAGATTTAATATTTGAAGTGTGTCAAGGACCTACTATCAAGTTTTCAAGTCATTATATCTTCTATAGAAAAATATAAAAAATTGTATGCTGGATCTTAGTCTATCATTATGAGATTTTCCTAATTAGCTTACTAGAATGCTTCAAATTCTACTGCATTAATTAATATGGCTATGCAATTTTGAGGAGGTGTTAACAATAGGGTATGGGATCATTAACATTATTTTCAAATGTGTTGGTGTTGCAGTGCATAATATTCATTGTATTTATGTCACACTGTCTATTCGGTTTGCATAGTGTTTACCCGTTCAATATTGTTGATCCCCTGCACTAGCACTTGATGATTAATTACTTTGAGAGATGTTTGTTGAAAGGTTTTAGATGGTTTTTTGTAACTTCATCTTGGTTTTCACAATGTTTGGAGTCTCTCTACTGTGATAAGAAGACAAACAATTAGCAATTTTGATAGTGGAGTTGACCTTTGAGACAATTAGGTATGTTCTTTCATTTGTGATTGATCCTGGCCCATCTTATTTGATTTGGAGGATGTGGTATAACATGTTTGAATTTTAGATTAAGTTTTTCTTGATATACAACCTATTTGTGTTGATGGTACAAATACATTTGAAACAAACCTATAGTATTTCACATATTTCATTTATTAGGTCCTATGGAGATGACCTAATATGTATGTGTGTGTAGAGGTGAAAAATTAGGGTTTCTACCATAGAAGGAAGAAACCACTAATTTATGACTTAAAGACCATTTAATTGAAAAGAGGGTTCCAATCCAATAGATCTAGTCACGAACTAGAAAGGATTAGGATTGAGAATTCTGATTGGATTGGGGTTTTGATGATGTGAATTAATAAACCCTCTTTTGTAGAATTAAATTCTAAAATTAGGGTAAAAGTGTTGGAAATTGAAGTAGAAATGCCTAAACAATAAGCTACATATGTAGGATTGATCCACGAACCTGGATTTGAGCAATGTAAGCAGATTTAGACATGTTCCCCGAAAGAGCTCCCAAAATGTTGGGACTGTGGTGCCTGTCGTCCTTGTTGTCTGAACTTTTCGCACTCCAAAGGGGGATTGATTCGTCACTGTAAATGATGCTTATTCTGAAAATCGTAATTCCTTACATGTTTACCCCACACAAAAAGAAAGAGAAATAGGTTGGGAATAGGGGTTTTCCTAAGTCAACCCCGATTTTGAATTAACAATAAAATATAAATGAAAGATTAATCGAATTACAATAATGGAAATGCTCTCCTCTTGAGGGAGATGTTGCATAATGATTGAAAAACAAAATAATGTACCTCCTTGTGAATTTTTGTTTGTCTCCACACAGAATTAGGGTTTCATGAAGTCTTCAATAATATAGAACATGAATATCAACTTCAATGCATGAATCTTGACCTTATTGTTGTTGTAATGCCTGAAGGAAGATGGATTTCTTTTTCACTTGAATTTGGATGCTTGATTTCTTGGTGTCAAATTGAATTTCATGTGTGTATCCCTCAAATGAGAGGGGAAAGTCTCCTTTTATACTTGTCAATAAAAAAAAAATATTAATTTCCTGACACAAGCCAACATGGGGCTAGATTTCTTGCTCAATTTTTTTGAAATGGGTAAGCGGCCCAAATTCCAATCTTAATTGGGAGGCCTAAGGCGCCATGTTGGTCCTACCCAATTTTGGGGCTAGGACAAAACATTAAATTCTGCATGAGGTCAATCTGAAACCAAATTTGCATGATCAGGTCCTCATCAGGCCTAGGGCACAAACGATATGATGAGGACCCTAATGCAGTCAAAATTGTAAGGGAGTACAATTTAGAATGCTACATTTAGCTCCCACTTTAGTGGGAGTACAAAGGTTCACATTGAAAGGCTTTCATCAAGATGCTAAGGAGGTAAGAAACACCAAGCCCCTAGTGGACTTTAGGTATCTTACGACTTTGAGATCAAGATAAAAGGGACATCATAGAGAAAGAGAACCATTAATGCAAGCCAAGTAAGGTTCACCTACTATGCATCATGAAAAGAAAAATACCAAAATTATAAATCAAAAGACTAAGTTCGCTAAGTAACTTGAGCATTGAGATGTGCAAAGATAGAAACATTGAGTGGAGTGTATGCCCCCACATTAAAGTTATTGTACACACCATATCGAGAAACTACTTTAAGGTAGTATACATTCATCCAAAAGAGAAGCACGTTATCACAATGAAATGCCCCCAAGAAGGAACAAATAAAAGGATAATAATCACAAAACACAAAACACAAAAAGGGTTCTACTTAACTTTGGGTCAGTATGCTTTTATGATAAATAATGTGTGTGTGTGTGTGTATATATATATATATATATTTGCATTGAATTGTCCTCATCCCCCAAAGGGAGTAGAACCACTATGGAAGAAGGGCACATGTATCTTTTGAGTCAACATGGGAGAGACCAAAAGAGATCTCAACACTTTGCATCATCCTAAATTAGACAACACTAGGGACAACAAATAGAAGAATTGAGAAACAAATAGAAGAAGGTTACAAACAAGCGAGAGAGAGAGAGAGAGAGAGAGGGGGGGGGGGGATCTATGGTACAAATGAAGCTAATAAAGCAAGTCATCTGCCTCCCAATCTTGCTCAACATTGTTTTGGGAAGGTAGACAATATGAAAGAGGATCAACTTCAAGAATAATAGATGGAGCTACCACAAGTTCCAAACAAGGACCATGCTCTAATGATGAATCACTTTGTTTGTTACTCAGAGCTAGGATTAATGCTTGTGAAAACTGTTTAGATAAATCATTGTCAACATCAACATATTCATATTCATCTTTCAAATCAACATTATTAGCATGAACATAATTTTCATTCATTTCCTTATCAAGATTAATAAAAATAGGATCTTTAGTTGGAATAGAACATGAACCATCATTTTTCTTAAGCATTTTATGTCTTGCAGATTTAGGTTGAACTTCCTCCCTAGGTTTAGACAAAGGTTGGACAAATGGGATCATGCCAACATTTGGAGTCTTCTGGGAGGAAATAGGTTGACAAGCAAATTCACGAGCTCTAGCATGACGTCTCTATCGACGTTATCTCACATAATAGTTTCTTTTAGTTTTGGCTGAAGGTTGTGAAGGTTTGGGATCAACGAGCATAGGCTTGTTCTATTCTTTAAAAGAAGGATGCAAAGGAGAAGTATTTTTTAGGTTGAAAGATAGGAGATGTCGGGCACTTCCCTTCGTAAGATGTATGAGGTGGAACTGCAACATATAAAGGAGGAATAGAAGGTATGGGAAGAAGATTGGGTCCATCACGAGGGGGAGGAATAAGTGTTTTATGAATAAGAGGAATGGGATTAGGATCTCTAGGCTTTCTCAAGGATATGATCATCTCATTTTTCCATCTTTGATAAGATTGAAAAAGAACATCACTTCAAGGTTTAAGAGGTTCAAATTGTTTAGACAAAAAGTAATCAAGATTAACATCTCCTTGCCTAATCATGGGATAGTACATGGTATGATTAATTGTTATGATTTTGTCATCAAGAGGGAATTTCAAGCACTTATGAATAGTAGAAGGGGTCTCTTTCATGGAAGAGAGCCAAGGATGTCCCAACCTCACACAAAATTGTTCCAATTTAGGAATAATAGCAAAATTAACATATAGATATTTAGTACCAACCTCAACGGGAAGGGTAATAGAGCCAATAGTGGGATGAGAGAAGCCATCAAAGATCTTAATTATCACATCAGATTTATCATGTCACTTGATGAAATTGTAAGGTATAAAGATATTCTTCAGTTTTAGGTATCTCATCGAAATTGCATGAAATTTTCTAGGATTTTAGTTTTGTTGACATTAAAGTATTATTCAACATGGTATATTGCTAGTAATTTCTTTTGGCTCCTCATATAAAAAAATGTCTTTGAATTTCATTGAACCCATAGTTTTGTTTTCTCTTCTCCCTTCACAAGTATTTGATTTTTCCTATCACTTAATTGCATGAACTTGCATCACCACACACTCATAGGATGGTAGGAATTGTGCTCGAATACCATTATAATGTCCCTTTCCAAAATTTTAGTGAAAAAGAGATTTGAAACACAAACATGATCTTTACCAAATTATATTCAAATTGCAATAAGTTCTCATTCTCAAACAACACATTAAATTTCACAATTAATTCAAACTACAACAATACTTGTATTGATTATACTTTGATCTATATAAGAAGGGATTGTTATGATATTCATTACACAACATAAAACATTAACAAACAATGCATAAACTAACTCATTGAATGTTCTTGCATATCCTTAAAGCTCCAATGCATTCCATGAATAAAAATGCTCGTACGATCCAAAGGGTTTTGTCCTCTAATTATAACAACCAATGGTTTTTTGTCCACTGATAGCAATGTCCAATGAGTTTTCATCCACAAAAAGACTTGAACACAAAGTGTTCAATTGATAAAATGGCATAAGATGGATTCCCGCAATTGAATAATTTCCTAGTTTTATATGTCATTCACATAAAAGACTAGACTAGTCGTCCTAGACCCAAAATGACACAAAGGACCAACTTTAAATCCTAGACATCACATTAGAGGTCAGCCATATAGGCCTTATAGGATTTTTCCCATAAATTCATAATATTTCATTCCTTTAAACCTAGCAAATCTACTCTATTCCTTGTGATCTAATTGTTCCTTGACATGTGTCAAGTGGTACACATAATCCTTGACACCTAATATTTTCTCGAGATGAAGCAAGCAACATTCTTGATCTTCAATCTCCAATATCTCTTGGCATGTGTTGGGAAGTATCTCTAATGCCCAACCTTTGATGAATCTATGGTATGATCCCAACAACAACTTTGATTCTTTCTCTCCATTAATCCTCAAGCATGCATCAAGTGACACCCTTGATTCTCAAACTTTGAGATCACCCTAGATGAATAATCCTTTATGTCATCACTTATTGTAGGTTTAGAAATAGCTTCAACACCCAAACCCAAATGCATCATTGTTTTCTTCCATTCCCTTTCCTAGTAATACGTTGAGATGTATCTCCAAATCTTGATGTTTGACAACTTTATGGCATGAGTCAAGTGGCATGATCTATCTCTAAACTCTAATAATTTATCGACATGCATCAATCATAAATATCGATCGCTAATCTTTCAGGCACGATTCAAGATGCAATCCCAATATTCAATCTATTATCTTCTTGGCGTGAGTCAATTAGCAATCCCAGCCCCCAATCTTCAATGTCTCCTTAAGCAAGAAGTATTTCCTTTAATTTTTGGAAAGGGGGCATGAAACCCTCATGCATGGTGGTTCTCTTTCATTTTGTGGTTGTGTGCAATAGAGTTTTTGTGGTAGGTGTCTATTCTTGGCTCCTTGATCATATGGAGAAACTTGTGTTTTCATGACTATGGTTTAATGAGGTTATTTTGGGTGTTTGGATTTAGTCCTTGGCATTGGAAGGTGTTGTTTTATTAGAACCAATCGCATGTGTTGGAAACCAATAACACTAAGAGGGGGGGTGGTGAATCAGTGTTATACCAGAATAGTAGATTTTAGCCTTAACAAAACATTCATACACCAACCGGTATACTGGTATAAACAAAATTGAAAGAAGTAAAGCAACCAATAATCCAAACACATAAATGAGAACCATAACACAAATTTATACATGGAAAACCTCAATGAGGAAAAACCACGGTGGGATTTGTGACCCACAATATCAATCCACTGGCCATATGAAGAGATACTACAATATATGATGGGCCTACACTTGTAGGAAGGCTTGCAGCCTATAGGAGCCTCACTAACTACATAAAATTCCAGACAACAATCCAGAGAAGTGTGAACTACTAAGATAGCATCTTCTATGCCAGAATACAGTTCCAGTTTAAGCTCTGTTTGTTCCGGTCTAAAATCCTAAACCCCTTTACTGGAATAACCCTTACAATAAATTCCTCACATACATAATCTCTCTGATATATTTTGCATTACATTCACATCATGATCCATTACATCCATATCGTTATCCTATCAAAATGATCTAATCAATCTGCCCTATATACCCTATACATTTTATACCTTAAGTTGGCTTACAAAGATATATACAATATCAGATTAAATGTTGACCAGATATCACAAATGTATAAACATTAAAACAAGTTGCCTATTCTGGATCCAAGATATATCAACCTCCAATACCAATAACCTTTTTCTATACCATGTCGGCCTGCATTGCAGATGACAAAAGAAATCCTTATGTCCTGCCGGTGCCGGTACCGATCTAGAATCTGTGAAGTGCCTGCCGGTACACCATATGAAGCCCGAACACAAAATCATGTTGCCATCAATGACAACATAGTGAAACCAACCAATAGAGTGTCAATTGCCAACAACATGTACGCTATTGAGTTGATTATTGCATGATCTAAAAACTTTCAAAATAGCCTAGCTCCTTTGTATGCTTGTACATGATGGTGGTTGTGGAGTTGGCCTACAAATGGGCTTGGATTTCCGATACCTCTTTTCCCTTTTATTTAGTTATACTTGCATGTATTATTTTGATGTTGATTGGATCTAAGCGTTTTGTAGATTTTTCATTCAAAAAAACTATGTTTATGCTTATCAATGCTATTACATTATTTTGGTTTAAATATTTTGGGGTTTTTTAGACTTGTTTATTTTCCAAATGATAAGTAGACATGGATTTGCATGTGGTGATGACACTATGGTTTTGCATGTTTTACACAGTTAATCAATACTCATGGTTTTATAAATCTACAGATAAACTATTTTTTATTTTATGATTCCCTAGGGACATTATAATGTAAGATAGTTATAAATTTGCATATATGATTTATGCATGGTGTGAGGAGGCTGTATGTGATTATTCACTCAACATTTCTCTAATATTTTAATGATGGATTTCTTGATTATGGCTACTTGTGGATTTACTCGAAAAATCAAATTTGTATTCGATGTGGAGTTTGAGTCTTTAGATCTATATATTATCTTCTTGGTTATCTCAGTTTGCATGTTATTGACATGATGGTGAGTTTTCCTTTTGCATTGATTGAGGATCTATGAGTTATGCAGTTGTGGGTTGGCAACTATTTTGGCTTCAATGGGATGACTCAAATGTGGGTTTTCTATATCCATAATTCATTTCAATGTTTATGTAGATTAAGTTAGTTGTCCTTGTTTTGGATCATTTGTGCATTGGAATTTTGTATTCATATGAGAGGATGGATGATCATAGTTCTTGGATAGTCATTTATGGGGACTTGTAAAATGTTATTTATCACAATGTCATTGATAGTTTAGTTACACTATTTAGTGGGAGCTTTTTATAGTGCTTTTTTGGTAGTGGTTGTATCTTCTTGGCTTGGAGATCTTAGTTCTACTTATTCTCTAGAGTTGTTAATATTGCAATTGAATGTGTGTGGACCATATGTGATCTTCATTTTGAAGATGGTTATCATGATACCTACAGATCTTGCTATCACAATTTAGTGGGTGCTTTGATAGTGATGTGGATTCATCACTTGGTGATGGGTGATCATCTATAGTGGTTGTTTGTGTCATGGACGAGCTCTTCGATCCAATTTTTTACAATGATATTTAATTTAAATTTTCAATTTTATTGTCAAGACAAGGTTATATCTTCATATGAGTGGAGATGTTGACATATTGGTTAGCCATGGAGAACTCTTAGAGTTTTTGGTTGAGGTGTTACGTTTATGACTTCTCATTTTTATAAGCGATCCTTGGTTAAGAAAATGGTTTTGGTGCTGTGTCATGGTGGAATCTCAAATATGTATTATATTATTGAAATGATATTATTAGATATGATGTCATGATATGCTCTTGATTTCATAGTTGGATACTTCACAATGACTTGGATAGTCCTCTTGGTAATGGCACATTGGTCATATGCTTGGGAGCTTCATGAGATTGAAGTGTTGAATTTGGATCTTTGTATGGATGAATTTATTGTTGGTTCTTTGTGATACTTGAAGACCTGGTTGAGGCATTTGTTGAGATAGTTACCATTTTAGAGGTTTCAATAGAAATTCCAAGGAGCCTTCATTTGGATATGGACACGAGTTCATGGTGGACCCATAGAGGATATTTTTCTTGGATAGAATCACTGTGAATGTGTATCATAGATGAGAAATCCCATTGCCAATCTTGGTCTACTTTATTTGAGAGATATATCCCATCCTATTTTTAGATGCATTATGTTTTATGCTTTATTTTCTCATGGAGATAAATCTTTTTATATGGTTAGTTATTTATAGAGGGTTAATTTGAGGAATGTTTGGCATGTTTATCTCCTTGTGCATATGAACTTGTTTATGATGATAAGTTTAGGAGATACTTTGGTTTTTCCTAGTTTTGGGAATGGATTTGAGTTTGATCTACCTTGTTTAAAGAGGAACACATCCATGTTGGTGATATGAGATACATGCATTTTGTTTGATCTTGGAGATTGAACAATTGGGTGTTGTTGAGGCTTTTAATTTAAGTTTGTGAAACAGATCTTACTTGACACAAGTTAGCACTTTGAGGTGTTGGTAGGAGGACATATTATGCGTTATGATTTATAGGAATTTTCTATTTGTTCAATGTCTACTTCTTGGAGGTTCATTTTCACATGCTTTAGTGTGGTGGAATTGGGAGAGTTATCGTGTCATGTTGTGGTCATGTTGTGACAGATTATGTAGTGGTTTGTGTTGCATGTGTGGATCATTATGATTGTTCTTTGTTACGTCATTGTTCATTTATAAGCCAAACTTTGGTATAAGTGTTGATTGGTAGACTTGGTATACCATGATCTATTTTAAGATTTTACATTGCCTATGCAATGGGAGTTCTTGAACATGTATATTCTTCATTAAATTGTTTTATACATGGAGCTTGTAATTGCAATTTATGGGTTGGATATGTTGTTTGGCATGATTTCTACTAGTGTTTGGATACCTTTAAGGAATGGATTATTGGATGAATTGTATTTTTCCATGGTTGAGATTTCTACTCATGTGGATTTTCTAGTTGGATGTAAACAAGTAGTTGTGGTTGTTGTTCTAACTATTTTGGAATGTTTATGTTCAATATTATTTTGGAGGAAGTTTGGAATTTAGATTTGTGTTATGGTAAAAAATTGAAGTTGGATATATTGGTGATTATATAAAACTCATGAACATAGTGGATTTTAGTTGTGACAATAGACTGAAGCCTTTTTATCACTTGGATTTGGTGCATCTTCACCTTGGCTTGTTCCTTTTCTTCAATAGGTTGCATGTTAGAGGATGAGAGGAGTTCTTGTTTGAAAAGGTGGACATCTTAGATTTTAGTGCAGATATAATAATGAATCATGAGAGAATGCTAGAAATTCATGTAACCTATATAATCTTAAATCTATAAGCTATAGTATGTTTCTTCTAACGATTAATGTGATGGGAAATTAATTGTGTTTGTTTTCACTTTAAGATCATATTAGTATGTGCTTGTATCAATTTGTTGAATATCTAATTGAGAAAACATAAGATATTGACACACTAGTTTTTCTTTCCTTTTCCTTTTTGCTGTTTTTTCTCAAATATTTGCATTCTCTTTGTGTATGTAGGACACATGTATAACTAGAGCCAATGTTGGGACTCAATTTGACAATTCTAATATTTTCTTAAATATTAGCTCCTTTGTGCATCTAGGACTTATTTTTTAATTCATGGATAACCATTCCAATAAGTGTACCAATTGATAACCTTTGACAAAATTTTACTAAGAGATGTTCTTCTTCATCCCCATGTGCCTATCATAAGTTGGAAGCTGTAAAAATATAAGAAAACATAAGTTTGGGTTCTCTCTAGTTATTTTTCAATAATTTCATAGTTTTATATACTTTTTTTGTGGAATTAGATACTTACTATTTGACCAATATCCTAATCCTATGCCATGTTGCACATAAAAGTGTTACAAGGTCCATTGCTCCCATCCTCCCTTCCAATTTCTCTCTTCCTTCCACTATTTGTAGGTTTTTAACCAAGATCTATATATTTGTGTTGTCTACCATTCCCTTATCCACTTCTATTCCCATTCCCTGCAAACCTTTGTTCCATTCTTTATTCCTTTGTCCTTGCAAACACTTAATTGGATCTAAATATTTCTCCTTGCTCCACTTCATCCACATCTTGCCTCTAATTCCACAAGATTTCCCCACAAATTCTATAATCCTCGTGTTGCAAACTTATAATGTATATCTTAATATTGAAATAAATATTGGAAGTCCTTCCAAATATCCTATTCCATTTAATAACTTATGCACCCTTTCTTCACAAAGTGATCCAAGGCCTTTTTGTGCTTGTTCTTTCTTATGTGGACTTCATTTTGATATATAGATATCTTTCATTCCACTTGGACATCCCTTTTTAATGTCTAATCCCACACACTTATCTTCTGCTTCCTCCAAATATTTCATTCACTTTTGACTCCATTTTGTGAAGTTTCTTTGGATTGAAAGATTTCATCCCATTATCCACTCTCCACATTCGATCCCTACCTAAAATATCGCATCTGGTTCTTATGTCCTATTCCTCATCAAATTTATATATTCCTTACTTGACACTTTTTGATCACTCCAACCACTCCTAGACTTTCCCAAAATTGCCATTAAAGCCAAATTTGACACACACAACTACCAATTTGATTTTCCCAAATAGAAAGTCATGCTTCTCCCAAGGGAATAAATATAACATTCAAAATAATAGTGGATGATGAAGAACACCATGCCACCATGAATGCAATGGTTGGAATTTCTATGCCATCTCTAAGCCACCATTTTTAGTGGATGCCATAAGATTTTGATTTGATCCACACATAGTATTAATATATGATCTTAAGTCAAATTCCTATGAGGACTCAATGACCAAATAAAGAGTTATAAATATTAGTCAATTTATCATTCAAATGGTTGACAATTTCTCTGTTTTCATGCGATTACAATATCAAGTAAGATCATAGATTTCAATCTTTGCATGTTTAGTCTCCATTAAAGCAATTCACCTTGAAAATCGCAAAGAGTTTAGATACTCTATAGTAGATATTTGTAATTGAATATATATCTTTGGCTAGTTATTTTGACATTGGTGTATCCTACAAGATCAATCCTATTTCCCACTCTTGGTCTACTTGACAAATATTCATCTAAGAGGTATATCTCATCCTATTTTTAGATGTATTATTGTTTTTGCTTCATCTTCTCATGGAGATGTATTTTAAGCTATGGCTAATTAGTACTTTAACGCTCATTTAAGGATTGTTTGACATGTTTATCTCCTTATACATATGAGTTTATTTATAATGTCATCCATTGATGATAATTTTAGGAGAGAGTTTCTATTTTTCCTAGTTTTGGGAATGGATTTGAGTTTGATCTTCCCCATTTAAAGGGGATTTCATACATGTTGGTGATATGAGATACATAGATTTTTTTGGTCTTGGAGATCAAACAATTGGGTATTGTTGAGGCTTTTCATTTGGGGTTGTGAAGGAGATTTTACTTGACAAAAGTTAACACTTTGAGGTGTTGGTAGAAGGACATGTTAAGGGATATGATTTACAGGTTCTCTTTTTTTTTTCTATCGCTACTTCTTGGAGGTTCATGTTCACATGGTTTAGGGTGGTGGACTTGCGAGATTTATGGTGTTATGTTGTGAGAGATTATGTAATGATTTATGTTGCATGTGTGGATCATTGTGATTTTTCTTTGTTATGAAATGGTTTGATTATAAGCCATGCATTAGTATAAGTGTTGATTGGTAGGTTCATATGCTATGATCTATTTTCAGATTTGAGATTACCCATGCAATGAGAGTTCCTAGATGTCTGTGTTCTTCATTGACAAATTTTATACATGGAACTTGTGATTGCAATTTATGGGTTGGATATGTTGTTGGCATGATTTATACTAATGTTTGGATACCTTTAAGGTAGAGATGATTGAAGAAATTATCATTTGTTGTGGTTGTTATTTCTACTCATGCAGTTTTTCTAGTTGGATGTAAAAAACTAGTTGTGGTTGTTGTTCTAACTATTTTGGAACATTTGTGATCAATATTGTTTTGGAGGAGGTTTTGAATTTAGGGTTTTCTTTTGGTAACTAATTTGAAGCTAGACACATTGGTGCTTATATAAAGCTCATGAATACATTGGAGTTTGGTTGTGACAATAGATTAGAGCCTTTGTTATCACTTGGATTTGGTAAATCTTAGCCTTGGATTGTTCATTTTCTTCAATAGGTTGTATGTTGGAGGATGAGAGGAGTTCTTGGTTGAGAAGGTGGACATCTTAGATGTTATTGCAGGTATATTAACAAATCATGAGAGAATGCTAGGGATTCATGTGGTTTCATGGATGACTATGCAACACTCTTTTTTTGGCCCCTATAAGTCAAAATCTTATTGTTTCCATTAGCTCTTCAAAGTTATTTGAAAAGGGAGTGAATTTTAAGAATAAAGTGTCTCAACCTTTGATAATTCCTATCATAATTATTTACTAATTAATTATTTCCCTAGGTAATTATATATGTGCATATGATGATGTCATTTTGTGGGAGAGACACTATGAGTTGTCATCCTACATGTGAGGTGGCAAGGATTAAATGTTTTCTCCTTTTTAGGAAAAAGGTGTCCAATTGTTTGAGTTAATTGATGTTATTACTCTTTGTTAGTTGCTAGTTAACTATGATACACTTTAAGATAAGAGTAATAGTCAATTTGATAAATTTCTATTATAGGTGGAGTTGTGCATGTAGGCACTTTGTATGCATGCATGTGCCTTGCATATTACGTGAACACTGCACACATGTAGTTTGCATGTGGCATATTTCAATTTGTAGGTGTAGTTATTGAGGAAGGCTTTTGCATGCTTATTTATAGTCTTGCATGCATGCAGTAAAGTAGATGCTACCATGTGGACTTCTAGGGCACACCATTTTGGAAGAAGCTAATTATGCATTGTAAACTCTTATATAATAGAAGTGTTTGGTTTAGAAGTGTATAGGAGGCAGGGCAATGTTAGTTTACCTCTTAAGAATTAAGATGTAAATCTCCATGTTAAGGCTTTGATCATGTAATTTTATTTTTGCAGACTAATACTTTGGTTCAATGCTTTGGAGTGGGAGCTTTTTTACTCAAAAGGGTTTTCCTAATGTATATTGGTGTCTTTCAACTTATATATATCCTTCTTCTTGTAATATATTCTTAAAGTGTTGATTATACCATTATACTATCAAATTTTACTTATATTTGTAAGCTTTATTAATATTCCTCCAAGGATTAATGTGATGGAAAATCAACTATGGTTATTTTCATTCTAAGATCATATCAGTATGTTCTTGTATCAAGTTGTTGAATATCTGACTAGAAAACATAAGATATTGAAAAGTGCATATTGGGTTTTCTCTCCCTTTCATTTTTGTTGTTTTCTCCCAGATATTTGCATTCTCTGTGTGCATGTAGGAGACACACATCCCTAACTAGAGCCAATGTTGGGACTCAATTTGACAATGCCAAGTTTTTTCTTAAATCTTAGCTCCTTTGTGCATCTAGGCCTTATTTTTTAAACCATGGATAGCCAATTTGATAAGTCAACCAATGTATATCCTTTTCTAAAATTTTATGAAGTTATGTTCTTCTTCATCCCCATGTTCCTATCCTAAGTTGGAAGTTGTAAAAATCTAAGATAATCTATGTTTGAGTGCTCTCTAGTCATTTTTCATTGATTTCATAGTTTTATATACTTTTTGTGTGGAACCATATATTTCCTATTTTACCAATATCCTATTCCTATGTCATGTTCCACATAAAATTCCTATGAAGTGCATTACTTTCATCCTTCTTTCCAATTTCTCTCTTCCTTCCATTATTTCTAGGTTTTTTATCAAGTTCTAGATATTTGTCTTGTCCACCATTCCTTTATCCATTTATATTCTCATTCCCTGCAAAGCTTTATTCTCTTCCTTGTTCCTTAGTTCTTACAAACTTCAAACTATATCTAAATTTTCTCCCATTCCACTTCATACACATCTTGCCTCCAATTCCACAAGATTTCCCCACAAATTCTCTAAACCTTTCCTTGCAAACTTATAATGTATATCTCAATATTTGAAACATATATTTTAACTCCTCCCAAATACCCTATTCCATATCAACCTCTACACCCTTTTTTCACAAAGTGATCGAAGGCCTTTTTGTTGCATATTCTTTCTTATTTGGACTTCATTTTGACAACTGAATGTCTTTCCCTCCACTTGGACATACCATTTTGATGTCCATTCCCACACATTTTATCTTGTGCTTCCTCCAAATGTTTCATTCACTCTTTCCCCCATTTTGTGAAGTTTCTTTGGACTTCAAGATATCATTTCACTATTTGGACTCCCCACATTAGATCCATATCAAAACTATCGCACCTTGTTTTTATGTCCCATAAACTTTGACCTCATGAACTTTATTAAAAACACTCATTCACATTCTTCATCAAATTTCTACTTTCCTTACTTGAAACCTTTTGATCACTCCAATGACTCCTAGACTTTCCCAAAACTGCCACTAATGCTCAATTCGACCCCTGCAACTAACCGTTGGATTTTACTACATAGAAACTCCCAAGGGTAAATACAAAATCAAAAATCAAAAATAAAAAATAGACAGTGAATGATGAAGAAAACCAAGTTGCCATGAATCCAATGGTTGTAATTTCATCTACAGGTAGTTCTACACCATCTCTAAGCCACCATTTTTGGTGGATGTCATAAGATTTTGATTTGGTCCATACGTAGTATTGATATCTGATCCCGAATCAAATTTCTATGAGGATTCAATGAACAAATGAAGATTTATAAATATCCGTCAATTTCTCATTCCAATGGTTGATCATTTCTCCATTTTCAATGTTCATGCGACTACAATATCGAGTAAGATCTTAGGTTTCACATAAACTCATCTTAAAAATCACAAAGAGGTAGCTATCATATAGTAGATATTTGTAATTGAATATATCTCTTTGGATAGTTGTATATCTTTGAGAAGACTTTCAAGCAATTAAGTGTGATAGTTCTTCTTAGCTTAGGGTTCTCCTAGGCCACATTTGATAGTGTGAATCAATACTTGTTTCATAAGTATCACAACATTTTAATATATCGAAGACGTTGTGTGTAATGGTCATTCCTTTATGCATGTAGATTTCTAAACTTTTGGAGAGGAATTATTATGTTCAGTTGTTGATATCATCTCTTTTGTCATTTTTGGGTTGTCTTCTGATTGAATGTGACTCTACACACTCCATACAATTATTATGGGTAAAAATATAAATGGAGATCACTTTGAAGAAACAAGAGTTGTATCAACTGACCATTGGTACAAAATTTGAAAAAACAATAGCTAAAAAAAGGAGAAAAAGGTATAACAAATGTGATGACTCCTTTAAAGTATTATGCATATCCATGTCTTCTGATATTCTCTTTCACGTTGAGTCTTTCACTATACTCAATTAAACCTGGTCTCATTTAGAGTTCTTGTTTGGAATACATGATACATCTTTCAGTTGGAGAATGGAATCATTGGTTTGAATATTACAAATTTTAATATCTAAGACTTATTTACCAAAGTCAAATCTCTCATATTATAATTGATACAAGGTTGTAGTGATAAACTTGAGTCCCAATTGATTCTTTCCAGCTTGGTCATTGTAATTCAATTTTTGTTTCTACATTTATACTACTAGAGATGCTTTTGGTATTGCATTTACTATGCCTTCACTTGATGATTTTTCTATATTTCTCACTAAAGAGAAAAATAAGTTCATATAAAGGGGTACAATAAAAATTCTAAGCCATAGGCTCGCTCCTATTGCTACTAAAAGCACAAAAGATTAGAAGGCTTCGAATAGTAAACACAAAAAAGTAGAAAAATAAGGATTTCAAGAATGAGTAAGCAAAAGAATCACATACACAAGATACCTTTGAGTCATCTTTCTCTTCTAAGGGGGAATAATCTAAGAATGAGACCAAAATATGCATATTATAAAAAAGTAAGGAAGTGATGAGTACCATTCTTACACAAAATAAATTGATGCACTGAAACACCTTCAAAAGAACAATATCCAGTTGTCTTCATCTATGTCATCTAATGCATACTTTTCTTTGACATCATCACTTGCACAATTAGGGCGAACTAGCATGACAAGTAGAACAAACAAGATGAAAGGAAACACACTCTTTGCATCTACCAATATTCAATCAAGACAATGACTTATTAATTCAAGAGCCTCATGTCAGATGACTTCATCATAGGGTATGTTCTCTTCATTTGAGCCTTGTACTTTACGACAAATGCTTATGGAAAAAAAAACATATGAGTGATTATAAGAAATAGATCTATTGATATTGTGGGAACATTCCATGATGTACTCTATGTTCCTTCATTATCAACCAATCTCCTTTTCATCTATCAAATTACACATGGTGGGACAAGGAAGATTGTTGAGTTCATACCTGATTTAGTGCTCATCAAAAATTTGTAGAGATGTCGTGATTGGGATGGTTGATCATGCATCTCAATTGTATGTATTCTCGTGCATTTTTCTTGGCAATACCTTTGATTGGTAGAAACTCCCATGCATTTAAAATGGATTAAATGCCTAAGGAGAATTTTAATCAATTGAACCTATCTGTAATTTCATCCACCTTGGTTCATGAGATGTGTTGATATTCCATCCCCACATTCTACATATTTAATGATTAGTTCAATTCAAAAGGATGTTATTGATCTTTCAATTTTAGTTGTTTCCGATGATTTTTACTGGATATTGCAAAGTTATTTGTTTAAGATATTACATATATTAGGGACATGATTGAGGATATAACTTCCTTTTTTATGATGGTTATAACACACTTGTTATCACAATACCATTCCTTTTGAGGTTGTGTTGCATGACTCCATGATTTTTTGAATTTCTATTCATATAATTTGACATCTTTTGATTCAAACATATGGACACTTGAATAATTTTTTGAGACACATCATGAGACCTTTTTTCTCATTTCTCTTGAGGGAGGTTTTTTTTTCTACATTTGCTAATGGATTTGTTTATTCCCAAGGGGAGGAACATTGTTTGTCAATTTTAGATCATCTTTTCATCCAAACATGTGGACATTTGAGTAGTTTTTCAACGTACACATCATGGGACCTTTTCTCCCATCTCTCTTGGGGGTTTCTTTTTACATTTTTTAATGGATTTGTTTCTTCCCAAGGGGAGGAACATTGTTTGCCAATTTTGGATCATCTTTAATATTTGTAGAGGGAAAAAGTGAACCACACCGACAAGTGGATAACAACCTCTCGGGGACTCACTAATCTACATCTTCACTCAGGATGAGTACAAAGCCTAGGGTTGTTAAGTACCCCATAGATAATACAAGGTAGGTGTTGAACACAAGATACCACTGAGAGGGGGGGCGAATCAGTGGTTTCCAAATCTTTCCCTTTTCTATCCTATGTGTATATATCGATTAACTGATCTAACATAAAGAATACATATCGGTTAGATGGGAGGATGACAAAAATGCAACCACACATAATAGGGACATCTCATAACACCAGATGTATGAGGAAAACCCAAGATGGGAAAAACCTCGATGAGAAATCCTACTAGAGACTACTGCTCCAATCTAGCCTCCCAATGAAAACCTCGGTTACAACATTTAGGGCACCAACCCAAGGAGTACCACTCCTACTTTAGGGCATCAACCCAAGGAAAACCAACCCCTAATTTTAGGGCACCAACCCAAGGAGCACCAAGCTCCAACTCATTGATTACAAAATCATATTTTGAACAAAAGTAATATCCCTGTTACAAAAGAACTTTGTAACTCTTATGTAAATCTCTCCATCGGTTCTCCTCTATTCAATTCTCTGTCGGTTCTCTGCTCACCTTCTCACCGCTGCTACCTTATCTCTTGCTGCAACTCACTCTTTGTTGCACCCTTATCGGTTCAGCCTCTTTTTCTTCTTCTTTGTCGGTTTTGCTCTCTACCAGTTCTCCTTCCTCTCTGTCACACTGCTGCTAGTCACCACCGGTCTTCTTCACTCAGTCAAATATCCACTATCTGATTACTGTCGATTCTCGGCTTATCAGTTCTTCACTGCAATCTTTTATGGCTCTTCTCTGCTTACTGGTTCTTCACTGCAATCTTTTGTGGCTCTTCTCTTTTTGTTCAGTCACCATTGGTGTACTCCTCTGTCAGACATAATGGTAGGCTACAGGTTGTCTCACTCTCACTGGTCGAACTCTTCGAACTAGTTCTCTCTCACACACACTCAGTCTCTTCTTTGATTGACGTTGAGAACTTGACTGCTTGGCTCTCTTCACAAGCCTCACTCTCTCATGCAACAACTCCATCTACTTATTTGGCTCGCACTCTTATAGCCAGATTTTCCTACCTAAACGTGAGTTTGAATATTGGCACGCTAGGGTTTTTTCCATGCACAAAATCAGCATCCAATCTGATCTTTGATCATCATGACACATCATATCCGATTAGATCTCATGTCCTTGATTGATGACCAACACTCCATCAATGAGCATCACTATACTATTTACCTTGTGATTCACGTCTTCTATCTTTAGTCATCTATAGCATGATTTTCGGCCTTGTGTCTAGTCAATAACATGCATGATGTGGTCTCCTTTACCCACTTCGATCTGATAGATTAGTTTGTCTTGGATCTCTGTTGTTTCCTTGAACTCGAGCCGCAATCCTCTGCCATTTTTCCTCGAGCTTCGGAGTCGCCATTTAATGTTGGACCAACCGCTAATGACCTTACTAACACACCACACTGACTTGTGCATGCATGTCACTTCACCTTCACGTGGCAACTTTATCGACATCCACCTTGGCTCACTATGTCGGTCCGACTTGGTCACAGACCAGTAGCATACAACTGGGTTCATCTACTAGTTCACACACTCTGTCGGTTATACCCTAACCAACCTATCTTCTCCAAGGCACTTTGCTTCTCTTCTGGTGGAACACCTAACCAGTCAACACTCTTGCTAACCTTCCTCATGCACATCATCAACAGATGGGAGCATTTTGCATCTGCACTTTGTTAGCTTATTGGTTGACATCTATACCGATAATATCTGTCGCATGTATACTGGTAAGATACCATGCACACTGGTGGCACAAAACTTCATCTTCATTCTGGCAACATTCTTTGTCTGTAGTTGTTCCAACTTGCCTTCTTCATCAATAGAACGGTTCACCTATCAATTGGTTTGTCAAAGTGACAAACATATCCTTCCTTTTCTATACTGGCAACACATCATGTCTACCTGATTGATCCAGTGCATATCTCTGATCTCATGCATCTAAGGAAACTTAGTGTTTAACCGGTTGATCTGGTGTGAGCCTTCAAACACCTGCCTTTAACTCTTATGTCTTATCTCGGAGAACTATGATGCATTCCATGCATAATAGGATATAAGCTCCACTTACCAGTGGGAGTGGATCCTTGTCATCTACATCCGACATTGCACCAATATGGCTTCCCTGTTTGAGCATGCATATCTTCAAACAAGCACATATAATCTGATTGGGCACACTCACTGTCAGACTTCTCTTCACCCTGTGATATCTTCTTCATTTGGTGACTGCATCTTTATCTAGTGGGAGTCCTATTGTTTCACAACCAAACATCCAACAACATATCGGTTTCCTGCACATACTTGCCCTCCAATGTTGATGTGATTTTTGTAACATTTTGTCTCTTCATCACAATCAACAACCCAGCATCTTGCTCTCTTGTCAGTTGGCAACAAGGCACTGCCAACATGTCACTTACCGGTCTTATACCATACTGGTCTCCAATCCATGTCTTCAACACAAGTCAACACTTAACTTGTGTACTGGTGACTCCAATGATCATTATGTTGAATGACACTCTCTTCCTTATCGGTGACCTGCTAAGCTAGGTGACACCAAAGACATTACATCCTATACCGGTTGGCATCAATGACAACACAATGCCAACAATCTCCCCCTTTGGTATTGATGTCAACACATGTAGTATCCGACATACTACAGATTCTCTTTCTCCCTTGTGTGATCCATGAATTCTCACAGATGTAGTATATGGCATACTACAAAATCTCTCTCCCTCTTTGACAACAATGGCAAAGGGCACTGTCAAGATTTTCTCTCCTCCTTGTGTCTGTCAGGCACTGACACAATTTTCTCTCCTCCTTTTTCTCTACCGGATTCTTCTCCTCCTTTGACCATCATACATTACATCCTCTAAATTCACAACACTATTTAAAATAGAGGAATCACACACCAGCTGTCAATCAAACTGCATCACTCCCATCTAATACCAATTGATCTTTAAGAATCAAATGTGATTGTACTATGAGTGCTGCCAATTGGGAAAGTAGATACCCGTAATCATGAAATTCTCTTGGGTATTCCTACAACAATTTCCTTCTTCTGCAGTTGATGCAGTCTAGTAGACCCATAAGTTCAAGCATGTTGATTCTGCATCATAACCACTTGATCTCCCCCTATGTCTATCAAGTCTGATACAAATCAGAAAACATGGTTGTGAACTCCCCCTGAGTCATACATCTCGGGTCTTCATTTGTCTGTTATGTTCTAAGTTGGAGCCAACTTGCCCCTTATACCGGTGGAGTTGTGCATATGTGATCAATCTGATGATCTATCAACTCCACAATTTCCACCACAGCATATGACATGATCCTAGGTGTACAAAATGTCATACAATATCACTATCATGCCATAAATCAAACTGGTTAGCCCAAAAAGATGTATGCATACAAGATCAACTACTGGGCCAACATATGTCATTCAGGACTTTTTCAGTACCACATGTGACATGAACACTTCAATCCATGCAACCAGAGTTACTGCAATGATCCCGGTCCTCGTTGACTTACATAACCTGCACTACTGATTAGTATTCATACCGGTATCATTCTGCACATACCGATTTCTTGCACCGGTCTATCATCTCTACTAGAGCACCGTCCTCTAACTCATGTCTTCTTGTGTCAATTTGCTTCCAATCCCAGTTGCAAATTTGTCATCCATTGACACATGCAATAGAGATCCTTCTCTCATCTGTAGGTGTGTAGCCAAGGCATCCACTACACACTTGCCATCACATTTTCTTCTTTCTTACCAGCAGCATCATGTCTTTTCCTTTGTCCTTATCAAGCATGGGGGTGAATGATCTGATGAATATGTTACTCCCCCTGAGGTCCTACATCTCCTTTAAACCTTAGGAGATACCACATGTGCATTGAATGCACAGTGTCGGTCCATGGTCCTACTCTCTTCCGTCTTCCTCCAAACCTGCTTGGTCTCATTCTTCTTCCCATTTTCAGACTTGGGAGCAGGTCTTATCTTCTTTTGTCGATTGGTCCTTTCTTTTCTGGATTCTACCGCATGATCGGAAGCATTGCTGTAGAAGCAAACAATGTTCATACCAACCACATGATTGGAGGATCTTTTGTTAAACCAGTTTGACCATCTTCTTCTAGTCATACTGTTGTAACCAATTACTAGAACCGGTGGACCTCTTGATCATGCAGGGACATTTCTCTTTTGGTTCCATGCAAGTCTCCGACTTCCATATGCTCTATATCCATTTCCATGTTGAGCATAGTTGTTCTACTGATTGTCATGTGACTAAAATTTCCTATTCTTGCATTCATGACTTCTATGCCCAAATCCATTGCAATTATAACATACATAATTTGCATTTCTTGAGGCAGCAAATGGACTCTTCTTATTATGCATAGGAGCAAATCTATGCATGTTTCTACATTTTGACATACCATGGCCATATGTATTACTTCTTGGACAGATGGCATTCTTATTTCTAAGCCTCTTTATGCATTCTTCTACCCTATGACCATAATCTTTGCAAGAGAAGCAGTAACTGGTAAAGAATGGCATATGACTTACAAATTTATTCTGCCATGCATGTGGAGATCTTACTGGTTTAGTATCTCCATGTCTGCTTCTCTAGGGATGGATCCTGGGATGTTCATCTTTTGCAATTCTTCCATCTGATCCCTTCTTTTCCCACACTTGCTTTGTCTTGTGGGCGGTAGCATTTGCTTGTCTTCTACCGGTAGGGGGTCTTCTATGTTGTCTTATTCTAATCTTGCTTCTGGTGAAGCTGCCTTCTCTCATCTTTCCTTTTCCTTTGGGATCTGCATTGTTCCTCCTTCTTGTAGCACCGGTCTTCATCCTTAGCATCATGTCCTCACCGGTTGTGGTTAGATCAACCTTCTTCCAAGGAGAATTCCGGACAATGAAAGTTTGTCCCTTGTTATCTCCATTTGATGAGACAAACAAAAAGTCATTGTGGGGGACATTCTTGCTAGTGGAGCATTCACCGGCACCACTTCCTAATCCTCTGGTATCCTTGGAATGCTTTTGTTTCTTCATCATTTTATCCAAGGCATCACTTCTGCCATCAAACCGGATTCTTACCTTGAGCTCATCCTGACATTTCTCAAGGTCATTTCAAAGACTCTCCGTATCTCCTACTAGTTGTTGATATTATTTACCTTGGCTTCTAGCTCAGGTGCTAGATCATTGCACCGACACTCCTTGGTGTCTTCTTGTTGAGTCTTTAACTCTAAGAAACATTTCTCAGATTCTTCAAGGCATTTGATTAACTGGTTTTGTTCCACAACTGCAACATTCTTGAATAACTTGTATTTGTTCCTCACTCTACTAAGTTCTTCGAGTGCACTTGCAAGTTCTCCTTCAAGGTCAACTTCTACTTCATCTTCTTCTTCACCTTCACTCTCACTGCCAAACACATCTTGCTGGTAGGTATGATCTGCATGGTCATTCTTAGATGTGTGTTTCTCATCTTCTGATTTTTGAGCCATGAAGAGGTGGGTTCCTTCTTCATCATTGTTGTGGCTGCTAATAGATCTTCCTTCATCATCTACAGACACATGAGTTGCATTTCTCACCTTGTCTTGACAAACCGGTTCTGCAGTGGTAGGCTCATTTCCATAGAGCTTCTTTAATTTGTCCCATAAACTCTTTGTCAATTTGCATTTGTTCACCTAAGAGGAAACATCATCTGTGAGCCCACAGAAAATATCCTTCATTGCTACATCATTACACCGGTTTCTTGTTTTTGCATCTGAATCGGTGGGAGGACTGACTTTACTAGAGTAGCCATTAACAACCGACATCCACACATCAAACCCTAAAGAGGATAGGTAGGCTTCCATCCTACAACTCCAAACAGAAAAGTTTGAACCATCAAATACAGGAGTAGGGATTGACACAAAACAAACCATTGTGTTCAAATACCAGAATCTACCCAAGCTAGAGAAAGTTTATCAACCGGGAACCAAGCTCTGATACCAATTGTTGAACACAAGATGCCACTGAGAGTGAGGGTGAATCAGTGGTTTCCAAATCTTTTCCCTTTTCTGTCCTATGTGTATATACCGGTTAACTGATCTAACATAAAGCATACATACCGGTTAGATGGGAGGATAACACAAATGCAACCAAACATAAAAGGGACATCTCATTACACCCGATGTATGAGGAAAACCCAAGATGGGAAAAACCTCGGTGAGAAGTGCTGCTAGAGACTACTGCTCCAATCCAGCCTCCCAATGAAAACCTCGGCTACAACATTTAGGGTACCACTCCTGCATTAGGGCATCAACCCAAGGAGCACCAACCCCTGATTTTAGGGCACAAAACCAAGGGGCACCAACCCCTACATTGAGCTCCAACTTAGTGATTACAAAATCATATTTTGAACAAAAGTAATATCCATGTTACAAAAGAACTTTGTAACTCGTATGTAAATCTCTCCATCGGTTCTCCTCTATTCAATTCTCTATCAATTCTTTGCTCACCTTCTCATTGCTGCTACCTTATCTCTTGCTATAAATCACTCTCTATTGCACCCTTACCAGTTCAGCCTCTTCTTCTTCTTTGTCGGTTTTGCTCTCTACCGGTTCTCCTTCCTCTCTGTCACACTGCTGCTAGTCACCATCGGTCTTCTTCACTTAGTCAAATATCCACTATCTGATTACTGTCTGTTCTCAGCTTATCGATTCTTCACTGCAATCTTTTGTGGCTCTTCTCTGTTGGTTCTCTCCTTACCAGTTCTTCACTGTAATCTTATGTGGCTCTTCTTTGCCAGTTTAGTCACCACCAATATACTCCTTTGTCAAACATAATGGTAGGCTACCGACTGTCTCATTCTCGATGGTTGAACTCTTCAAACCAGTTCTCTCTCACACACACTTAGTTTCTACTTTGATTGACGTTGAGCACTTGATTGCTCGGCTCTCTTCACAAGCCTCAATCTCTCATACAGTAGCTCCATCTACTTCTTTGGCTCGCACTCTTATAGCCAGATTTTCCCGCCTAAACGTGAGTTTAAATATTGGCACGCTAGGGTTTCCACCAAGCACAAAATCTGCATCCAATATGATCTCTAATCATCGTGGCACATCATATCTGATCAGATCTCATGTCCATGATTGATGACCAGCACTCCATCAATGAGCATCACCATACTATTTACCTTGCGATTCACGTCTTCTATCTTTAGCCGTATGTAGCATGATTTCCGGCCTTGTGTCTGGTCAATCATGTGTATGATGTGGTCTCCTTTACCCACTTTGATCTGCTAGATCAATCTATCCTAGATCTCTTGTGTTTCCTTGATCTCGAGCCGCAATCCTTTGCCATCCTTCCTCGAGCTTCGCAGTCACCATTTAATGTTGGACCAACCGCCAACGACCTTACCGACACACCACACCGACCTGTGCATGCATGCCATTTCACCTTCATGTGGCACCTTTGTCGACATCCACCTTGGCTCACTATGTCAGTCTGACTTGGTCACTGACCAGTAGCATACAATCGGGTTCATCTACTAGTTCACACACCGTGCTGGTTATACCCTAACCGGTATGTCTTCTCCCTGGAACTTTGCTTCTCTTCCAATGGAACACCTAAGCTGGTCAGCACTCTTGCCAACCTTCGTCATGCACATCATCAACATATGGGAGCATTCTGCATCTGCACTTTTTCATCTTACTGGTTGACATATATACTGGTAGTATCTTCTGCATGTATACCGGTAAGATACCATGCACACCGGTGGCATCAAACTTCATCTTCATTCCGGCAACATTCTCTGTCTGCAGCTGTTCCAACTTGCCTTCTTCATCAATAGACTGGTTCACCTATGAATTGGTTTGTCAAAGTGACAAACATATCCTTCCTTTTATGTACCGGCAACACATCATGTCTACCCGACTAATCCGGTACATATCTTTGATCTCATGCACCTAAGACAACTTAGTATTTCACCGGTTGATCCGATGTGAGCCTTCAAACACCTACCTTTAACTCTTCTTTCTTATCTCAGAGAACTATGATGCATTCCATGCATAATAGGAGATAAACTCCACTTACCAACAGGAGTGGATCCTTGTCATCTGCATTCGGCATTGCACCAATATGGCTTCCTTGTTTGAGCATGCATATCTTCAAACAGGCACATATAATCCAGTTGGGCACACTCACTGTCAGACTTCTCTTCACCCTGTGATATCTTCTTCATTTGGTGACTGTATCTTTATCCGG
This sequence comes from Cryptomeria japonica, assembly GCF_030272615.1. NCBI lineage: Eukaryota > Viridiplantae > Streptophyta > Pinopsida > Cupressales > Cupressaceae > Cryptomeria > Cryptomeria japonica. The sequence goes on from NC_081406.1 coordinate 574,734,061, forward strand.
TGGGAGTCCTATTGTTTCACAACCAAACATCCAATGACATATCGGTTGCCTGCACATACTTGCCCCCTAGTGTTGATGTGATTTTTGTAACATTTCGTCTCTTCATCACAATCAACAGCCCAACATCTTGATCTCTTGTCGGTTGGCAACAATGCACTACCAACATGTCACTTACTGGTCTTATACCATACCAGTCTCTAGTCCATGTCTTCAACACAAGTCAATACTTAACTTGTGTACCAATGACTCCAATGATCGTTATGCTGAATGGCACTCTCTTCCTTACCGCTGACCTACTAAGCTAGGTGACATCAAAGACATCACATCCTATACCGGTTGACATCAATGACAACACAATGCCAATAGTAGGTCATATTGTCTTCTTGATGCATTCCACAAACTCTCGGTCCGAGGATGCATGCACAAGTCTTGGACAATAGTGTGGCGCGTTGGCATCCTATACGAACAAAGTACAAAGTTCTTTATACAGAGCTCAAAATAATAGATAAATGTTCTAGATACAATAAAACAAGATAAATGCATAATAGAAAGCAAAAGATAGTTGTAGTAACAACAGAGGACAAATGAAAGAGAGAAAGGGAAGGAAGATCTCACAACCGGTCCACGATTGAAACCTCCAGTAGTAAGCTCTTCGCCAACAAAACATGCACACAAGCAATAAAGGGAAAATGTTGGGGATGTGTTTAGAGGCCTGCCATAGTTAGACCCATGTTTTGGTGTTTCCACCTCCACGTATAGCCAAGATAGATTGATAGATAAATCAATAATGGAATATAAAATAAAGAACAATGTAAATATGCTAATGGAGATAACAAAGAAGAGGGAAGTAGATCTCCCCTTCCACACCCAGAGCCAAGAGCTTGTTGAGTGAACAAGATGAAGCACCAAATCCTCTTCAAGCACAAAGAAGAACCAAGAATGCTAGAAATTATCACTAGAAATCTTTAATGGCTTGAGCAGAGAGCACTAGGAATGATCTTGAAGCTAGAGAAGTTCAACATGAGTTGCTAGCAAGCTCAAATGAAGCTAGAGAGGGAAAATATATATGTAGGGAGCGAAACCAACGTCGGTGGTCATTGAGAGGGGTGTTATGAACTTTGTTCGTTGCAGGTATAACACTCAAGCGACCACCTATAGACTGTATATTAATCGGACGCTAGTGTGGCACACAGACGTCTATGCAACGCATTGGTGTCCACGAGTCATATAGGCATCAAGGTTGGAGAAAAGGCAAAAATAGAAGGTTACAAGGCAAGCCATGCGGACAAAAGGACAAAGAGGTGAAGAAAATCTTCATTCAGTATAAAGAAAAGGCGCTTATGTAACATGAAATCACATACGGTGCAATTTATGGCACTTTATTTTGCCCCTATAGTGAGCATATTACTATCACATGATGTGAGCTAAACTAGAGAGATTTTATCAAGATCTGAAAGGGAAGCAAAATCCTCTAAACGTGTAGAGATGCCACTAGGAAAGAGACCTGAACCTTCATAAGATGTTGCTACCTTGTTTCATCAAAAATATGTTAGCTATAGACAAGCATGTTAGATGAAAAAGAAAGAATTACGATAAAACGATACGACTAGATGTTGAGATATCAAGATAGTGATCCTTGGGATAAATAAGATTTTGCTAGTATGGATAATAAGTTGTGTTATGCTAGATATCCATACAATAGGGGGAGCATAGATAAATAGTGGTTTGGCCCCCACAAAAGGCAAAAGATCAAGTGGATTGGCTCCCACAAAGGCGACAGATCAAGTGGATTGGCCCTCACAAAGGTGACAAATAAAAAGATCAAGTGAATTGGCCCCCACATAGGTGATAAAAATAAAGATCAAGCGGATTGGCCCCCACAAAGGCGATAAATAATAAGGTCGTGTGGATTGGCCCCCACCAAGGCAACATATAAAAAGATCATTAGATAAATATATTAAGATAATCATGATGCAAATGCATAAATGAAATGCAAAGATGCATAAATATTAAAACCCCCCCTTAGAATGGTATACATGGAACACATGCCATTCTAAGGAGAAGAGAGGTTGTGTCACGTCAACATAATGAGATGTTTTCATAAAATGTCATCTTTGACGAATGACACATAAGACCCATAACATGAACAAAAACACATAGGCACATGGAGATCCACTGATTCAGTGTCAAAACCCATAGCAATGAGATGAGACAATGTACATAGATGCATATGAGTATTTCATAATGGTGTTGAACTTTACGAATCATATGAATAAAGCACATGAAGACAAAGGTAAAGGAAAAATCGGGTCAACATGAAAGAGAGCCTAAATGCCCCAACACTTTGCATTGTCCCTGATATCGAAAGTCAAAATACAAAAAATAGAAGAAGGGCGATTAACAAATAGAAGAAGGGCATGACAAATAATCCCCTATTTTTTAGCACCAAAATCAAAAAATCCACAATTTTCTTTTTCTATCTCGTCACTTATGTAGAGCTCTTTATTAAGTTCCGGAGATGTGGATAATTCTATATGAACAACAGACAGAGCAACTCGATTCTTCCAGGAGAGAACAAACACATAAAGACAATCAACCTCCCATTTTCAAGCACCAACAGAGTAACTTGGGTCCTTTGAGAGGGAACAAACATATAAAGCAAGCACGAGGGAACACAGATAGACACACCCTATTCTAAAAAATAAAGAAAAAGGAGGTACTATCTTACAAGTTTTTCGCCAATAAGTCATCATCTTCACAATCTTTGATCATATGGGGAGGAAGGACGAGCCCAAAGAGGGAAAACGATAAGGGCAACACCAAGCGCTTCACCAGTAGCAAGAGCCAAGGATGATACAACTTCCACATTCTCATCCAAAAGCCCTTGAGAGGCCAAAGTCAACAATTAGGTAAAGATCATAGATAACACTAGAATTTCCTCTAATGAGTCAAACAAATGCCCCTCAACAAAAGAGGTAGGTGACTTAGTTGGGGCGACGAAACAATAATTGTACCACCAACCTCCAAAGGAGGAGCAGAGAAAAACTTCAGAGAAGGTGGAACCTCCTCAACAAAACATACAAAAGTGCAGATAAAGAAACAAACACTAAAACAAGCAAAGAAACAAAAACTGAAGGCATCGGAGCCTACTTTCGATGATGAAACTCAAGAATGGGGCTCTTCTCAATTTTTACTCAAACTTTTGCTGAGGTGAAGGCCTCTGACCAACCTTAGCAGGCTCAAGTACCTCGAGAAAAATTTGATGTAGAAGCAACTGCAAAATAGACAAAGTTGCACTGGACATAACCTGTGTATGCAACATGTCAACGGGTTGGGGAGATGGAGGAACATTAGGCAAGGAAGTGATGAGGGAAGGCTCCAAGAAGGGAGCAATGATAACGTGTACCCTTTTGGGGCGAGGCTCATCAGCAGTCCTTAGAGTGGGCTATAGTAGCATAGAAGATGAAGCAGACGCAGGGGTAGCAAGAACAAGAGCAAGCATAAAAACAACAGAGGCAGGAGTAGACACCAATGATTCACTCGCAGCTTTCAAAGCGGCCTCACGTTCTCAGGCCATCACCCATTGGTGACGCTTATGCTCACGTGCACGATGGTTATAATGTAGATGGATACCAAGAACTAAAGTTTGAGAAGGATCAACGACATTGTGCTCCATGGGAGAGGCTTCCTGAGTTGCAATCGAGGAAGAAGAAGGCCCAATCGATAAAACAAGAGGTGCAGTCAAAACAGGTCCCTTAGACACAGTCGCAGGTGCCCCTCCTCGTTTTTCTCTAGGAACAGTCAAAGGAACAGGAGGTACCCTCGAGGGCTGTGATGTAGGAGCCAAGGGTGACGAGCGAGCTCAAGGTGACCACCCACCCTTACCATATTGAGCAAGACGATATCCACAAGGATCATAGGCTCAAAGGGTGGATGAGTTGCAAACCATAGTGATGCATGTATCTTTCCCTTATCTGTACCAGGTGCAGACACAGGAATAGAAGACACCACTGGAGGTTGTGGGGTCCTAGGTGGGCAAGGAGATCTACCCTAAAGAACAAGATATCCTTAGCCCCCATTGAAAGAGAATCAGAAGGTCCAACTCGCTGCAAAACATGAGCAGAAAAGGAAGGAGCAGATACCAATGCAAGAGGTAGAGAACCGACGTAGAGGCCAAATCCCATGTCTTATATTTATAATAATCTTTATATAAGAGATATCCACGAAGAAGCATAGGCCCAATCAGAGTAGGTCAAAAGTGATCCAATGAAAAGCTTCCATGAGTAATCAACGGTTAAAATCTAGTATCCTAGATAGTGTGCATTGTGCCCTCATGACGAAATTTTAAGCATTTATGAATAACTTAAGGGACTGCTTCCATGATGATCAACCAAGGGATTCCTAGCTTAACCCAAAACAAGTTTGATTCAGGTATAACCAAGAAAGTAGTTGACACTGCCTTGGGTCCCACAGTGACCGTCAAAGTAGTGTTAACCAGATGAGGGACAAAAAGACCATCATGCATGCGAACAAAGGCACGACACGTCATATCTCGTGCTATGTCAACCATTGATAAAAAGAGCCTCCTCTGTAATGGCATTGACTTGACATGTAGGATTAACCATCACACCTATAACAGTATGATTATTTATCTTAGTCGAGATGTATAACAGGGCGGGCTTCCCAATATAAGGAGCATCCAGAGGTGTGAAGGATATATCAATGTTTTTCATCCTCTGGTTGGGTGGTGAGATTAGAGTGATAGTTCCATGTTAACAAATGGGCCACCACTCAGCTCGGAGTCTGATGAGGTAGAGATAAAATTTGATGACAATAAACCAAATTGATATAGTGTATGCTCAAGTGTTTTAAATTTAATGTACGAGAGAAGATTCACATTGGGTTCACCAAAATGTAGAGGGGTAAAAGCGAACAACAACAAGCGGATAACAACCTCTTGAGAACTCACTAATCTACCTCTCCACTCAAGATGGGTACAAAGCCTAAGGCTATCAAGTACCTCGTAGATAACACAAGGTAGGTCACACCGGCTTCATGACACCCTATGCTAACTCTTTGTTCAAGGATGCATGCGCAAGTCTTAGACAAAAGTGGCACATTGGCATCCTATACAAACAAAGTATAGAGAGTTCAAAATGATAGATGTGTGTTCCAGAGACAATAAAACAACATAAATGCATAACAAAAAGCAGAAAACAACTGTAGAAACAAAAGAGAATAAATGAAAGGGAGAAAGGGAAGGAAGATCTCACAACCGGTCCACGATTGAAGCCTCCAACACTAAGCTCTTTGCCAACAAATTTGCACACAAGCAAAAGAGGAAAAATGTTGGAGTCATGTTTAGAGGTCTGCCACAATCAAACCCCATTTTGGTGTTTCCACCTCCACGAACAACCAAGATAGATTGATAGATAAATTGATAATGGAATAGAAAATAAAAAACAATGTAAATATGTTAATGGAGATAACAAAGGAGAGGAAAGTAAAACTCCCCTTCCATGTCTGAATCCAAGAGCTCATCCAGTGAAGATGATGAAGCACCAAATCCTCCTCAAGCATGGAGAACTACAAATACTAGAAAGTATCACTAGAAAGATTCAATGGCTTGAGTAGATAGCACTAGAAATGATCTTGAAGCTAGAGAAGTTTGAAATGAGTTGCTAGAGAGTTCAAATGAAGCCAGAGAGAGAAAATATACATATAGGGAGTGAAACTGACGTCGATGGTCACTAAGAGGGGCATTACAAACTATGCCGTTCACAGGCATCACGCTCAAATGACCACTTCTGAACTACATATTCGCAAAATGCTATCATGGAACTTAGACGTCTTTGTAGTGTGCTAGTATCCACGAGTCATATAGTCAACGAGGTTGGAGAAAAGGCCAAAATAGCAAGTGATAGGAAAGCCATGCAAACAAAAGGACAAAGAGGTGAAGAAGGTCCCCATTCAGCATAAAGCGAAGGCACTTGTGCAACACGAAATCGCATAGGGTGCAATTTACGACACTACAATATTGTTCTTCACACATTCACCTTTGGAACAAGAGCTACTTCTTTGTGGGGGGTAGGGGGAACACGAGCTAATCCTTTGTGGGGAGGTAGGAGGGGAAGGACGGTCTATTGTCTCTTCTTTTTCCTCCTATGGTGGGGATCTTGATTGTATTGATGTGATCAAAGCATTACTTAGGAGGACATGTTGAATCCTACATTATTTCATGGCATGTACACATTTATTTATTTATTCTCTTTTGGAGAAGATGTTTTTCCATGAGGTTTTCTACTTTTCTTCATATATGAAGAGATTTATTTGTTTGTACATGAGTACCTCATCAAGCCTAGTAGCTTGTCATCCATGTACTCATCATTGTTGTTTTTTTAACTTCTCCTTATGTTGTGTTTAAGGGGGATTTCAGAGAAAAATAGGAAGAATCACCTAATTAATTTTTTTTTTTTTTTTTTTTACTTTAACATACTTAAACTAAACTTAGGTCATGCATTTTTTTTATGAATTTATAGGATGAAAACACATCATCATCTAATTTTATCTTCACCTAAGGTTTCATCTAAGATTGTTTTTTACTTTTTTGTCTTATTATAAGGATGCATTATTGTATATCGCAATATTCATGTTTTTTGGATCAATAGAATTCTCAAGGGTTGCATAACAAATCAATTAATTTTTTATTTTTTTTTGTGATTTTGATAACAAAATATTTATAAGAGCTATGGGGTTCAACAATCAATGCCAACACTATTTGGGCGTTTGTTGGTTTCTTGGTTGCTCTATGTATTGTCCTATCTTTTGCAACGTGTTTTGGTTTGGATCTTCTAATGCTTTGATTCTAAGCCTTTTAGAATCTTCTATGTAAATGGTTGCAGGGCCCCTTCAAAACTTGTTTTTGCCTTTCCAAAGCAATCAATGCCAACATGTTTCTCCACAAGAACATCATACAAAAACACCACAACAAGATCGCCAATATATACATATAAATTTTACATTTATGACACTCATGCTTAAGATTTCCTTAAGTTAAGAAGGAAACATATATTTTTTTCCAAAGTAGGCCTCGCTCATCCCTCAACCCTACACATGGGTTGCTCTCAATCAAATTTGGAGAGTTATATCATCACAAACTCCCATGTCATCACCCATGCATAAATAAAAACATACAAGATCTTCACAAGGAGACACATTTACAATCTACATCAATTTTGAAATAAAATTCAGTAATGAATTTCTACAAAACATTTAAAAACCTACTTCAAATAGCTTCCAAAATATACAATAATTTCTTGAAATTTATTTTTGTTCTTCTATTCAAATTTTTCTCTTGTCAATTTCTAATTTTGCATCTCTATATCAACAATCTGATATTTCACTAACAAAAAAACCAACACCAAAATTCCTCTCTCCCCCAAAAGATCCCCCTCATGCTACTAGAGAAATTCAAATAAATAATAAAGGGGATTCTTCCTTTTCTCAAGATGAAGTTACTCTCGACCTTCCCAACCTATTCCTAAGGGACTTCAGAACTAAAATATAGAATAGATGTACAAATAAGTACCTAGGCTATAAGTAAGCTTCAAAGATAATTAATTTCACATTAATAATAAGGAAAAAAGACTATTAACTCTCAAAGTGAAGACCTTGGTCCTTTCAAAGAATTCACACAAAAGAATTTCTTGAGAACTTCAAAATATTTCTATTGGCCATGAAATCACCAACATGCTTGAAATAAATGTCAATACAAAATAATCAAAACAATAATCAACATAATCATCTCAAATTAAGCAATATTTATAGAAATAATTTAAATCTATAAACACAATCACCTTGCACAATTCATATAACAATAATATTTTGTACAATCTCTTTGTAATTTCTGCCATAACATACATAAAATCATTAACTAAATCAAGCATCACAATAATATTATGGAAATCAATTAAACTAACCATAATACTAAAATTATGTGAGAAAACTAAAATCATCAACTAAATTGACCATCACAATAATACTTAGAGAATCAATTAAGCTAACCACAATACCAAAATTCACACTCCCCAAGAATAAAATAAAATGTCCATGACTAACCTAATCTATGCTAACCTTTTATCATGATCACAATTTGAAACATAATGTGGGAACTCTTGAATAACAATAATCAAAGCAAGTCAAATTGTTTTTGAGAGACCCATAATCTTTGTAGCTCACTTGAATATCCATGAAAGATAGAAATTTGATGCCTAAAACATAAGCAACATTCTTAAAACAAAGTTCGAAAGACCTATAATTTTTCAAGCTCACTTGAACATCCACAAAAGATAAGAACTAGATGACCAAAACATAAGCAACATCCCTAAAACAAAATCCAGGAGACGCATAATCTTTTAAGCTCACTTGAATGTTTGTGAAAGATAAGAATAAGATGGCCAAAACATAAATGACATTCCTAAAACAAAATCCAAAATACCCATATTCTTTACAGCTCACTTGAATATCCATGAAAGATATATACCAGATGAAAGATAAATACTAGATGACCAAAGCATAAACAACATTTCTAAAACAAAAACCAAAAGACTGGATCTTTCAAGCTCACTTAAAATATCCATGAAAGATAAAATACTACACGACCAAAACATAAAACAAAATCCAAAAGACAATGATCTTTCAAGCTCACTTAAATATTCATGAAAGAAAGATGAGAATAAGAAGACCAAAACATAAACAACATTCCTAAAAAAAATCTGAAAGACCCATAAACTTTACAGCTTACTCGAATACCCATAAAATATAAGTACCAAATGACCAAAGCATAAACAATATTCCTAAAACAAAATCCAAAAGACCGTAGGTTTTTCGAGCTCACATGAATATCCATGAAAGATAAATCCAAGATGACTAAAGAATAAACAACATTCCAAAAAAAAAAAAAATCCAAAAGACCATGGGTTTTTCAAGCTCACTTGAATATCCATGAAAGATAAATATTAGATGACCAGAACATAAACAACATTCATAAAACAAAATCCAAAAGACAATAGATCTTTCAAGCTCACTCGAATATCTATGAAAGATAAATATCAGACGACCAAAAAATGCAAAAAACAAGACCATGGGTCTTTCAAGCTCACTTGAATATCCATGAAAGATAAATACCAAATGACCAAAACAAAATCCGAGAGACCATGGATCTTTCAAGCTCACTTGAATATCCATGAAAGATAAGTACCAGATGAGCAAAGCATTATAATCATTCCCAGGAAAAATTCTGAGACTCGTAGTGTTTGAAGCTCACTAATGGTTACTAGAAAACAAACAGGCAGGGAAATCCCGAAGACCTTAACAGTAAAAAGGATGAGAGGAGGATAAAAAGGCAAGAAACGTATAGCCTAGAACTCCAGTCTTGATCAAACTTGAACAAATCTTGAGATAATAACAGTTATTCAAAACACTCTTTCTTTCTTCCGTGATTGATTAAAAATAAAATTTGTGCCTTTCACAAAAGTCAACTGAAAACTTTCAAGCCTCACTAATTGACAAAATATACGACCATTTGAATATTACTGATGGAACAAATTGGGCGTGCCCACCAATGAAGATAATAACATGACTGACTTTCATGTTCAGATTTTCTACGCCCAATTTCTTTCACAATTATTGATTATTTCATTCAAAAAATAACATACACGTCTACTAAAAGTAAGAAATTATCTCATGATTAATATTTTTAAAATTCTTTTGAGCCCTCTCCAAAGAGAGGGCTTACACAATTAAGGTAATCAGGATTATAAATTTTAAATATACTAATTCATAGCTTTTATATATAGTTTCTCTGAATCTTTCCTTTAGTTTTAAAAAAAAAAATTGAAAAAAACCCATGAGAAGCACTAATAGTAAATTTTGTGATTCTCCTGAACCTGAGGAAAATTATCATGATAATTCCTATGCTTCCAACCCAAAGAAAACCAATGATACATATATTTTTGTAAAGGCTTTTGTATCTCTTAAAGAATATTTCCAAAGAAACGTAATCAACAGTCAAATTTTCTTAACATTTTCACCTCATCATTTGTAAATCATACTCAACACAAACATATGCAGCAACCAGCAAACTCATACAAGATTTGCCCAAAGAAAATTGGTCAATAAAAGCTTTACTAAAGCATTTATGGATACATTGAAATATTATTCTCCCATTTTGCAGATGTATAAACTGCTTCAGATCACACTCCACGATCCATTATGAGGATGGAGAAAGTAAATAGCATTTTTCTTCTCATGACATCTACTTTCTTGATCCTGAATCCTGATAATGGACCATGGAGTGTGATCCAAAATGTTGACATACAAAAATTCATGCAGTCGAATCCAGAAACATTTCAAGAAACCCTTTATGGATACATTGAAATATTATTCTCCCATTTGGCAGATGTATAAACTGCTTCAGATCACACTCCACGATCCATTATGAGGATGAAGAAAGTAAATAGCATTTTTCTTCTCATGACATCTACTTTCTTGATCCTGAATCCTGATAATGGATCATGGAGTGTGATCCAAAATGTTAAAATACAAAAATTCATGCAGTCGAATCCAGAAACATTTCGAGAAACCCTTTGAACTAGTTATAGACCCTTTGAACTAGTTATTCTATAGGAAAATGTTTCCAACCACCCTGAACTAGTTATTCTATATATATGTACATGGAAAATGTTTCCAACCCTGATTAGCTCCCTCTCAAATTCAAAGGATACCACTCTTCAGAAAATTTGTTTCACAAGAAATGATGTGATGCAGAAACCTAATACAACATTACATGCATCAATATAACAAATGTCCCTGACCTTTCTAAACTATAGCTTATAAGCACCAGCCCATACAATTCACAGTTTAATACGATTAGAACCAGCAGCAGAAAAGAGAATTCTAAGTTGAAGTATGAGAAAAAACAGCAATAACAACTTAAAATTCACCATTAAATTTAACCATAATCAGCAGGAACAAACAGAATTCACTGTTACATAAGATTAAATTTTATAATCACTTGATATACATATATTAAGAAGGTTTAAGAACAAAATGTTCATCTGCAGGCAGTTTACCTGGCATTGAACTTAACTTCATCTGTAACCTTTGTGGTACAGGAGGAACAGTAGTATTTAAGCAACCCACATTAGGGATGGGCCGAAAGTCAGTTGGTACACCTTCCAATCTTGCAAACCAATGGTTCTTGTTGCCCATTGTTGCTAGACACAGGAAGGGGCCTCTTCTTGCTCACCAAAGGCACACCAAACAGCTTGGGGCTTCCTTTATTGTCATCATCTTCTTCACTTTTTAAAAAATTGAAAGTTTTCCTATCTACTTCTCTACACACACCATCTACAAACGGCACACCGAACAGCTTGGAGCTTCTTTTATCGTCATCATCTTCTTCAATTTTTACAGAACTGAAAGTTTTCCTTTCTACTTCTCTACACGCACCATCTACAAAAGGCATCCTCTTTGAGGCAATGCATTCTTTTGCTGAAGCAGTAATATATTGGTTATCATTTGCAAGAGAAGGAACTGAGCTCAAGGAGCTGCCAGGACAATCTCTTGGAATCCCCTCTCCCCCATGATGCTCCAGATATTCCTTTAACCTTGCCAGCATTGCCAGCCTTTCTGAGGATGAGACATTTTGGGACAGAAAATTGGTTACCAGATCTGGGGTTATGTTCACATGCTGGGATAAGAATAGGAGAAGATGATTGCATAGCTTTTTCATTTGTGCCAGCTCAGTTATCAATTGATAATTGTCCCTTCTCAGCTTCTCATTTTCTTCCACTGCATTTTTATTGTTAAGAGCTTCTATTGCGGGGGGGGAGGTAGGAGAAGAGGTGGAAGACCAAGTTTGCTCATCAGCTGAGTTAGATGGGGAAATGGGCCTGTTCTCCGTTGGAGGAGGGGGCTGTATAAGACCCTTTCTTCTGTGGATTTCAGAAAGCAAATGCTTCTCTCCCTTACGGAAAAATTCATTTGAGAACTCCCACCTGTCTGGAACAATCTTCCTGAAACCCTGTATCAACAAACAGATTGTTACCATGAGAATATACACACCATCATATTTCTGGACCATCATACTAGCTTCAGAGTTTTAGCTGCCTTTACGAAGCCAACTAAACGAATTTCCACCAAACTCTTTTCTAAAAAACAAAATTTGTGCTTCTACAAAAAATTTTAAAAAGCATTTGTAGACATCACAAGAAGGAACTCGAGCTTTATTAAAAGCTCCAACTTAGCGACATTGTATGCTAACATGCTGTGATCCGTAGTGACTAATCTCTACATTAGCAAGAAAATTGCAATGTTTTGACAACATAAATTGCCTGTCGACAGAATTTTGAATCAAACAAGGCATCCTAGGTATCATCCTTCTCCAAGAGTTTTCTTGTTGATACACGACTGCAAAGCCAATGGTTATGCTTCTGATAATCACTCCATGTACATTACCATTTATAAGATTTTAAACAACTAAATTTTAGTTAAAAAAATGGAGTAGATGAATTGCACAATTTGGATATAATTTTCTTTGCAACATTTTTGGGACTGTGAGGCAGAGTTCATATCTTTGAAAGGAGATGTCTGTTGCAGCATGAATTTGGGTTCTTAACTTCGACGGATTATATCTAGATTTTTAGGGTTATTTTGTCCTTTAAAGATTCAATCTTGCTTCTTATTAATGTTTACTCCATGCTTGTTTTCCAGGATATAATAGGAAAAAGTGTCTCAACTCTTGGGATCACTTAATTTCTTCTAGCAAACATATAAGGTTGACTTGAAGCAGATTCGCATGTTCAGGCTATGATTTCCACCAAAAACAGCCAAGACTTCTCCATCAAGCACAAACATCATCATATGAAGATGGCAAATCCAAGCTTTCCAATCAAACCTAATGTGCTTCTATGAACCTGAATTCACGTGCCCTATGTTAGAACCCAAAGTCCTTTACCACTCTAGTATATTTTCCTTCAATCTATTTTTGCCCTGTTCACAAACCTGTATTCTATGTACCTACATACTATCCTCGGAGTGTTTTTGGGTTATTTACAGATCAAAATGAACTAAAACAAGGCTATAAAACTGATCTATTGAGCTTTTGCACAGTGTTATGTTCAAGTTCCAAATTGGGGCTTATAATAACTCTCAACAAAGATGACTTTCAATTTTTTACTTTAACGTTATATATTCTGCAAATTGTTGTTCACTTACTGTTACAGGCAATAAAGTGGAGCCTTTAATTTACCTTCTTTAATTCAAATCAACCTTTCCTTTACTCTGCAGACATAATAATTTGGCAACACACACTTCAATTGGAGTAGCTGATACCCACTAATAACACAGTGCAAGCAGATATAATCATCACAGTTGAGAGCACTATAAAAAGTTATAAATCCCTATAAAATAACAGTGACATATCACCTTCAAAATCTCCGCAATATTCTTGTTCCCCTTTTAGATTTGTCTTCGAAAACAACAGAAAAAAGAGGGAATCGAAGAGCTTGAAAATCAATCAAAAGACTTTATCAATGCAAAAGTACAGTCAACAATCCTAATAAAAGACGGCAACATAAGCCCTTTAGAATTAGCTTTCAGAAAAAGCAATAAAGGAACACTTGCTAAAAGAATTGCATGATATCTCACATGCAAAAGCTCTAAATTAAACAGCATGGTTGAACTTAACCCAGGTTAATTCAAACAAATGATCGACCAAGCACTATACAAAATTCATGAAAAAAATGTTAAAAGAATATAAAAATAAAGCCTAGTGGTCATGTTTGACTGATAAGACAGAGCAATTGCCATAGAGAAGAGCAGGGATTTGACCCCATGGGCAATCTCCCAGCTTTCGTAAGCACAGCTATTATCTTGTGAAGGTAACCACCCAAATCTCAAATGAATAAGAGCCTCCACATCCCATATAGAACAAGAGCCACCAAGTCCCCATGTATCTAAAACTTAAGTATAATTATACCATCAACAAAAAAGAAAAGAAAAAACAAGGTTTAAGGGTGATTGACTTATGGAGTCATTCTCAGCTAGGCCTAAGTTTGGTTTTCAGGCCCAAGTTTGGTGGGCTCGCTCTTGCAGCTAGGCCCAGGATTGTGGGCTCGTTTTTAAAGCTAGGCCCAGGCTTGAATCCCGAGTCCAGCCCTTGATATGGACAAAATGGGCTCATTTCATAAAACTTTTGGAGATCAACACAGAACAGAGATCCCAACCAAAAGATGAACGAAATCAGAAGAAAAACAAAGTGAAAAAAGCCCAGAATCCAGAGACTTTAAACACTGGCAATCCTTCTCTCTTCCACCAACCGCAATCAAAAAGGTCATAAAAACAACTGTAAAGAGTAAAACAGGAGGACACAATCACACAAAAGCTTTAGGAAGGATCCAATTCCAAGAGTAGTGCGATGGATTAATACTCACATAAGTATTCAGCTGACGAACAAAGCTGGAGAAATTGTTGTGCTTGAAATAATTAGGCAACAGATCTCTGGCAAATTCTGCAGGCCGCCAGACTATAAACGTTGTGCCGGCTTCGTTCCATGAAATCAAGTCGTCAGTGGCGGAGTCATCTACTAACTGGTATGTCTTGATCAGAAACGGAGCCGGTACCGATCTGTGACACGACTCAACCGCTACCACCGCCCCATCGTTATTCGGTGGCTGTTTCTGTTCCCCTGAAAACCCCATTTCACAGCACACCTGGCACCTCAATTTCAAGCCTCAGGAGCCAGCAAAATCACCAATTTTACATGATATTCATCGCAATACCTCAAACACAATTACAAAACTCTAATCAAACATCGATCGCAGACTTCCCAATTCACACACTTAATCTTCCAAATTCACCATGACACCACACAATTTCCTTTCCAAAACTAGGGTGCCATGGCAAACTTATCAATATGCCCCTTATTTTTAGAATCCTTCCTGGTCTCTCGGTCAAACAATCCACAAGCGATCAAAATTCAATCTTGCCTCCAATTTTTCATAATCCTGCACCAGCAAAGCACACCCAGATGGAAATTCGAGCAGCTATGAGTCCCCCACTTCGCCTAAGTAACACAATCCAATCCAACCAAAGCTCACAAATGATCAAAACTCAATTCCCCACTCCAAATTACATAATCCTGCGCCAGAAAAGCACACCCAGATGGAAATTCCAGCAGGCAACAGAAAACCCACTTTGCCCAAAATAGGCAAAGATCTTAAACACACAACAATCCAACGAACGCTCGAAATTTATCCCCGGGCAACATAAAACCGTTCAAACCTACAAATCCCACAAAGGACTATCTAACTTTTATTAATTATATTATCACGAATGTTCCACGGGGAAGTTCTGGAAGCTTTCGTATTTCTTCCATGGAAAAGAGTACTATAAAATATTCAATGACAGCAAAGAGAAGGGACACGATTTAGTACTAGTCCTACGACTTACGTAACACCATATACACAGCTTCTCCTCTGGTTTCGTCTCGAATACAAGTTCTAGAAGCTTTGGGATACACGTGCGACATGGGTATTGGTCAGGCTAAGGGACAAAGTTCCATGGGCCCATTTTGTTCCATATTTCTATGTTTTGGGCGGAAATATCATAATAAAGGCCTTTGTCTACATGTTTATAACAGGCCAAGTCAAAAAAAAGGACTGCTGGCCTCTGCAAATGGTACACTCAATTTTTGTCTCTTGCATTTCATTCAGATAGATATGTTTGTTTTTCGTAGCAGGCTCAATTTGGGTTCCTTTTCTTGGCATTTTGTGGTTCCGTGCTCAAGCTTCCATGGAGGGTTAGTAAAGAGTGGCCTACATATTCCCCCATAGAACCAGTCAAGCCAATGGGGAAACTTCCTCATGAAAGGATCATCTTTGAAATTTCTATGGGCTTTTCAATGTATCATTTCCTTTGTCTTGGGTGATTTTGATGGAATAGTTAATTTTTTTAAAGATGGTATAGTCAAAAGCGAATATAGGTTAGAGATATTTTTATAGTTTTTTTTGAGGTGTATAGAATTCAATGTAGAATTTTTGTTGTAATGAAAGTGATATGATTGAATTTAAGTGAGAAAATGTGTTATTATGTCACTCGTTGAAATAAAGAGAAGCAAAACATGTCTTGGACTACATATTAAAGGTATATCAATTAAAAAATGATAAATAATATCTAATGGTGGATAAATGAGTTGAATCTAGTTGTGTATAAGATATTGGAGCTCAAACAAAATGTGTTTCTTTATTAGAGGAAATGAGACTTATTTGATTATGATAAATATCTAACTCCCAGAATTTGAGATTGGTTCTAAAATTAGACATGAACCATAGGAAATATAGAACTATATAAAGACTTGGATTAAAGTTGCAAGTGCCAACCCTGAACCAATTGAGTGTAGCTAATGAAGGAGCATTCCTTGTTCATTAGTAATCTTGCATTGACCAAAAATATTTTGTTTCCTTTGCTTGTGTTTATATATGTTTACAAGGCTCGTGTTGTGCACCACAAGTTTGAGTGTGTGCTTTCTCTTGGGTGATTTTGAAGTTTCTAGTATGGAAGACCAAGATTCACAACTTAGAATTCCACTTTTAGATGTCCTTGTAGGGATTTGAGTTTGAGTCTCCACAATAAAAAGCCAACATTTTAACCGAATAAGGTCAACCCCTTCGACACTTTGAATCCTTTAAATAACCCAAAGGAAGAATATGAAGTTGATCTATAGGGGATGTTGATTTCAATTGAATCCCTAAGAAAGAAAGAAAGGAGGAGAGGGCTATAGTAGTTGAGTGTGCCACAAAGGAGTGTATAGTATTACAAGCTTATGCAGGGAAAACTATGATAGCCAAATTAGAAAAGGCAAAGTAGGCTAAATTTATAGAAAAGTTGAGAAAGTGTGATCATAAGGTTTGAGAGATGACTAAAGCAAGCTAGATTGACAAGTGTAAGACATACAAAGGATGATATGAGGGAATGGTATGTTTTGAGAAACAAAGAATGATGGACTAAAGGTGGTTGAACCTTGTCCACCAAAGTGCCCAAGGTTCAAGGAAAGGACAAGCAATCTTAGTATAATGAGGAGAGAGGATTCTACATGGTTGCTAGCATAGTCAATTTCTATTCAAAATCACCATCTATTGATTTCAATTGTGCAAATTATCTAGGAGTTGGGGAGCATGCTTAATGGAAGGAAGGAAAAAGAAGTTTAAAGAGAGCTCAAAAGTGAGGGAGAACTCTTAGATTGTGTTACCATTTAGTGGTGCTTGAAGTTGATAAGTGTAAACAATTGAGGATCAAAGAAATGCAGGTTAGGAAGACTAAGAGAAGGCAAATATTGGAATAATTATAAATTGAAGTCAAGTCGTAGTTTTTAGGAGTTTAAACCACAAAGTAAGTCAAGTATAGGAGTTAGAAATGAGTAAGATAACTAGTAGAGGCACTTGTGGAGGATACTACAATACAATTGGAGAAAAAATGGAAGCAATCCAATCTATTTGAGTAGTTTGGATTGGCCAATGATGAGGCCATAAAGGCATAATAATTTAATGTAGAGGTAAAGTCATGAGGAAGTGATAAATATGGGTGCAAACTAATAACACTAAAGTGGGGTGTCATGGAATAGGAGAAGACAAGAAGGAAAGGGATTGGTAGCACTTTTGTTATTTGAAATGAAACTTAGAAGGTATGTGGTATTCAAATTTGAGGGTCTATGATAGTATGTAATCATAGAGGTGGGGGATTGTTATGGATGATTAAATTTTCCCTAATAAAAAGTAAAAATATATATTAATGGAGACCTCATAGTAGGGTAATCAACATTGACTTTGAAACATCAAAGAGGTATGAAGAAGATGGTGTGGGAAGTAATTTGACTTATATAAATCTTGACACTTAGATGAGGGGTACACAGATACTCGATAAAAGGTTTTAAAAATATTTCAAGAAGTTGGGTGCATTAAAAAATATTTAGTTTTCAAGAAATGAGAGAAATCAAAGAGATAATATTTGGTGAAGGAGGTCAATTTAAAACCTAAATTTTATCCTAAGAGTTGGAAGAGGTCATGGGTTAACTAGGGACCTTTGTCATCAAACCTATCGATGTGTGAAGGGCATGTTGAGATTAGGTCATTATCTTGAAGAACATATTTTTAGCTTTTTAATTATGTGTGCCATGAGTTTTTTTGTTCCCTTCCTCGTGGGTGATCCTAAAGGTTTCATTATGTTTTGACCTTGAGAAAGATAATATGGTTATGATCTTCTTACCACACATGGATACGAACTCAAAGGGTCATTTAGTTTTCTCCTTCAAATTAACAATCTAGAATACATGATAAAGATACATGACCATGTTTCATCTGTAATGTCTACCCAAAACTATGGACAAAATTACATCATTGGTTTATCACTCAAGATTATTTCTTTCAAGTTCCTTGTGCTTAATTTCTTTCTCAAAGCTAGTAACTTTTCTTGGAGTTGTTTGAATTCAAAAATTTCTTCGTTTTAATACATAGGACCCTTACATGTACCTATAATTTCAATCAATACCAACAACTTAGATAGTGTGTCCTAAAGAATTTTCATTTCATTTAATCCACATTGAGAATATAAAAAAACGGGTCTAATTTGGGAAGGTCATCCCTAAAAATTTTGGACACAGTAATGGGTTTTTTGGAGCCCCTTGTTGAGTATAAATGACTATTCCTAGATTTATGAGGCATCATCACTCACTTACGGAAATTTTTATCTTTCAAAATATGGCAAGATTGTGGGTTTCTATTTTTGGCCATGCACTAAGTTGTAAGCATTTGTGCCAATGATGAAGCATGTGCACTAATTTTTAATGGATATATCTACAAAAAGTAAAATTTAATTATTGATATCCTATATGTCTATGTTCAGTAGGACCTTAGTGTACTTATTTTGATCCAATCCACTTGGTTTTAGTATCCTTTATTAGAATCGTGTACCTTCTCCTACATGAGCAACCCTACCCCTGAAATTGTGATCCTAAACCTTTTGTGTGGCCTTGAACTTTGATTATAATAAATTTCAATACTTGTAAAAAGTGCTTGCCTACTCATGCACTTGTAAATGAAAAAAATTGTGGCATTGAGAAACACTTTTGGAACTTTCTATAAGTATAAGAAGTTGAGTAGCTCCCCTCCATGCAATATAATGATGCTAAGTGCTTAAGAAAATGATGTAATAAAACATAATGGATGCCAAGGAAATAAAACTAGTGTAAGAACTGTGTTTTTGACATTTGATGTAAGAGATGGTGTAACTGAGATGATTAATGTAAAAGACTAAGTTCTACCAGAGGTTTGACCTTTGAATGATCCTTTTAATGATAGATGTAGATGGATTGTCACACCAAGGAATGATCAAAATGTCCAAAGAATTATGCCATTTTATATAAGTCCAAGGTGCATAATTAAATTCTTTTGGCACAATAATTGGTAATTAATGACTAGTTGGAAATAAGTTATCCTATGGATAGAATCAAGTTAGAGTTTAAAAATTAATGGCCAAGACTATACATGCAACCTTGAACTAGGTAGAGAAAACAATG
This sequence comes from Cryptomeria japonica, assembly GCF_030272615.1. NCBI lineage: Eukaryota > Viridiplantae > Streptophyta > Pinopsida > Cupressales > Cupressaceae > Cryptomeria > Cryptomeria japonica. The sequence continues at coordinate 574,753,694 of NC_081406.1, forward strand.
ATCGAAAAGCTAGGAATGTTCTAAATGAAGGTATATTAATGTTTGTAAGTGCAAAACTAAGTACAATGTCAATGAGCATGCCAAATTTAAAAAATCATGTGTTAAGCCTATGCACTTAGGAAATCCACACATGCTGATATAAAATAAGAGGAAAAGGTGTAAGTGATATACTTTTCACCTATATAGTATCTAAATGAAATATCATTAAATCTAAAGATAATACCATATTAGTCATTGTACAAACAAATACTTTAAAACTAATTTGTAATTAATAATTATAACTCAATGCAATTATAACATAACTTTACCTCTTAAAAATCAAACAAATTATTTTTAAATAATTAATATATATTTATCATATTAATATAATTTCTCCCGTTCTCATACTCCAATAATGAATAATGGCTTACAAGACGTTGCCCCTTGTTATCCCTATTTTTTTTGTTATCCTCAAATTGAGCCCATTAAGTTTTCCCCTTATTTCAACCTCTAATTTTGATATAAAATAAAAATAATATCACCCACAAGATGCAATTAACTCCTTGAGATTAAAATCTATGAGGTTACTAGTAAGGGTTGTTAAAGAAGATATTGCAACAAGGACAATTAAATTCTCCACCCAATAGACTATTCATGATAAATCGTACTTGATGTTCTAGTTTGGTTTAAGTTGAGCTTTAGTGATTCTACAATACGAAATTATATTGATTCTTTTCAATTAATTAATTTAATTATGACATAAAGTGATTCCAATTAACTAATTTAATTATGTCACAGAGTGACTTAAATTAATTAACTTAATTATGTCACAAAGTGACTTAAATTAATTAATTTTTTGTCACAAAGTGACGTAAATTAATTAAGTTAATTATGTCACAAAGTGACTTAAATTTATTAATTATGTCATAAAGTGACTTAAATTAGATCATTTAAGAATTAATTAAAAGTTATAGCATGCAAATCACCGATACGCGACTATAAGTATTGAAGAAAATATATGTACAAACCAAAGTTCAAGTCAAGTTAACTTCAAGTTGAAATTAGTTGAATTAAACTTAAGTCACATTGGCATAGTGCTTTCATAATGTTTAATTCAATTAATTATTTTAAGAATTAATATTGTAAAGTGCAAAATCCAACTGTAAATTGCTCGAGTATAAAAGAGTGAAAAATGGCAAAATAATATAGAGTGAGAGTTAGTAAAATCAAACTTACAAGTAGTTGTGTAAATAGTTGTGCAAGGAAAAGTATAATATTGGAGATATTTTAATTGTAAAATAATGTTAGAAAGTTGAAGGTAACATGTCTTATTTTTATCACATGTTGCATGTTTATAGTTAGGTGTAAATAATACTTTTATGGTAATTCATCACACATTTATTTTCTAAGTAAACTTTGTGTTTTTAAGATTGACAATGGATTTTGTATCGCAATATATAGGGGATATTAATAGACTTTGTGCTATTAACATTTGATTTTTTTTTTGTAATTTACATAACATTTGTTTCATGGTGTTTGTATATCATATATGTATAGGATATTAATAAATTTTGTGTTATTAATATTTTATTTACAAAATATTCAATTTTATGAGGAGAGGAAATAAAACACTATTTTATTTCTAGTTTTCCTAGATAATATTCTAAATTCACTACATAATTTTTTTTCCCTTTATTTATATTCCCATTATTTTGCATCCACTTCTCTTTCATTCATGTTGATTAAATTCCCCTTTGATTCTTTCTTCCTTTATGTATTTTTTGGTTAAAGGTTTCATAAATAAAGAACTCTTGTATCAAATGAGGAAGTTGTCCCTCTTAAACATAGATGAAGATAACCTTGTTAATGGTTATTTATCTAATGTTGCAATATTTTGTCACTATCATTAAGTAAATTGACTAAAAAAATTGCAATGAATTTTTTTGTCAACTCCCAAGCTTGTATGATTATTTGAAAAGATATTAAATATTTTAATGGTGAAAACTGCTTAACTCATACTTTTCCATTTCATTTTAGACTCATTTTGAATAATTTGTCTTAAATGCAATGACAAGTGTACAATAGATGTATTTTTATGTATAAGTCAACAAATTAAATTATCCTAAATGAACCTTGATTCCATGCATCCTAAGAATTTAGACTTGAATTAAATTTACTGACGAGTGCTCAAAAATAACATTTTTAATCATAATTTATACTTAAAAATCTGTGTATTTTGTTAATTAATGTGCCTAGTGACATACTATATGCATGCATGTTTACTTATTTTGCTTTTATACTTTTCTAGTTAGAAGATATATATTGGTATTTTGTATTAAATCTATTACCTTTATGATTAAAATCAATGAAGAAACAATCGATATTTAGTATCTTTCCCATTATATTTTGTTCTATCTTTCCTAGATATGTTTTCAGATATGTTGAAAGTTGTTTCAAGACGTGGAGTCACGAACCTTTTGTCCAACAATGTGGAACGCTTGGTCGCACTTTTGATCTCTCCAGCTGGATGATGCAACAATTCTCTCTAGGTCTACTTTCATCAATTGTTTATGAAACATCTAGTTTCATCTGAATCAATAAATGCAGTGTAATCAAAGACATCAATTCTTTTAGTAGTTTAAGTTAGTAGTTGTTACTCATCTAGGTGGTAACATAGCATTTGAATTTGAATAAGGATATGTGTATATATATCCCCTGACTTTCAGCGGGAAGCTAGTTAGTTAGTCAATAAGCCAGTCGTCAATTTTAGAGTTTCATTCCTTTGTAATTTCAAAAACTTATTGTTTGCCCTTCTGGGAGCCACTTGCAATGCAAATTTGAAGTTGATTTGAAATCTCGGTGTTTAATGATCCCACCAAAGGAAGAACAGGGCCCACTCAACCAAAGGGAGGTGGTCAGGTAAGTTGTTTCTTTGTTTCTATTTAGTTATTGTATATTTGTTTTTAGTTACATTCCTTTATGAAAGTTCATATTAATCAAAAATTAAAAATCATTTGCAATCAGTAACTTTCATTCATAGATCCTTTAAGTAGTTCTTAGAGAGAGATTAATTTTCTCATGGATGTTTAGATTCATGTTTTATCTAGTTCAATTCAAATTCATTAATTGTTGCATTCTAGTTTTTTATTTTAAATGTGACAATAGTGATGGATGTAGTGACTGGACAAAAGCTTTATTGAGCTCATTCATGGAATTTAGTTTATTTCTAATGTGTTTTAGAATATAATTCTGATTTTTTGCAAGCATAAAATAGATTTCATTTCTTAGCAAATAGAATAGAATTTGAATTTGTATTGTAGTTTAAGTATAGTCTTAGTCTCAGCTAGATGATTCCATGAATTTTTTAATCAAGTCCTGCTTATATTGCACTAAAGAACCAGAGTCTTTCTTAGAGTAGATTTAGTACCTTGAATTTAAATTCTACTAGAATAGAGAAGTACCCTTAGCATAGAATTTAGTTCTTAGAAAATTGATCCTGAGAGCTCCTAACGAAGCATGACCGAAGTGTAAGTCACTATTCTCAGCACAAAACCCCTTAAATTAAATAGATCCTTATCGTATATAGCTCTAAGACACACCCGGTTCGATAATGAGAAAGTAAATGATACGAGTTGTGACATCAATGGCCTCGCCCATCATTTACCCTCCTATCTTTGGGGTCAATTTTGTAGATGCGGATTTAAATATAATTCAAATCTATATTTATAGATTTGTCTCCTAAAATTTTAATTTTAATTTTAATCTTACCCCTTATCCAACCACCTTTTAAATAGCTATTGATTGCTAACTTGATTATATAATATTCATTTTTTTGCACTAGGATATTATATAAAAGGACAAAGCGCTATTTATTTTTTAGCATCAAACGAGAGAGAACGAGAGAGAGAGAGAGAGAGAGAGAGAGAGAGAGAGAGAGAGAGAGAGAGAGAGAGAGAGAGAGAGAGAGAGAGATCATTATCTAAGAAGCTCAATTACATATTGTACTAGATCACTAGAAGAGAATAACATCAATAATAACTAGTTAAGCATTTACGTAATTTCTTAAAGTGTTTTCTAACTTGTCAAAAAATACAAATTGATCCAAGGGTTTAACTGTTTCCAACAACAATGAAGGAAAATAGAGAGAGGGGGGTGGGGGGGTGAATCAATTTCACCAGATCAAATAATATAAGCACAATCTCAGATCTTATCAACTATAGCAAGAATAAAGATAAACACAATAAGAGCAACACACACAACACCAAGATTTTTGATGTGGAAAACCCAGTTAAGGGAAAAACCACAGTGGGAACCTACCCACAATGAGACGGTACTCTGTAGTAGTATGTGTAAATATTATAATAGAGAATGCACATGCATTCAAGCACACTACCTAGAGCTCACTGCTCAAAATATGATGACCCAGAAGGCTACAACCCTCAGGGAAGGTTCACTACCTTAAAATAATATTCGGACTACAATCTGATTAAGATGAACTGAAAGAATAACATCTCCTAATGCCTGATGATAGTTCCGATTAAGCATAATTGTCTACCCTGCAACACACTCTGCTCAACACACCACAACAAAAGATGAATTCGCTTGTTTGCATATACACCACTCTCTCATAATGTAGACACAATGCCCATACCCAAATTACATGAATATAACACCTATTTATACAGATCGTCAACCTTGACTACAAGGTCGATTCAACCCTCAACACCTAATTACAAGATTCCACCACACGATACATAAATCAACCACCAGACCAATACAATGTCATGAGAACATAGCATGGACCCAAATCAACTCCTCGAATGCGCAACACCACCAGAAATCACACCAAAATCAACTGCAACACGCTACACCACTGAAAATGTCGCATAACATGAAGAATATCACCGAGCCCATAAAATCTTCAATAGCATGCACAATGATCAATGTGAACCATAAAAATAAATAGGACACAATTAGGAAACACCAACAAGCACGTTAGAATCATCTGCAATAGCTGCACTAACACCACTTAATCAAATCTTCATCACTCAACATGCTAATACTCAAGAACACTCAACAACAACAATTCAGACAAGAAAGATAACTTGCGGAGCACCAAATCATGAACCATCTGAAATGAAGATACACACAAACATCCCAAACACTCCCAAATCCGCAACACAAGATATAATCATTCCGGAGCACAACAGATCAAACACCAGAATACTACAACTCTTAACACTGAAAAACCAATCTCCATACCAGAATCCACAACTCGATCAAATCACCACATAGCATCATGAAATCAATATGTAATGAAGTATCTCTAGTTGATTCATCATATCAAACAGATAAACCAGCCAAATCAACTCACTGCAAACACCGGATCACCAAAACAACTCTCTGCAACACCAAAACACAGGAAAATGTTGACATCATTGACAACAACATATCCTAGCAGCAACAATATCCATAATTAACTTGTGAGAGGCAAAGAGTTAAGTGTCTCCCATACCAAGAAAAAAAACTCTGTTAGGGTCTTTTGGAACCAACCTATTTGGATACACAAGACAAACATAATAATGACAAAATATGACAAGTTCATTTTCATAGTAGAGGACCTCATTTCCATAGAAAATATTTATATTTGTAACTATAAAATTGAACCAAAGTAAAACACATTCAAATTTATACATTTTTAGAAGTTATCTAATGCATGTTTAAGTATTGGTGACAAATCAAGTAATAACATCAATTATAGAATATTTGTCATCAAATCCTAGACCTAAGTACCCCAATCCTCTTTATAATTCTTTATATTTATAAATATGTTTCAAGGATCATTTCTATCTTAGAGCTTTTCTAGATCTACTTATTCATCATTATAAATTAATTAATTTACCCTAGATAAATTATACAAGAAAAATTTATTAGTCCCTTCTCTAGCAAGGTATTTTTTATGATGGATACATGATACTTTGTTATTAGTGAGTGTACTTTCTAGCCAATCAAACATAAATAATTTAAACTTATTATTGATATTTATTCATTTGAATGTAAACATACAAATATATTAACTACTTTTAAAAAAAATTATTTAAATTTCTATTGACTAAACTATTTGAAATCTTATTACAACCTTCATGTTATCCCATGTTAATATTGATTCAAGCCCAAATTTCTAAATTTGTAAGGTGCATAAAAGGCTTAAGTGCATAGACATAGTTTGAAGTTATAAACACATGTTAGTGAGTAATTAATTGATTCTTTCTAGTGGTATCACAGTCTAAATTCATCTACCCTTTTGTGTCCCCCAACAACTCTTGATCCTCCCTTGAGATCTTGCATCTTTTGGTGTGAAACCCATCGAGTAACTATAGAACTAAACATTATGTATAGTATAGGGTCTATAGGTCGCACAAATAATATAGATTTAGAATTGGTCATAACTACACCTAAAACATGGTCCATATGTTTGCATTATTTAGTTGATTGTAAATTTAATATCTCCTAACTCTAACATGATAAAACACATCAATGAAGTTATTGCAGGCCTAACACTAAATGTGAAATACTTATATGATCCACTATTGAAATATTAAAAGAGGTACATGAAGTTTTATGACATCTCAATGATGTGTCTTGTGGGTTACTACATGCCAATATTGGTTATCTAGATGAGAAAAAAATATTATGATATTAGTCCTACAAAAAAAATTGAGTATTAAAGTAGTTGTTGCTTCTTGACTTGTAGTTTGACATTTTTTCTCAAATTTCTAGATTTAAGTTCTTTTTTAAAGTGGTTTGATTTTGTTCCCTCAAATTTTGTTATATATAGAGAGTTTGGGGATCTATCTATCTTGTTGAAACATCACGAAGCTATTTTTCAAGTGGATCCTAGAACAATAAAGAAGTGTTGAGACTTGACTTGTCAACATTCTAGATATTATTAACCAATTCCTAGCATGTAGTAATTTAACTTTAAGTTATAAAGATAAATTATGTAGAGTAGATTTAAATTGTAAAATTACTATATAGCCATGTTTTTTATTAAGGAACAAATAGGTTTTGAAGGGACTCGAAACCCTTTTTATAAAATGTTGCTTAAAAAGATAGGCATATTAGAGGCAGTAGCTAAAATACAACAAAAAGGCAGTGAAAAATCAAAAACCAGAAACCAGACAACAAACTAAAGAAAACCTAATTCAAATTCTTGAGTGCCTTTGTTGCCTCTTCATTCAACTGAGTCATTTTGAGAGCAATCTTTTTCAAATCCTGAATGTCGTAGTTGGTGGCTTTCTTTTTGAAATTGGCTCTAGTCCTTTTGGAGGGACCTTTTTTCTCATCATGTATCTTCTTAATCGAATCCACATCAACCACCACCCCTTCCTGCTAGAGGCCTTCAAGTTTCCCAACCATAGTATTAATGCTTTTCGTTGAGGCCTTAACCACTTTATGGTTGTAGGTCACAAGGGATATGAGGTTGTCATTGACTTTTCGGAACTTGTTTTCTAACTATTTCAGTCTGCCATCATAATCCTTCTTGAATTTCTCCTTTAGTTTTATAATCCTACTATCACAATCTTTCTTGAGATCATTGTCAGTGCTAACAGTCATTTGCATGGACTCAACAATAGATTTCCTTTGTTCAACACTCCATTGTTGAACACTATAGTTGTCATGTTTACTACTAACATCACAGATCTTTATATTGTATCTTTGATTTCATTGAAGAGTCATTTCTGCATTCTGAAATAATCAAATGCGGAGTCATAGGCTATGGCAAGAACATCATTTGAATTTTCTCTATCAAAATTAAGATAAGGGGAATCCACATTGAGGTCCCTATGAAAAGGAGTTCTCTCAATCTTATTAGTAGAATGCACATATTTATCAGGCATGCAATGATAGGACAACCCAAAAACAAACTTAGTTACAGAAACATGGGACATTCTACTCTTCTTTGAGCTATGGCCTAACCCCTTTTCTCCTTCATCTCAGACTCAGACTCATCTATTTCAATGTTTCAATCTTCCTCATCAAATAAGTGACTCCCAAACTCTTCCACCTCAGTATCATAGGAGGAATCAGGGACCCTAGAAGAAGGAGAGGGTTGTGATTTTATATATTCAAAAATTAATAACAACAAACCCCCCCGAAGGATTGGTTTTTTCTTGTTTGTCATGTGTTCCTTAATGCTAGCATTAATGGAAGCTTGCAAAAAAAAAGGAAAAGAAATCTGCAATTTGTATCAAAAATGATTCAATAGAACAAAATGATGCCCAAAAGCCCTAGTGAGCCTATCATCTAGGGTTATATATTCCATGATAACCGTAAGCATAGAGCGCCAATCAGGTTTGATATTACCTGTATCATAGTTGTTGCTGGAGAATGAGGCCAATATCTTACTTTCTTTATCGTCTTTGGGGAATTCCTTGACTGTTGCATCTAACAATCGCCTGTCCCTGTAAAACTTGGCCCCTTCCATAGGCAAACCAGTAACCTCCGCCACAAGTTTTTCATTAATCTCGAAGTCCTTGCCAAAGAACTAAACATGCCCCTCCTTCACACCCTTGGCAAATTTCCTAGTGACATTGGCATCAAACCCATGAAGCTTCTCAATGAAAGGGGTGAGACCCTGTCGTTTCAAAATTATCCAAATTGGGGCATCTTTTCTAAATTCCTCATAGTCCAAAGGTTCAACCCTTTGCCTTTCACCATCCATAGTAGCAGGAATGGTGGATAGAACAATGTGTAGGATGGATATACACCAAAAAATATTAGTGATCACCCAGAAAGCGTGTGGTGCGCAATGTCAAATAAGCATTAAAGTTCTACACAAATTCATATCACTCCTCACAATAATGAAAGTGACCACCATTTCAAGGTATGTCATCATTATTCATTAGATGGGATGGTTCTCCATGCTTGAGATAAATCATATCTCAATAGGGTGTTAGCATTGGCAGGTACATGATCACCTAGGTGCCATATCCTTTCATTATTACCTCGAACTCCCTCATTATCAAAATAATCCGCAAACCCATTAGCTTCATAGTAGGCATGGGTTATATGAACTGTTTGAAAGGTCCTTAGGATATCTGTGAATTTATTAATCCATTTTTCAATAATCCACAAAGGTTTTTGATGGCCTTTTAAACATTGAATTATGTTACTAGAGTCACCCTCTGACCAAACCATCTTAACATTAATGATTTTAGCCATTCTCAAGCCATGGAAGGCAATAGCTACTTCAACCAAGTGGTTAGTTTGACATCCACTATATAGCCATGTTTATCAATGTATGGCTTTGAAAATTTTACCTTTGTTTAGTTGTATTTGTTCTTTAGCAAACAAAGTAGCTAAATTTGGTATCGCATAGGTGAATAGTTGTATTTTCAAATATTGTTACATTGTGATTGGGATTTCATAAAGCTCTTGATTATTTAAAGCTTGTGTTGATAAAAGAAATTAGAGAAACTTTATGGCATATGTACTATAATTTATTTATTTTTTGATTGGTAAATAGCTAGATAGGGCCAACTCCCATTTATATTAAAATATTTAAAAATTACATCAAACCGTTATGTATTCCAGATCTAGCCAACAACCCATCTCTTCAATATTTTCACATCCGCAAACCTATAAACCATGACTTTAACTACATATCATCCTTCACAGGAGATGACAGATGTGCAAAAACTCTCTTAGCCTATATCATCTATATCTTATATGTATTTCCCTAAATACAAAATGTGAATACAAATACAAACTTCTAAATTTATCTACATATGTATAGAAAAAACCTGAAGTTGAGAACCCTCAATCCTCATCCTCAAAGTCTTCCAGCTTGATTTCTGCATCACCTAGTTCATCTCCCAGTGTTTGTTGATATGCACTATAATTTTTAGAGTTAAGAGTTAAATTAATATAAAGACCGAGGTGTTTCTTACAATGATAAAACATGCTTAAAGAGTTTAACAAAGGATCGATATTGGTTATGTTTATTGGATTCATGAGAGATGCGTGAACAACATAATTGATTTGCTTCCTCCTTTGCATGGGAGTAGCACAATTTTTTTATATAGGTCATCAAATAGATTACACACGTGGAAATTGTTGACGAATAAATTTTATATGATCGTTTCTTCGCATAAGAGTACAACTCAAACATCAATATATGACATCATGCAACTTAAACACAGGAGAAATTCTCAAAGAAAGAAGTTTACTAGATTAATTTTGGGCTTAGTATATCCATCTCAAAATTGTTCTTAGATACATATTCATTTGAAAATGATTACATTACAATAAATTGACTTGAAATCTATCTACATAAATGTTTTGTCATTATTGTAGGAGATAGTTTACCATTGTAGGGTCCTAGAATTCTTTTACAAAATCATGGAAAGCTACTTTAATGTGAACTCCATCTATATAGGAGAATGAATCATAAAAACTTACAAGCTTTTTTTATATATCAATAAACATTTTCATTTATAAGACAACGCTAGATTGATTGATTATTGTGATCTACATCAATTCTCATTCAATGCACTTGAACACAAATACTTAGCATTGAACAATTTATATATTTGGATCACCATAATGAACATATTTTTCACACTCTTTATTATTTTCGAGATGAAAAATATTGATAATCTCATATGACTAAACTATTATGTAGCTTCTACTTTATTAACTATAGATGATGTATAATTGACAAAACTTCTTTAATCCAATTACGTTTAATCCAATGACTAACCATAATGAACACATATAGATATTTTGTACATCCTTTTTTATCTTTAAGGCCATTTGTTTATGAATGTATACTTATTTAATACTCAATGAGAATATTTGTTTCTTGATTCAATTTTGGGCAATTTTGGTCTTTGTCTTGGATAAAGTACTTAGAGAAATGTTGATGTAATCTATTATCTTAATGCAAGATTACGAAATAATGAAGAACTTTATATTGTTTTGAATAAGCATTATCTAATTTGAACAAACATGTTAAATTTATAGTTTTTTTTAATATTTTCTCAATTCTTAGATTAAAAGATATATATAATAAGATAAATTCGTCAAAGATCATTTTTATAAGTATCTTTCTTACAAACTAACACTCAAATCACATTTATTAAGTATGGTGACAATCAATTTCAATAATTTATTACAAAACTAAGCTTAGAAATCCAGACATTAATAATAATTAGAATTTTAATTTTTAAGCGTAAGATAACTTGACTCCACAACATCATTTGTAAAAAGTAACAATAAATATTATAAATGGAGCGATTTTTCAAAATGTCAATAAGTAAATACTTAACCTCAAACTTTGAATAAAACTTTCAAATTCTTGTTGTGTGTTTAAAAAGATGTTTGACAATAGCAATCCCTTTAACTATTTATTATCATCTATACTTTTACACATATCACAAAGACATAAAATAACGATTACATGATTTAAAGGGAAAAAAAACACGACATTACAATTTTTTCCACATATGTATGAACTAAATGAGCATGATGACAGAATAAGAAAATGCAAATTCTACGCAAGATTAGAATTGCCCTGTTTTTCCATCGATTTTGCCTTTTTCTCCATGACTATAAATAAGCATGATTAACAAAATAAGAAAATGCAAATTCTACTCGAGATTAGAATTGCCCATTTTCTCCATCAATTTTGCGTATTTTCTCCATACCTATAAATAATTTTCTTTATATAATAGAATATGACTAAAAATGGGTTCTAAAAAAATGAAATCCCCATCAAATTTTCTAAGGTCAAACATTAGGGATTGATGATGTCTGATGACGATTAAGCATGCAAAACAAGGGAAATTCTCCTATAAAATATTTATGCTTGTTTGTTATATTTTTTTATTTTTCCATATAAAATGATTGGATGTCTATTTCACTTAATAAAAATCCCCACACCAAAACAGACAAGCTTGTGACACGTGGATTAATATTTCCTTGTGGTAGTTGGTTGTCTTTGTTTTTAATTCCGAGTTAAATCAATAGATTGCCCACATTATAAATTATTACAAAAGGCATTAAGAAAAAATAATTATTACAAAAGTCATTTAGAAAATAGTGTACATTATTATTATTATTATTATTTTATTTCTCCTCACACCTACTTAATAAATTGCTGATAAGGCTTTTGCTAAATCAATTAAGTTCGTTGGAAAATGACAAAACTACATTGCATGGTGGGGTCTGTGGAACTTTGATATGACTGAGGATTTTTGAAATCTAAAATTTATTGTTAGACTTTTTTTTAGGTTATGAAAAAGAGAGGGGAGGTTGAGTAAACACATATTTTTGTTTATAATAAATTAGTTGTTTTATTAGTAGGGGTCATTTTTGTTTTAAAGATATTTTATGAAAAATATAATAATATTTTTAATATTATAGTTGTAATAAGTTTTTAAGACTAAATAATTGAGACAGTGAATTGAGACTGTCATTAATGTATCTTTTGTCAATTTGGAAGAATGTATGAGTGGTTTGAACAAAGTAATTGTGTGTAACATCTTTGGATGGTGAAGAATGTGACTAGAAAATATTCACCCATATGAAAGGAAGCAAGGTGTGCAAAAACGCTTCCTACACGAATCTAATAAGGAGTGCATTGTACAAATTTTAATCTTTTCATCTACAAAAAATAGAAACACAACTGAACATAAAATATGCAATATACTATAACACGAGATGTATGTGGGGAAAACCCTTTTGGGAGAAAAACCCCACACTCTAGAGTAACCCTATGTGTTATTTAGTACGCTAGTGGAATACAATAGACTTGAAGAAAAAGCTATTGTAGGAGTTTCACCAACATGTAAATCTAGAGTAAGTTTGATATTATAACAATACCTACAAATACCATACAAACTACGTCTAATCCAAGCACCAAATAAATAGAGGATAAACAAACTAGAAACCATGAATGATTTGGGAAAATAATTTGCAAACCCATGAGAGGTATGACACACAAATGCCTGGGTTCAAATTCATATGCTCCTCCTTGGTATTGGTCTCGGTCTTCCTAACTTTTATTGAATCTTTCCTTACACTTTGTATATTTGTCATAAGTTATCATAATTGATTGGCTATTAGTATCATATTCTTGACATATCTTACATTATCATAAAATGTTATATTTGACCACCCAGACTTGGAAACCCCAATTCGTCCTTATTCAACATTGAAAAGATGCTATAGGAAAAGTGTAATAACATTCCAAAGTGTTGGTCATGCTTCCAATATGACCTCCATCTTACATCGTCTTACGTGTCATAAAATTTGTCATACATAACTCCCTTCATGATGACCTTGCTCACACCACAAAATGTTAATGCATTGCCAAACCATGACACCTTAAAATGAGACAACTACCTCCTCACCTAAGACCAAAATACACTGAAAGACAAAGTCTAGTAAGCCTCTAAGCAGGACAAAAACTCTCCACGAAAAGTCAAAATCACTAGAAGATGAAATAACAAGTTCATAAACATTAGAAATGCAACACTGGGACACCTTTTCCCAACATCGTCACCCATCATGGGTCATAAGTGAGTAGGTAGAAGAGATGCATGGTTCCATTACAAATACCTTATTATCCCCTTTGGCAATAATGCTTCACTTAATGACATGTGGACTTGGTTTATGGTAAAATCAAAGTGAAAATCATAAATTGGTCAATTTGGCTCTTATCAACATGATGATTCACATCCAAATGGATAACAAAATACTTTTGGCATGTCATGTCTATAATTCTTCTCATTATCTATCTTCTAAAAATAACTACAACCAAGTGACAAGGGTTATCAAGAACTTCTTATAGGTTGACTTAAAAACTACTTTAGTAAAACTCAAGTATAATGGTGTGTTTTTTAAAGCATGAAAAGCATCGATACTTACAAACACAACAATGTAGTAAATTTGTAAATCTATGATGAAATACACATATTCTATGGATGATTACGGTATAAACATTAATTTTTGAGGAGCAAGTTGTCATCCAAGTAATGACTGCCACTCTCACCATTAACAAAAAACTTCATGACTAGCTCATTATTGGCAACATGATGATGCCCAACAACACTTGGATGGATCAAGGACTATCCTCTTGTTCCTTTTATAAAATGAATATAGTTCATACTTACCATCTTAACTCTTAGTCATTGTGTTTTTCTCTCATTTAATAGAGGTGGAATAGCATATCTAATATTTCCCCCATTCATTTTGGACTTGCTTTACCTTTTTTTTATGCAGTAATCTATTTTTTGAGTATATATATGTAAGAGTTCACATTATACGTGTAAGTGAATTAAACTTAAGTCTCTGTTCCCTAGTGGTCTAAATTTTGTCTTTAGTTTTGATGTTCTCAATCCTAGGTCAAGACCATCTAAGAAATTTGATGCTAGATCAAGGGAACTAGAGAAACCTCAACCTCACTTTTTAAAATCAAAATTTATCAGGGGCCCAACTTGATCCCATCATAAATAGTTATAACTTATCAACTCATGTTAAATGTTCAAATTTTAATGCTATTATGTTGCATAAAATGACAAAGCCATAGGTCATTTAGACAACCATCTAAGATCTACATGTGGTCATATTCTTTAAGCATAGAGAGAATTTTCATTCACATCTAGAGATACCATTTCATCAACATCTACTTATACATAAGAATAGGTTCTTATGCTTTTACATTCAGTGTGATATGCATTCAATCTTGTTCAAACATTATTTAATCAATTTAATAAGTTTCGAGTACAATCAAGAAGAGTCATAGATTCTCCCACTTGAGAGCGGATTCTAATTATGATTATAAGAACCACCCAAGTCAAATCTATACAAACTTATGAATTGTTTAATAGAGAGTAGGAACAAAGAGTTCATGGAATAAAATTAGGGCCATAACCTCAAGAATTAGAGACATGAATGCAACTTTCAATTCAAAGAGAGCATGATTCATGTTTTGTTCTTTTGAAACATAGTTGATGTAGATTTAATAATAAATTTTATAGTCAAAAGACAAAGTGTGCATTTTAGTATAATATTCAATTTGAAAACATCCTTATGTTTTAGGCCAGAATTATCACTATTTTCTACATCCCTCAAACAACCACTTGTACACTAGTCTTGTTCCCAAATTCTTTGTGCATAGATGTATACCTAGTAGTACAACTTCACAAATAAATAGGAAAGTGTTAGGCTCAATAATTATGTGCATATCCATGCAATGTCAAGATGTCCTTTCATGCAATCTTCAACAAATTTTCCAAACCATTTCAAGCATCATCCTTCACATATACTTTATACCACTCTACACTATGCAATACAACACATACTTTCCTTATACAACTTTACATTGGAAAATACATGTGTCACACATGAAGAATTGGCATCCATATTTGTGTAACACCTAGAAGGCTCTACACCACAATAAATGGCTCCATACAAGTTTGTCACTTAGCAACATATGTATCCAACACATGACCATGACTTGAACCATATATAATCAACACCATATGGGTTTTATAATTTTTACCATATTATCCACACGTTCCACATGACCATACATGTTGGACACATTGTAGCATTGCCATCAACTATTAAAATTCACCTATAAATATTGTTTTTTTATGCATCAAGAATAAAAGAGTTGGCAAGAGGATTCATTAGAGTATCTGACTTAGCAAACCAACAATATAGTCTAACTAACCACTCCAATAAATCCCAAGATACAAAATGCTTTGCATATTTAATATAACCTCTTGTGTAGGTGATTTAGGGAAGATGTATCACTTATTTTTCAATCATGGGAATTTTCATTCTTATCCTTTTATATAACGTACATAGTTATAGATTTATTTCTATTATGATATTGAATAAAAGCAACATTTATACTAATATCATACTCTCTAAATTTGTTAGTTTTCTAGATCTTACTTTCCAAGGTCCATAACACATTTTATAATTTCTGATATTATTTAGGTGTCTCCCATTAATTAATTAGTTATAAATTATTCTCAATTTGTATCTTAGGATCAAATTTTAGCGTTAGTATCAAAGCTTCAAAGTCTACTACATATTCTAATTTGACATAGAATTAGTATTAGATAATAACCTAACTTCACTATGGACAAAGTGGGAAACACTTCATAAATATTTATGGTGGAAGGCACATTTCTAGCATCTCCAAATAACAACATATGTCTACTCATGTAGATACTACATGTCTAGCACTAGAATCACTAATTATAATAAATTATCCACTCACCAAACAAAGGATCCAAAATCATCTTTGACTATCTCATAGATCTTATGGTGTCAAAAAATGATCTTGTTGATCATATATGTGAAACTTTTTCTCATGTATATCATAGTAGTATGAAAACCATAAATAATCTAAAACATCTCTCAAGAGGAGAGGGGGGACTATTCTACTCAAATATGAGTGCACCCATTTCCGATTACTTGAACAAGAACTCTTCAACACACAATCATTCAAAACTTATGACACACACATAATATTAGACCTTATAAGATCTTATCATTCCATGTAATATTATAATTCATAAAATATTATTTGATATTATTTAGAATCACGCCAAAGAAATTTGTGTTAAGATACTAAAGAAAAAGATCTATGAAGGTTAAGGCCTTGGTAAAAATAGCCAAGAGATATTATCATCCCCGTCTAGATAGGAGTGAGAATGCACAAACTAGTCTAGGACACACTAGAAACCATGTAAAGAGAAAATGTTTCATATTATTCTCACCATAATCCAACACCAATAATTTGAATCATTCCCTACATCTAGTAGCTCAAGTGTATCCACTTATGTTACATCTAGTTTTAGATTGGCGAGGACTTCACATGCAACCCAATAATACATGCACCATTAATAGTTTGTGTCTCTCAATAACATACCATGTAAAATGAAAATTGTTTTGGTGTTTAGACTTCTTAACCACCTCTTTCATAATGAAAATATTGACCATGACATATACATTATCATATGCAAGAACACTCCACTATCCATACATGCAATAAGTGAGGACATCCACAACAAAGTCCCACAACACATACCTGGGTTACAAGATACTATAGCCTACACAGGGGAAATAAAACTAGAGAGTGTTAGGACATGAATCCTTGTGGGATTTGTGGAAAGATAAACCATTCACAATCTATTTTTTCGCTCCCAAATTTTCACACACAAGGGATTGCACACATAATGAAGTAATACTATGGGTCAACTGACCTAACTAGTTGGGGAAGAATCACATCGTAGCTATGATGTAACTACAGGTACACATCTCATGAAAATATGCATTATATTACAACACACTCACACATCGATTGACCCAAAATTATGTTTGACAAGTGAAATAATGTTGGCAAAGGTGTCTCAACTTTGCTCCTAATGTTGGTATTACAAAAGGTACAATTTATTGATATATAACGGGAAAAAAAAATAATTTTTGGGCTATAGTCTTAGTTTTTGGCCAGAATTAAAATTCTCAATTGCTTGGAACCACCTATATGGATGCTTGCTTCGTAGATCTCTTTGAGTGCTTCATTTTTTTTTAACAAACCAATCGGACAATTGCATCAAAATTTATGGCCTTTTAAATTTTGCAATGAAAATAGAAAAAGTTGTTGAACACATAAAAGAGTTGTAAAGGGGAGTTACACCTATTGAAATATTATTGTGTGTATTATGACATATCATATGACATCTTTGATTGGGGGATAATTTGGTTGTCACTTTTGTGTGGTTTTAGCTTATGGGTTTCTAATTACCATTTGATGGTTTCAAGTTTTCTATCTCCTATATATTAGGTTCTTGAGATGGAGGTTGAGTGTAGACCTTTGTAGATATTATTAAGTCATAATAATTCCTCTAGACTTCTAGTTGGTGATACTCTTATGAAGTCTTATTTTGTAAGTGTAGACCATAGTTTAATTATATTTAAAGAATTTAAAGATATATGGTGTAAATAAAGTGATAATATATAACAAGTTGAGATATAAGAGAATGAAAAGAAGAAACATAATAATGAATATTTTATTTTATCTAATGATGATTTATTTGTTTGAAATTAAGATGAAGTAGTAGATAAATAATAAAGTTAGAGAGTCACATATTGACGAAGAAGATGATGATGAAGAAGACAGTCTCCTCTTGAAAGAGGAAATACAGAAAATAGAAACAATAGAAGAAACCAAAGAGGCATCAAATTTTCATGTACATGACATTGAAGACAAAATTCTCATGCCGGAGGATGAAGAAGGAAGGAAAGATAAGGTAGAAAAAACATATCTTTTTGAAGATATAAAAATGGAAGATAAGGATGTTGTATGTGTATAAGGAATTGCAACAACAAAAGTCACAGAGATAATGTACTATTTTTTTATTTTTTTTTGTAAAACTGATATTGATGTTGAAGAGATGAAATAAATGGTGATGAGAAGGTATTTTTGTTGAGGTAAAGAAAAGTGTTATTGCGATAGAGTTTTGTCTTTTGAAGGAAACAATTAATATAATGTGGCTAAGAATAAGCAATGGAGATGGAGAAAATGATGAGAAAGAAGAGTGCGAAGAAGATAGGTTCAAAATATAAGATTTTTAATTTTCATAGTATTGATATTGCAATGTGTGTTAGTGTAGATGAGGAGGTCATCAAAATATTTAATTTACATAATAGTTATATCGATAAGTGCATAGGAGAACTTGTAAGTGAGAAATGACAAGAATATTCTTGGTGGTATGGATGGGACCAAGAATGAAGAGAAATAAGCACGCATTACTCCCACCTTGAATTAGTGGGATGAGAGTGAATACAAAACAAAATTGTTACTAAACCACTCTCGATGGATCAATAAGTTTATTTACATGACGATACCCATCCATCTTGGGAGGGTGAGTTATGGTGAGTTAATTCTCATGAAAGTGGAAGATGAGAGGTGAAATTGGTGGAGATGGTTGGAATGTGGTGGGATAAATCCCACAATAGGAGGGAGGATGTGGAAATTATTTAGGAGGAGGAGGTTGAGATATGGTGGTCAAATATCTACAAATGAAAAAAGAGAGAATAACTTTTACTAAGAGAGGACATTTTCCTGCCAAATGTTGGAAAAGGAGTAAAACAATTTAATAGAAATTTATCACAACATTGGAGTATGTTGCAAGTTGTTTACAACTTGAAATGAACTCCGCTTTGTGATCCTATGCTTACAAACTTCTTATGAAACATGTCTAATGTAGAAGCATATGGGTCCATAGCCAACCTTGTATTGCCCACATTTTTTTTGTTTAATTTAAATTTTCTTTTGTTTAATTTTTGCTTGTTTCAAGTGAATTTTTTGACATGGTTTTTCACTCTCAAATAAACAAATTGAATATTTAATTTGATTGGGTATTATAAAGTTTAAAATACCAATTATGAATGTCATGTAATTTGATGATTTTTCAATTAAATATTTTAATGGAATCTTCATATATTGGAAATTTTTTAATGTAGGAAAAGCCCAAGAAATTAAAACTAATGCCTCATCTTAGCTGAGCATTATTACTGGGCACCGATTTGTAATAAGAGTTGAAGATGAGTTACAATGTCATTTTTGCAGGTGGAGGTTACATTCTTGAATGCTAATTTACAAATAGAGAATATTAGAGGTTTCAAATTCTATACCCTGAGGGGTTTGGGATGTCATTGTAATTTTTCAGGTAGTAGAATTCTAATGCCCGGGCATTGGAAGAATGAGGTTGTTGGAAGAGGCATCAAATTTGGGGATTTTTATTTAAACATTTTTAGTGGAAATTTACATCAGCCCATGCAAAGAAATGCATGTATTGAGAGATGCCATGTTTAAGTGTGTTTGCTAATATGGAAACAAATATGTATGTATTGACAAGAAAAATCTCTATAATTCAAATTAGTTTGTTGTGCATGAAGTTGCCTACAAGACTTATTGATTTAGAAAGGCTTTGTAATCCTAAATATAATTTCAATAAAATTAATTTGAAAATTGCTTGCAACTTTATTATATGTGAGAATTTTTTATTTAGCTACAAGGATTGACTACCCTTAAGTGGATACTTGATCCTCGATCTACATCACTTATTCTTTTATTTTCTATGTGTTTTCTTTTGTATTTTTCTCATGGATTTAGGTTGGTAACAACTAAAACATCGTCATCATGTTGACCAAAAATATTTATTGTTTTAGTTTTTGGCTATTCTCCTTTTTTATAGATCCATGTTCGTTAAGTTCCTTCTTTCATTTTCTCTTATCTCTTTAAATAATTTGTAATTTTTCTTGTGTATTGTTTCTTGTGCTCTTATTCTCATTTCATCTTTTACTTTTTCCATTAGATTATACCATGTGTTTTGTCTTATCTACTTGAGTTTTCATCTCTTTTCTTTATGTTACTTGTTGTTTAACCCCATTTGGGCACATCTTCTTTATGCCACTTTTGTTCTCTTCTTTAGAAATATACTATTTGATATACCATTAAATTTACCTAATGTGACGTCTTTGATTTTATTATTGAATAATATATATTCATATTTACATGTTCACATCAAGTATATTGACTACCATGATTTGTTTGTTATCCTTACACTTGGGGACAACATTGGGGACACCTCATTATCTCTTTATGCATATGATTTTACAATCATATCTTGATACATTATCAGATAATTTAAAATGACGATATTTGTTATGCTATTTGATACATGCAAGCATGAAGATAAATTCCTTATCACATGGAGAGAGAATGAAACATCATTCTTATCAATATCATTTTATGAATGTGTGTGCCTTTCACATTCATTTTGGCTACTTATTTACATAACATGTCTGGTTCATGGTAGCTCACATGCACATCAAAGCACAGTGGAAAAATTCGAAGATGAAAGTGCATTCCTAGAACCTTCTCCCATTGGTTTTTCACTTGATTTGAACATTATCCTTTATGCAATAATATAGTATTGAATTTGAGTATATATAGGAGTTAATTTAATCATGTACTTAAATTAAACTTGTCCCTATTCCCAAGTTTTTTGGAACTTAGAACCTTGATCATGTTGTTCCTCATCCTAGGTCAAGTCTACCTAGAAACAATCTTTCAATTGTAGATTAAGGCTTCTAGCATGACCTTCAACTTCAATTTACAAATTCAATTTTTTTTATGGGCCTAAGATGAACCTATCCAGATAGTCATCACTTTCTAAATCACATTTGAAATTTCTAAATTGAATGCTAGGTTGTTGTATAAAAGGAAAAAACCCTTAGACCATTTAACATTCATCTAAGATCCACACACAAGCATATCAGTCAATAATAGAGGGAAATTGAATTTACATCTAGAGTAACCATTACATCAACATCTACATAAATAAATATGAATAACCTAGATATTTTAATTCTATGTGTCGTGTCTCTAAGCTTATTCAAACACGATTTCAAAAATAGTATAATAGGGATCAATTGCAATCAATGTGAGTTGTAAGTCCCCTTGCTTGATAACAATTCCTAATGATGTTTATAAGCACCGTCTATGTAAATTATATAATTGAACATAATTTTGAAGAGAAAAATCATAAAGTTCAAGGTTGTGAGTTATTAGATTAGGGTTTTGAATCTAAGGATCAATATAGTGAGGATACTTTCAACCACATATAGAACATAGTTTATATTACACTATGTTGGAAACTTACTAATGCATATCTAATAGTAGATTCTAGAATAAAATCATAAAAAAAATATTCCAACAAAATATTCCTTATCACACATAGACCTAAGTTTTTTCCTCTTTGTCAATTATTTAAGTATATTTTCTAGTAGTTAATACTTAACCCTTTTATCTATTAATTTGATTCCCACTTGCTTAATTGCATTTAATTAGCTTATAATTTTATCCTAGGGTGTATTTATTTTACCTAGACATGTTAATAAATTTGGCACTACCTTTGATCGCTTCATTGTCATTATTTCCATCAAGTAACTTCCCATCATAAATAATTTTATGCCTATTAACAATATTGTTTCCCTAAACATATTTTACCCATTCATACATGCCATACTCACTAGAAAAAAGAGTAAAGGATTATTAGTCAACCAACCATAATCATCTTTATTAGGGCTAGTGCATTTACTAGTTCAAATAGTAGTCACTTAATGAGATTCAAATGTGGCTTGAAATATGAGTAGGCTATACTATTTCAACATAATGCATGATTAAGTTACACGAGGTAATGATAGTTCAATTAATTGGTAGGTCAAACACTTGATTTGATGATATGTGTGAAGGAAAGTATCATGGTGCTTAAAAACACCATTGGAAGCGTGTTATGTGTGTGTTGAAGAGAAAAAAATTCTCAACCCTTAGTTTGATTGCTATATTTACTTAACAATAGTAGAGAGAGATAAAATGATGGTAATGCTAATTTACTCAATACCAATGAATGTTGCTAAGTTAATCGTCAAATTTGGCTAAAGCACATGAGTGAGTATGTCTAATTGATACCTTTGTAGTGCACTTTAACAATGAATGCAATTGTTAATTGTCGATTGCAGTTGATGTACTATGTCAGTAGAGAATGACTAATGTGTGGTTCATGTAAGAGGAGAAATGATTATTTGTTATTTCAATACTATGTGATCTCCTAATTCATGAATTGAGAGTGCCCTAAGACAATATCTTTAAATACACAACCTTCGCACACTTTATTTTTCCCAATAGACACACCGATAAACAATGATTACATCCAAAAATTATCATCTTTAAAAAACAAAAATTATAATTTTAAATACTAATAACATAATCACAGTTATGATCTTTTTTTTTTTACAAATACAATTTTATCTAAAATAAAATAACTACTATTCCCTAAAGGGCTTTGCAATCATTTCTTATGTAATTTTCCCCAAATTATGATCATTTTGATATCTTTATGTCTTTTTTTGACTAAATTTTCTTATTTTCTAAATTAGCTTTAGTCCTTGTCTTACACTTTAAAAAAGAAAGGTTACTAAATGTTCAAATAATCCAAATCATTATCATTAGGTTAGACTATAAAGTTTAGAATAAAAAGTCCTGGTTGGTAAGGCTAAAAATTTGGTCAAGGTTTGTTAAGTCCTAACGTTCATTCTAGTCAAATGAAGAAAAAATTAATGCTCTCTAAAATGAGTAGTAGTTGAATAACTTTCAATCTTTCCCACCAATAATTTGATGAGTTTTATCCAACCTTCATGTTTTTAAATGTAGATTTAATTTTCATATTATATAAATTTAATAATCTTCTAAATTTTATATATTTTTTTAACTTATATTATTTTAAAATGTAATTTTATGATACCTATATTTTAAAACAAATCATTACATTTTAACTTTTAATTATATATTCCTTAATGGTGATCTCCTTTTAAGATTGAATTTTCTAGGCTCATGTCATTTTCCTATTTGTATGAATGATTCCAAAGGTGACAAGACATTAAACAATTGTGTACAAAATAATTCTTTGACATGGAAATCTTTATGGGGATGCGTGATCAAATGTTGGATTATGTCACCACTAATAAAGTCTTATTCAATGAACTTTGGGTGAGGAGCCATTTTTATGGGGCCTCAAATTCCCAAAGTCCAATGGGTCATTTTCAAATTAGACTAAGGTGAAGTTATCTGATATGAATCCATATTTTTTAATTGATTTTATTTAGATTCTATTTGTTTTTTAAGATAAGTCCAAAATTGTATGGAAAGGCTGTCCAATATTGCTTGTGTAGATTGTTTCTATGAGTTGAGGTGGGTCATTATTTGGTTTCCAAGTGAGATTAACTCAAGTTTTAACTTACATGATTTTTTATGTCATAATTTTTGTATTATGATGCTTATATATATATATATATATATATATATATATATATATATATATATGCCTGATAAATTTTTTAACATGATCGGTGATGCTAGCACGACACGTCCTCCGGTTTCACGTGAACGCTTTTGATCTGGAGCTATGAATCGGCGAGGTCACAAACGAGGGACCTCATCCCCACACTTCACTTGTTCAAATCCGCGAGTACAATGGCCCAGTGAAGGCACAAGGCCTTGCGAGCACAATGGCCCAGTAGGGATTTGAACCTTGGTGGCCGCTTCACCAACGAAGTGTTTAAACCGCGACACTACATGTCCGTAGACACAAATTAATATTCAATTATTGTAATATTGAAAATTTATATTTTTTTACTGATTTATTGTATGACATATTTTGATGTTTTTTTATCATTGATTGTTTGATTTTGATTTTTCAACTATAGATCTATGTTTTAGCACCCCAGATGAGATCTACAAGTCGGAAATTGGCAACCTCTCATTTTCAAAATTCAAAATCTGAATTCATGTCTTGCCAACCATTGCATTAACTATTTTGAGTCAACTTGTTGTACATTATGTTGATTTGTATGCTTGGTCATTGTATTTAAGAAGACTCGTCTCTCATTTGAAAATCATTTGAAATATTAGAATGTGAGAAAGATTATCCAAATATAAGAGATGAAAGAAAAAATCTACTTGACATTTTTTACTCTTCTAACGTAATTCTATATCTGTTGCATGTATGCATGTTACTTTATTGCTTCATATAGAATTGTAAAGTCAATCCTTTAAGAATCTTACTGAAAAGAACATTTTATTTTTTATTTAAAATTTTAATAAATTGTTTAATTAAAATCATCTCATTTTGAAATTTACAATCTATTCACTTTATATATTAATTTCAAAACAAAAATCAAAATCATTAAATTGAAAAATATAAACCCAAACCCACATGATGTTGTAACAAGTGTTGAAATTAAACCTAATGAATTAATTATATATAAAAAAAAAAAAAAAAATCTTAACTTTTAATTAATTCTATAAAAAGTAAAGGCCCAAATTCAATACAAAACCTCAAAGCTACGCCATGTTAAAATCTTTTCCCAATCAATCCAAATTGATCCTTGAGTTTTTATACCTTAGACAAAAAAATATATATCTTAATCAATGACCTAATATGGATGTTATGTACATTATTCTAAGCAAAAAATAAAATAGCCCATCACATCAATGTTGTACATTATATTGATACTTTGTACACAAATTTTCATACGTAAGGAATAATTTCTAAGACAAGGTGATTTTTTATTTATTTTTAATTTAATGAATAAATATCTATTATATAGTTTGGGAAAAGATATATTAAATTATTTTTGAAAAAGGTGAGTGGAATAGGACTACATTTAAAATATTTAGGTATGCCTAAGTTTAAGAAGTGTCTACTTTGTCTTTTTATCTTCTTTCTATATTATTTTTTAATTTGTCATAAATATAGTATTTTAATATTTAAAAAAATCACAACTTTCTATATATCATTCAAAATACTATTATTTAAATTGATCCAAAATCTTTTAGGGTTTTTCTCTTTTAGATAAAACTATGTTTACAAATCTAGCACCTATATAGATTTACAATGCAACCTCGTTCATTTCTTTCAGATTCTTATTTTATTTATCTTAAGACAAGTAATCATAAAAATGATAAGATGCATTGGCTTGCATGTCAAAGCAATTCAAGTTAAGTACTTAAGATCTTGTATTTAAGAACAAGCCCTAACTCAATATTAAAAATTCGTTATTGAATGTAAAAATGATCAATTATAAGTGAATCAAGCATATTCTTCAGTATATCCATTAGGCTTGCATCACCATCAACAAAAACTCGATCATCATAGTCATTCCACACATCTATTTTATGTGTCTTTCATCCATTTATCCCAAAATGAAGGGGTTTGACTTAGTATTAGGGGATTTTTCGTAGTTCACTCTACACACATAAAATCCCCAAGGCACTCTTTAACATTCAATTTATCTCATATATAGGTACATGAACAAGTGAACCAATTTTAAAAATCAATAGGTGCAACAAATAGATCCATGCCTATAGGACATGACTATATTAGGACTAGATTGCAAGTATAGATTTGGTCTAGATATAATAAATATTAGTATTAGCCTATCTTTGAGCATTTGGGATCTTGTATTTAAGGACAAGCCCTAACTTATTATTTAGAATTGATTATTGAAAATCATCAGCCAGAAGGGAATCACACATATAATTATGTAGATCCATTAGATTTGCATCACTATCAAAAAAATATGATATTGTCATAAATATTATGCATAATTAACCATACCCACAACAATCCCCCAAGACACTCTTCACCACCCAATTTACCTCAAGCATAAATACACAAACAAGTGAAAACTTTTTAAAGATCAATAAGTGTAACAAATAGATTCATTCCTATAAGAATCAACTATATTGGAGAGACTAGAAAGCAAGCATGGATTTGTCCAAAATATTGTTGGCACTCCCATCACAACATATCCACAAACCCAAGGAAAAAATAGATAAATTACTTTGAAATAACTAAGGACTCGTGACCCATTCATTTCCATTTATATCTATCTCAACTCATACATTAATTTTTTTTCTTATTTATACTTTATACTTTCTTAAACTAATTGGAGGGTGAATTTTGTTTCCCTATAATTACAACAGCTTGGTTATATGTCAACTCATCTTCAAGTCAACATGAAAGGAATTGTGATAGGTTTTGTATGAATCAAGCATTTTCACAAGTTAAGCCACAACAACCTAATACTTATAAACAAAAATAGAAACAATTGAGTTAATTATTAAGAGCTAGATGCATTACATGAAAGAAATTATTAAGGTAAAAAAAAATTCATGATTAGAATATATTAAAGGTTAATAGCCTAATATTTTAATACTCAATTTTTTTTTAAAAATGTGTAAAATATTTTAATATCATTCTTTTGAATCACACTCCATGATCCATCATTAGTATCGAATATATTATACATAATTTTTTTATAGCCTTGATCCTTCAAATATACGAAAGCCATAATTGTATTATCTTCATATAATTTAGTATTTCAATATTGTATCAAATTATTTTCACTATTTTATTGACATTCTTCCACACCATTTCATGTCAATCTTTATTGAATTGTATTTCATGTATAATGATTCCAAATTACACATCTACCATTAGCACCAATGGTCCACTTAGCACTCATCCCATATAGGTGATGCTCATAGGGAATGAAGCGTTATAATTATTGGGTGATCATCCATCTCAATAATACTCTAACTCAAGCATACTTGACCATATAGTTAAATTTAGGGTCTACGCAAATCTAGAGAAAATGCAAATTAACAATTATATGTAGATTCAAATACACAAAGATGAAGAAAAATACACAACACAAATAAAACAAAGATTTAACGTGGTTCACCCAAGGTGGGCTACATCCACATAACACAATCGTCCAATATTTTCTTATTATCCAACAAAATAGTACAATGCTATTACAACTTCCTTTACATTCTAGCCGCTTATAACATGCAATTTTAGGACAACCTACAAAGTCAAATTTTTAGGGATTTTTTTCAATGTCGGTTTTTTTCATGAAAAAAATGCCAAAATCTTTTTCCTCGGGGGCTATGCCCCAAAACCCTCACTCGGGGCCCAACCTAGCCCCAAACCTCAACAAGGATACATTATGAGTGTACAACACTTGCATGATCAGTCGCCACATATCAACAATCTCCGACTTAGAGATTAATTAGACTCCACACCAAACAATCTCCCACTTGGAGACTAATCCTGGATGACTAATGTAGAAGCATCCCTGGTTCTTGGCAATCTTTCATCAACCAAAAACATTTATTTTCAGTTTTGTTTTCCATTTCAACATTTCTTTCTGCATTTTCGTACATTTGTTCACCAGATCTTTCAGAGCTGGATTTTGCTTGTGGACCTGACTATCTTCCTTACCCCAAGTCTGCGGGATGTTTGGATCTTTTTCTGGCAAGTTATCACTTCCAGATTCTGAGACAATTTTCTAGCTTAGAACAACAGAACCACTTGGACCTATTTTTGCTATTTCTGAATCTTGCAGACGCTTTTTGTAGCTTGTGGAGCTTCAGTTCGTTGTTCCAACATTCCTTGGCGTGTGGCCGACCTTCCCTTTGGTCTTCACTTCATCCTTTGGATTTTTCAGAGGATTTTCTTTCGCAGAGGCCGACCTGGTGGTTTTACACGTTTCATTTTGTTCATCGACATTTGATTCTTCTTGGGTCATCGCAGATCCCTCTAGATCACATAAGTCAATGTAATTTATCTTGTAGAATTAAGTTTTTTAGAACATAGAAGATCTATCTTGAGATTAAGAGGTCCAAAGTTGACCAATATTATAATTAGAGCATTTATGTGTTGAGGCTAGTGAGTCGAATCTTGTAGCTCGCATGTTATCCGCATATTGTAATTTCTTTTCATGATATAATTCAACCAATTCCTAATTGCCTCCATCATCTCGTCTTGTTTACATTGTGTTTTACTCTTGTTGCACGGCCTAGATAGATCTCATTGAGGTCCCTCCTAATCGTGACTGCACCAAGTGGTATCAAAGTGACATTGTGTTGTCCTGAAGATTTTGTTCTAGGGTGATAGATTGTGGATCCTACCTGCAGCTACAGAGTACTATGATAGAAATGTTGAGAGGAAATGCAGCCCGGTTAGAATTTGTTGAAATATCCCAGATAAGAGGTTGACATATTGAAGATGTGAGTGAAGATGATGAAGAAGAACCACCAGAAGAGAAAGTAGAAAATCCACTAGTGAATGATCCAGATGAGGAAAGGTTTATAAGAGCATTGTTAAGAGTGAATACCAGACCGCATTTTAGTCCACCAGATTATGATGGTAGATTGGATTCAGATCAAATGTTAGACTGGATCGCAGAGATGGAAAAGTATTTAGATTTTGAAGGCACCGTGGAAGATAGGAAGGTGAGATATGCACTATGTAAGGTGTACTATGTAGTACACAACATACTGGACATTGCACATGCAGTAGGCATTGTTGCACGTTTTTAGAAAAGTCCAAGAGAATCCCACTTGGTAGCAGTCAAGTGGATTCTTAGATATCTAAAGGGAACTATAGATTATGGATTGTGGTATCCATACAATAATGATTTCAATCTCAAAGTGTTTACCGATGCTGATTGGGTTGGTAATGTGGACGACCGGAAAAGCACAACCGGTGGTGCATTCTTTCTCGGTGGTAGACTAGTCTCATGGATGAGCAAGAAGTAGAGTTGTATCTCTCACTCCATAGCAAAAGCAGAATATGTAGCAACATTTATGAACTGTACTCAAACAATTTGGATGAAGCATGTATTAAGTGGTTTCAAAGTCCCTGTATCTGAACTGGTGAGTATATTTTGTGTTTTCACAAGTGCAATTAATATTTCCAAGAATCCGGTATTGCATGCTAGAACCAAGAACTTCGAGCTCAAGTATCATTTCTTGAGGGAGAAAGTTCAGAACAAAGAAGTTGTATTGGAACATGTTTCCAGTAAGGAGCAGTTAGCAGATATATTCACCAAGCCTCTACCGAAGGCTACATTTACATATTTAAGAGGTGAATTAGGGGTGCTGCCCCTTCAAGAGGTGAACTAATGGTATGTGCTCCACATCAGTCAGGTATTGCATTGTCAAATCTTTTCAGGATTTATGTGTTGAAGGATGCTACTCCTCAGGGGGAGCAACATAGTGGAACATGGAAGCTTGTGCCTCCACTTTGGCATTGTTGTGAAAGGGGGAGAAGATGTGAAGCAGAGAAGATATTTGTAGTATTGAAGACATATAATATGGGAGAAGATGAAGAGATATCTTTGCGTATTTCCATCAATTCCAAAGGGGGAGATTGTTGGCATATGTGCAAAGTTTGATGACATGATAATAATGTATGTTGTCATTGATGTCAATATACTGAAGTGTGAACCGGTATGTTGAAGTAAGTAAACTGGCAAGTGAACCGGTATGATGAAGTGTGAACCTATATGTTGAAGTAAGTAAACTGGCAAGTGAACCGATATATGCAAAGTTTGTATCGGGGTTTCACTTGATATGACTACCGGTTGGTAATCTTAGCTTCAGAGTTTCCAGTAGATGCATTCCAAGTGTGTGCGATTCGACCGATGACATCTTGTGATGAGTTAGCATTGAAATGAAGATTAGATCGCGTTTCCATGTCAGCCTTGTACGCGTGAAGAATTTCCTTGAGGATCTTGCATAAGAAGATTGATTCTATCTACCTCGGGAATGTGCAAAGTCTTAGCAAATGATGGAGAGCACATGATGGGTTATCAGCTTCCAGAAGTAGTGAAGAATGAACGATGCAGAACGTCTTGATATTTGTTCAAGGTTGTTTTACCCTATGTAATGTGTTTAAACGGTCGGGATTGGAACGACTGTATTGATAACCTAGATGCTTAGGGTTTTAGGTTTTGGCCATCGACCTAATTGTTGTCTATAAGGTTGATGATGATTTTTATTTGAAGTTGTTGGCAAATGAATGTATGTGAGGTGATTATTGCCAGATCGGAGAAGTGAGTAGAGATCTATAGAGTGTGATTGTAGATGTAAAGGAACTGAAGTGGATCTGCCTTGGCATTGAGTGTTGTTATCAGATCAATGTATTACCTGTTGACTTCTAACCATTTCAACAGTTGGAAAATTCCTTTATCGAGTAGCTTTAACAGGCTTTTTGTAAATCTTTTAACAGGGTGACTCAAAATCATTGAGTTCTTCAAATCCTCTTGCGAGGTAACCTTTAACAGGGTTTTAACCTCTAATCGGGTATTTAGGCATCCCTTAACCAGGTGATCCCTAGTAGGATCAGTTCCTAGCAGAACCTGTTGTAAAGTCTTTAACCGGACTAGGCTCCTAATAGAGAGGACTTCAGAAGAGTTCAAGAACAACTTGTGGGTATTCATCCCCACTGTGGTTTTTCCCAGTTGGGTTTCCACGTGAAAAATTAGTGTGTTATGTGTGATGCTTTTTCATGTGATGATTTAGTGTTTTTTGTTAAGTGGTAAAGCATGCTGATCTAATGGTCATTGTATTTCTGATATATTACCTACTTAAGCATATGGGTGAAGTTGAGATGAGATATTAGGTTTTGAGAAGTTCTAAGTGTTATCGGTTTATGTCTTTTACAGTCTTACTGTGTTTTACCGATATTGTCTTGATTTAGGTTGATGTTGTTGTTTGCCAGTTAGTGCAGTCTTTGCATTTTAAGTTGTCGGAGAAATTTTTGTCTATACTGATTCACCCCCCCTCTCAGTACCTGTTGGGTGTTTACTATTCATCATTATTCATCAATTGGTATTAGAGCATCCTCCAGGTCCTCGGTGCTATAAGCTTAACCGCTTGTGGAAAAGATCATTTTCTAATGATGAAGAGGGAAGGTCCTAAGTTCAACAGAGATAACTTTAAGATATGGAAGGACATAATGAAGTTCTACATTAAAAGCATAGGTGCTCAACACTGGAACTATGTTGAGAATAATTATGTTGTCCCTATCGGTACTCTCACCGATGGTCAAAAAAGAGAAATTCAAGAGAATGGGCAAGTCATGGAAGCTCTTATCAGCAATCTATCTGATATTGAGTTTATAGATGTTTAGGATAAAGACAATCCAAAATATATACGGGATACTCTGGAGACTATCTATGCTGGTGATGAGCATGTGAAGCAAGCCAAGGAAGAGAGCCTTAGAGGAAAATTTGAAGACATGCAAATGGTTGAAGGAGAGACCATTCAACAATATGGGATAAGAATTAAAACTGTTGTTGGAGACATCAAGAGTGCAGGAGGTACAATGGATGATCCCACTGTTGTTAGCAAATTTTTGAGATCCTTGTTACTGATCTATGTAATAAGGGTTGCAACTATTCAGGAGTTGATATCTATTGACAAGACAAATGTATCCCTAGAATCCATCATTGCTATGTTGACTGCATATGAGCTAAATAGCTATGATGGCAGTGTTCAGAAGACTGAATCAACCTTTAGAGCATCTGATGCACCATCTAGAAAGGGAAAAGAAGTTGGTACTAGCTATGAACCTAGACAAAGCAAAGATATGGATGATGAGGAGATCCTGATGGAGTTTGAAGCTCTTCTTGCTAAGAGACTTCCTAAGGGAACTGGAAAATACAGAGGTAAGCTCCCTTTGAAATGTTTTTCTTGCAATAGGATAGGACACATTGTTGTCAACTATCCTAATAGTGATAATAAGGATAAACTAGAGAAGTTTAAAAAGTTCAAAGGAGGAAATAGGAGAAACTGTCTTGTTGCAGTCGATGAAGGTGTCACTGATGATGAATCAGAAGATGAAGAAAGAGAAGACATAGTGTTTGTAGCCATTAAGGAAGATGTGTCAGACAAGAAGGTTCTTGTCTCCCGCTTTGATAATTCTAATGAGTGGATTATTGATAGTGGATGTTCTCACCACATGACTGTTGACCAAAAAAAGTTTCTGTCACTAGAAGAGTATGATGGAAGTGTAGTCCGATTTGGTAATGATGCACCATGTATGGTAAAAGGCAAAGGGTCCATCTCTCTAAGTGGAAAAAGTAGCGTTGATAATGTGTATTGGGTAGAAGGTCTTAGATATAACCTTTTGAGTGTTGCCCAACTGAATGATAAAGGACTCACTCTGGAATTCAAAGGTGGAGTGTGCAAAATAAAAGGAAAGAGTGGTGAATTGATGGCCACCGGTATGCAAACCAGAGGTAACTTATTTCAGTTAAATACAAATATCAGTCAATGTCTAATGGCTAAGTCTGATGACAGTTGGATATGGCATAGAAGACTCTGCCATGTAAATTTTGATAATATTGTGAAGGCTAGTAAGATCAAGGCAATTAAAGGATTGCCTGTGTTAAACAAACTAGAGAATCCTTTGTGCAGAGAATTTCAACTGGGGAAAATGTCTTCCTCAACCTTCAAAGGTAAATCTTTCACAACAGATAGTTTACTTGATCTTGTGCATACTGATTTGTGTGGTCCTATGAAAACTAGGAGTGTTCAAGGAGATAGGTACTTTATGATTCTCACTGATGATTTCTCAAGGATGATGTGGGTCAAATTATTGAAAGACAAGTCTAAAGCTTTTTGGAAAGTTTAAAGCCTTTAGAGCACTAGTTGAAAAGGAAAGTGATAAGAGGATCAAATGCCTTAGAACTGACCAAGGAGGTGAGTTTACTTCTAGTGAATTCAATAAGTACTATGAAGAGAACGATCAAGAGGCAATTGTCTACCCCTCGGACTCCACAGTAGAATGGCCTAGCAAAAAGGAACAACCAGACTGTAGTTGAAGCAACCAGAATGATGTTCATTCAAGGGAAGGTTGCTCACACTTTTTGGAGAGAAGTGGTGAGCACTGTAGTCTACACTATGAACCGGGTACTCATCAAGAAAGGTAAGCATAAAACTCCTTATGAGTATTGGATCAGTAAGACTCCAGTAGTAAGCTACTTTATAGTATTTGGTAGCAAGTGTTATATCAAGAGAAGTGAACAACAGAGCAAGTTTGATGCAAAATGTGATGAGGGAATATTCCTAGGGTATTCCACCAAGAGCAAAGCTCTCAAGTGTTTTAACAATAGGACTCAGAGAATTGTTGAAAGTATTAATGTTAGAGTTGACGAAACCTCTGATAAACCTGAGGAAACCAGCAGCGAGCGAGCGGTAGATGAACTAGGTGTAACCTTCTGGGAACCAGTTGCAAAACAACCAAGTACAAGTAACAGTACTCCTACACCAGTAGATGTTGTGGTAGATGTAGATGAAGAAGAGGATAAAGAGGAAAAGCAAGAGGAATTAGCTAAGATCATTCCTAGGTATGTAAAGCTACATCATGATCCAAAGCAAATCATAGGGGATAAGGATGCAAGAATACTTACAAGAAGAAAAGTCAGAGAGAATTCCTGCATGATTTCTGAATTTGAGTCCAAAACATTTAAAGAGGCACACAAAGATGAAGACTGGATTAAGGCTATGGAATAAAAACTTGACCAGATAGAAAAGAATGGTACATGGTCTTTGGTACCCAGACCTGAGCACAAAAATGTTATTGGCACCAAATGGGTTTTTAGAAACAAGTTGAATGAAGATGGCACAGTGGCAAGAAACAAAGCAAGATTGGTATGTAAGGGATATGCTCAAGAAGAAGGAGAAGACTATGGATAAACCTTTGCTCCAACAGCTAGATTGGAAGGAATTCAAATGCTACTTGCATATGTAGCCTTCAAGGGATTCAAAGTGTATTAGATGGATGTAAAATCTGCATTCCTGAATGGAATACTTGAAGAAGAAGTGTATATAGAGCAACCAGATGGGTTTGCCCTATCAGAAGACAGTGATATGGTGTGTAGGCTACATAAAACCTTGTATGGATTGAAGCAAGTGCCTAGAGCATGGTATGAACATTTACACTCTCATCTTGTGAAGATTGGATTTGAAAGAACAAGTGAAGATATCAATATCTATCTAAATTGGGTTTCAGGTCCCCTAAAACCTGTTTTTACTTAATCAAAAAATCAATATCTATCTAAAGTCAGAAGGAGATCAGATTCTGATCTGTGAAGCGTTTGTTGATGACATAATTTTTGGTGGAGATGATAAGATGAGCCATGTGTTTGCAGATGAAATGAAGAAGGTATTCGAGATTTCACTAATCAAAGAGATTAAGTTCTTCATTGGACTACAGATTCAACAAATGAAAGATGGTATCTTTATCACTCAGTCCAAGTATGTCAAAGAGGTGTTGAAAACCTTTGGCATGGAAGACAACAAACCGGTTGGTACATTGATGATGATTGGTTGTAAATTGTCAAAAGAAGATGATTCAGTGTTGGTGAATGAGAAGGAATACCAGTCAATGATTGGTAAGTTGCACTATGTAGTACACAATAGACTGGACATTACACATGCAGTAGGCATTGCTGCACGTTTTCAGAAAAGTCCAAGAGAATCCCACTTGGTAGCAGTCAAGCGGATTCTTAGATATCTAAAGGGAACTTTAGATTATGGATTGTGGTATCCATACAATAATGATTTCAATCTCAAAGTGTTTACCGATGTCGATTGGGTTGGTAATGTGGATGACCGGAAAAGAACAACTAATGGTGCATTCTTTCTCAGTGGTAGACTAGTCTCATGGATGAGCAAGAAGCAGAGTTGTATCTCTCAGTCCACAGCAAAAGCAGAATATGTAGCAGCATTTATGAACTATACTCAGACAATTTGGATGAAGCATGTATTAAGTGGTTTTAAAGTCCATGTATCTGAACCGGTGAGTATATTTTGTGATAACACAAGTGCAATTAATATTTTCAAGAATCCAGTATTGCATGCTAGAACC
The DNA here is from genome assembly GCF_030272615.1 of Cryptomeria japonica. Lineage (NCBI taxonomy): Eukaryota > Viridiplantae > Streptophyta > Pinopsida > Cupressales > Cupressaceae > Cryptomeria > Cryptomeria japonica. The sequence goes on from NC_081406.1 coordinate 574,789,057, forward strand.
AAGCACTTCGAGCTCAAGTATCATTTATTGAGGGAGAAATTTTAGAACAAAGAAGTTGTATTGGAACATGTTTCCAGTAAGGAGCAATTAGCAGATATATTCACCAAGCCTCTACCGAAGGCTACATTTACCTATTTAAGAGGTGAATTAGGGGTGTTGCCCCTTCAAGAGGTGAACTAAAGGTATGTGCTCCACATCAGTCAGGTATTGCATTGTCAAATCTTTTTAGGATTGATGTGTTGAAGGATGCTACTCCTCAGGGGGAGCAGCATAGTGGTACATGGAAGCTTGTGCCTCCACTTTGGCATTGTTGTCAAAGGGGGAGAAGATGTGAAGCAGAGAAGATATATGTAGTATTGAAGACATATAATATGGAAGAAGATGAAGAGATATCTTTGTGTATTGCCATCAATTCCAAAGGGGGAGATTGTTGGCATATGTGCAGAGTTTGATGACATGATAATAATGTATGTTGTCATTGATGTCAATATACTGAAGTGTGAACCGATATGTTGAAGTAAGTAAACTAGCAAGTGAACCGGCTAGATGAAGTGTGAACCGGTATGTTGAAGTAAGTAAACCGAAAATTGAACCGGTATATGCAAAGTTTGTATCGGGGTTTCACTTGATATGACTACCGGTTGGTAATCTCAGCTTCAGGGTTTCCGGCTGATGCATTCCAAGTCTGTGTGATTCGACCGATGACATCCTATGATGAGTTAGCATTGAAATGAAGATTAGATCACGTTGCCATGTCAACCTTGTGCGTGTGAAGAGTTTCCTTGAGGTTCTTGCATAAGAAGATTGATTCTATCTACCTCAGGAATGTGCAAAGTCTTTGTAAACGGTGGAGAGAGTGTGATGGGTTATCAGCTTCCAGAAGCAATGAAGAACGAATGATGCAAAACGTCTTCATATTTTTTCAAGATTGTTTTACCCTATGTAATGTGTTTAAACGGTCAGGATTGGAATGACTATATTGATAACCTAGATGCTTAGGGTTTTAGGTTTTGGCCACCGACCTAATTGTTGTCTATAAGTTCAATGATGATTTTCATTTGAAGTTGTTGGCAAATGAATGTATGTAAGGTGATTCTTGCTAGACTAGAGAAGTGAGTAGAGATCTGTAGAGTGTGATTGCAGATGTAAAGGAACTGAAGTGGATCTGCCTTGGCATTGAGTGTTGTTATCAGATCAATGTATTACCTATTGACTTCTAACCATTTCAGCAGTTGGAAAATCCCTTTACCAGGTAGCTTTAACAGAAATCCTTTAACAGGGTGACTCAAAATCATTGAGTTCTTCAAATCCTCTTGCGAGGTAACCTTTAACAGGGTTTTAACCTCTAACCGGGTATTTAGCCATCCCTTAACCAGGTGATCCCTAGCAGGATTGGTTCCTAGCAGAACCTGTTGTAAAGTCTTTAACTGGAGTAGGCTCCTAACAGAGCAGACTTTAGAAGAGTTGAAGAACAACATGTGGGTTTTCATCCCCACCATGGTTTTTCCCAGTTGGGTTTCCACGTAAAAAATCAGTGTGTTATGTGTGATGCTTTTTCATGTAATGATTTCGTGTTTTCTGTTAAGCGGTAAAACATGTTGATCTAATGGTCATTGTATTTCTGATGCATTACCTTCTTAAGCATATGGGTGAAGTTGAGATGAGATATTAGGTTTTGAGATGTTCTAAGTGTTACCAGTTTATGTCTTTTACAATCTTACTGTGATTTACCGGTATTGTCTTGATTTAGGTTCATGTTGTTGTTTGCCAGTTAGTGTAGTCTTTGTAGTTTAAGTTGTCAGAGAAATTTTTGTCTGTACTGATTCACCCCCCCCCCCCTCTCAATACCTTTTGGGTATTTACTACTCATCATTATTCATCACTAAGTTGAAAGGTCACGCATCGCTTTGGTGGGAACATTTGCAAGTTGATAGATAGAGAAGAGGTAAAGAGAAGATCAAATCATGGGAGCGGATGGTTTACCAAGTTGAAATCGAAGTTTATGCCAACTGATTATCACGTGAATTTGTTCTGAAAAATTACAAAACTAAAGCAGAAGGAATCAAGTGTGAAGGATTATATCGAAGCATTCTAAAAATTGAATATCAGATCCAGACATACTAATGATGAGGCTAAACAAGTTGTGAGATATTTGAATGGGTTGTGGATATCTATAAAAGATGAACTCAGTTTGATTAAGTTGCAAAGTGTTGAAGGATCTTACCAATATTCCCTGAAAGCATAGGAGAAGTTGATCAAAAGACATAAGAAGAGACAAAGAGGTAGAGGTGGAATGTTTTGCGGAGGAAGATTTCAAGGAGGAAGAGGATATTTCATAGTAACAAGAACTTGTGTAGATCAGAACAAGGACAAGGAAGTAAGCAAGGATGGTAGTTCATAATGGAAGGACGATATAAATTTCTACTGGAGAAGAAAACCTGATGGTTACTGAAATGAGGTTATGGAAAAGATGACAAAAGACAAGAAAAGAGAGTCGTTAGAGGAACTTTCTTTAAGTGGAGAGGAGAAGGAAATCATTCTTTTGAATGTAGGAAGGCGGAAAACACTAGAAGAATTACATTGGTAGAAGAATACCCTACTGGATCGGATAACAAACCGGAAGATGGTGAACTATTGATGATGAGGAGAGCCTTGTGTCATACTACAGAGGATGAAGAGCCCTTGCAGAGGAGAAATTTGTTGAAGACCAGATGTAAGGTATCCAGTAAGTGTTGTAAAGTCATTATTGATAGTGGAAGTTTGGATAATCTTGTTTCAAAGGAGATGGTGAATAAGTTGAAGTTGGAAAGATTGAAACACCCTAAGCCTTATGAGATAGCATGGACTCAGGATGATCACAAGTTGTTAGTAAGTGACCAATGCTTGGTGAAATTGAAAGTTGGGAATTATTACGATGAAGTTTTGTGTGATATTATACCTATGGATATTTGTCACATCTTGTTAGGAAGACCTTGGTAGTTTGATGGACAGAAAATACATAACGGGAGAAAGAACATATACACTATTTTTGAAAATGAGATGAAGCAAACCTTGTTACCCTTGGAGGATCCCCTGAAAAGTGAAGTTTGTACGAATGTAAGAATTTTTTTGGTTGATGGAAGGAAATTCCTAGACGGAATGAGACATGAGAATGTGTGTTTTTCTCTAGTTCCTAAGAAGACTGAGAACCTAAAGCATGGAGAACAACCAGAGGAGATAAAGGAGTTGTTGATAGAGTATGAAGACATCATTTTAGATAATGTGCCTAATGAATTACCACATGTGAGGAATATCAGTCATTGCATGGACCTGATTACTGGAGCTAGTTTGCCTAACAAAGTAGTACATCAAATGACATCGACAGAAAATGAAGAGTTGAATAGACAAGTGTAGGAATTGTTGGAGAAAGGTTTGATAAGAGAAAGTTTGAGTCCTTGTGCAGTGCCAGTCACATTAGCACCTAAGAAGAATGGAGAATGGAGGATGTGTACCGATTCTAGAGCAATAAACAAGATCACACTGAAGTACTGATTTTCCTTGCCTAGGATGGATGACATAATGGATTGCTTGAGTGGAGCCAAGATAGATTTAAAGAGTGGATATCATCAAATCAGAATCAGAGAAGGAGATGAGTGGAAGACAACATTCAAGACAAATGAAGGATTGTATGAATGGTTGGTGATGCCTTTTGGGTTGACTAATGCACCAAGCACTTTCATGAGATTGATGAATGAGGTATTCAAGAAATTCTTGAGTAAGTTTGTTATTGTGTATTTGGATGACATCTTTATTTTTAGTAAGAAAAAGGAGGAACATATGTTGCATTTAAGAAAGGTTTTGCAGAGATTGAGAGAACAACTTTTGCTAATAAATCTTAAGAAGTGTAGTTTCATGAAGGAAGAATTAGTCTATTTGGGATTTTTGATATATGCAGATGGATTGAAGATGGACCCAGAAAAGGTAAGAGCAATTGTTGAATGGCCTACATCAGAAAGCATTGGAGAAGTAAGGTCATTCATGGATTTGCTAGTTTCTACCAGAAATTTATCAAAAAATTCAATCCAGTTTGTGGCCCTATGACTGAGGCAATGAGAGGAGATGGAAAGGAATTGAAGCGGACAACCGAAGCAAATAGGAGTTTTGAATTGTTGAAGAAGAGGGTGACTGAGAAGCTTGTGTTAGCTTTACCATATTTTAGAAATTATTTCAAGTAGATTGTGATGCACGTGGAAATGCAATTGGAGTAATGTTAAGTCAAGAAGGAAGAGCAGTAGCTTATTTTAGTGAAAAGTTGAATGATGCAAGAAGGAGATATTTAGTGTATGATCATGAATTTAATGTCATAGTTAAAGCCTTGAAGAAGTGGAGACATTACTTGTTTCCTAAGAAGTTTGTTTTGTATATCGATCATCAAGCTTTGTAGTATCTAAATAATTAGAGTAAGTTGAATCAGAGACACGTGAGATGGGTAGAGTTCTTGCAGAGTTACACCTTTGTGTTGAAGCATAGAAGTGGAAATTCAAACAAAGTTGTTGATGAATTTAGTAGAAGGGGGAATTTGCTAATAGAGATGAGAGTGACAATGTCAGGATTTGAGGATTTGAAGGCTTTGTATGATGATGACCCGGATTTTGCATAACCTTGGAAAGCATGTAGAGAACCGATTATGATGGATAGAAGTAAGTGGTTAAATTATTTCATTCAGGATGAGATGTTATTCAGAGGAGTTTAGTTGTATATACCTAAGAGTTCTATTCGGGAGAATTTGATAAAGAAGAAGCATAATGGAGGATTAGTCGACTTTGGCCTTGACAAAACAGTGGCATTGGTGAGTGAACATTACTTTTGGCCTTAGATTCATAAGGATGTCAATAAATTTGTGCAGAGCTGTAGAGTTTGTCAGGTTGCAAAAGGTAGTAGTCAGAATGTGGGATTATATAGGCCTTTGACAGTTCCGAAGAGACCTTGGGAGGACATAAGCATGGATTTCATACTTGGATTACCTAAGAAACATAGAGGGAATGATTCTATATTTGTGGTGGTGGATAGATTCTCGAATATGGCTCATCTCATACCTTGTAAGAAGACATCAGATGCACTGCATATCGCTGACTTATTTTTCAAGGAGGTAGTGAGATTGCATGGATTACCTAAGAGCATAGTTTTTGATAGAGACACTAAATTTGTTGGTTATTTTTGGAGGACACTTTGGAAGAAGATGAAGACAAATTTGAAATTCAGTTATACTTTTCACCCACAAACTGATGGACAGACAAAGATAATCAACCGGAGCTTGGGAAATTTGTTGAGATGCTTAGTTGGAGAGAAGACTAGAAGTTGGGATTTGATTCTTGCACAAGCTGAGTTTGCCTACAATAATTTATTGAACAAGAGTATCAGAAGAACACCTTTTGAGATTGTTACTAGAGCACACCCTAGAGGTATATCAAAATTGAGAGATATCAATAATGAAGATAAGAGGAGTGCAAAAGAAGAAGAATTTGTGGATCATATGAAGACCTTACATGTTCAGATTAAATAACAATTGGAGGATATGAACAACAAATATAAGGGGAAAATAGATGAGATGAGAAGACATGGAATCTAAAGGTGGCGATGAAGTGATGGTGTATCTAAGAAAAGAAATATTTCCAGTTGGAACCTATAACAAGTTGCAGATGAGAAAGTTTGGGTATTTCACCTATATTCAACATTGTAGACCTACATCCGTATCATGAATTAGACTTCAATGTTGCAAACTTGGAGAAGTAGGTTCCCCAAAAGAAACCATAACAGATTGAAGACATTTTGGACAATTGGATTGGGCGTAGCACCTAGAGCAACTAGTACAGAGAGTATCTTATGAAATGGAAGGACATACCAATTGAAGATTCATCTTAGATTTCTCAGGCAGAGGAAGACCACCTTGGTTTCACTCTGACCCCAACAAAGTAAGGGACTCACTTTTTCAACAACCTCGGATGTCTGATGCAGGAGCATCCCTGGTTCTTGGCAATCTTGCATCAACCAAAAACATTTCACTTAGGTTTATTTTTCTATTTCAACATTTCTTTCTGCATTTTCTTACATTTTCTTACCGGATCTTGTAGAGTTGGATTTTTCTTGTGGAATTGGTAATCTTCCTTACCCCAAGTCCATAGGATGTTTGGATCTTTTTTCTAGCAAGATATCACTTCCGGATTCCGATACAGTTTTCTAGCTTAGAACACCGGAACCACTTGGACCTATTTTTGCTATTGGCGAATCTTGCAGACACTTTCTGTAGCTTGTGAAGCTTCAATTTATTGTTCCTGTAGACACCCAAAATTGTCCAGTCTAATTAAATAAATATTTTATTTATTTAATTATCTAACCTTAATTCTTCTATTAATTAAATAAATCTTTATTTATTTAATTAATTCATTTATCCTCTTCTAGCCTTATTTCTCATTTAAATAAATACATTTATTTATTTAAATTATCCTTTTCCTAAATTAAATAAATATCTTATTTATTTAATTGATCCCACTTCTTCTATTAATTAAATAAATCTTTATTTATTTAATTAATTCATTAACCTTTTCTACCCATGACACATGTCATTCATCTCTTAATTCATACACTACCTACCCCTTTCATTATTTTATTATTTCTTTTACCTACCCTCTAATCATAGCCGACCTCCTTTTACACCTCTCAATCTTATCCCTCCATTTCATATAGTGTCTTCTATATAAGGAGATACTTCCTTCATTATCAAACCCTAATGAATTTTATGCACTTGACTACACTACGATCCTACTTGCAACCACATTTCGTTATTTGTTGAGCTCTTGTGCACATAAAATCTGAGAGTAAATATATCAAACAAGATCAATGGAGATAGGAAGGATGGAGATCCAAACCCTATTGGACATGTGATGGTATAATCTTTGTGATTTTGTTTGATTTGCATTGTCTTAGGTAATCTTCATATGTTATGGTGGATCTTTGTTGTTGTTAGGCTAGGGTTTTGTGGTTGAATTCATTTAGCCTTTCAATATCGTTATTATTCTTATCCATTTTCACCATATACATTTTGGCACACCCAGTGGGACCCTTTTCCCTTTTTGCATTTAATATCCTTGTTGCAGATTTTGTATTTTGAAGTTGCAGATCTGACGTTTTCGACAGCATTTGGATATTCTCACGTCTGCGTACTTTCAGATCGCGTTTTTGATTTTCTCGCGCGTCTGCGACATCTGGAATCACGTCTGTGTTATCGACAGTATTTTATTTTTGCAGGTTCCAGAAATCGCGTTTGCGTTCCTCAGTCGTGTCTGTGGTGTTTTTAGCCGCGTCTATGTCCAGAGGTTGCGTCTGCATTCTGGAGCCACGTCTGTGTCTCACAAAACCGCGTCAGCGTCACGAAGTCACGTCCGTGTCAAGGGTAATCGTGTTTGTGTGTGCCGATTTCAAATTTTGAGTTACTGATTTGGTTTTGAGTTTTGCATTTAATGTTTCAGATCTGGTTTATTTTGAGCTAACATTTTTCAGATCTAGCTAACGAAATTGGTGCAGCTTGTCTTGAAAGCAAAATCATTTGGTTGAAGGCCCCAAAGTCTTTTGGATCTAAAATTTACCTAACTTGTGTGCTTGCAGGAAGGGGTGATTATTTCAAACAATCCAAACTACTAACAACTCTTTGTTGCAGGTCCTTGGCAAAGGTTTTTGGATTTATATTGTGTGCCTTGTTTTCATAGACTAGCAAACACTTCAATTGGTGCACTAAAATTGAATCATTGTCTTTTGTGTCTTGAGCAATAGGCTCTTTTTGTGTTCAATCTTTAGAGGGCCTGTCTTCCCGTGCGGTCATTAGGACTACTAGTGAGAAGAGAACGACCCAAGTGGTAGCAAAAGAAAAGCCATCTTCTTCCAAACCACTATAAATAACTGTATTCATGGTGAAAACTATGAATAACGTGTGCTGATTAGTTCATACCGACACTATGTCTCCCCATAAACCCGTTTGATCAAATTTATTTGATCAGTTGTAGGGCGTAACCCCTACCGACTGGGAGCCTTCTGTATTTACAGAGCTGAAAGTGCAGCATGTATGGCCACACAAGCAGATGCCCTTACTAGCACCTTTTTGTTTTAGAAGCCCAAATCCTTCTAGTTGTTGAGGCAGGAGGTCAGACCTCTGGTAGCGGCCCACACACATACGGTTCTTAGTAGAGATACAAAGTTTGCCACGGGGAGTTTTCGTGGGGACTGATGCTTGGCTGACCCGAGAAGTGAGTGCCGAGGGTGGAGCCAGTGAGGTCAAGCATCTAAGTATCCGCTCTAAATAGCGTAGCCTCGGGGGTAAAACCCCATGTGGGATCAACAACTATTGTCTTGGCCAGCCATAAGAATTGTGCTTGACTTATTTTAAACATTCAAACATTCAAGACCAAACAACAAAACATTGTGTCTTTTGTGTCTTCAAGTGTATGCAAAACAATTTTACATCAAACAACACACTTTTCTTGGAGTCATTTTGAGTCTAGACACTTGCAAACATTGGGTCTTCATCAACACTGTGTCCTCTTGTCACGAAAAACAGTCAAACAGTTAGATTTGGTCACAACAAAACAACTTCATAGATTGGAAAAAATTGCACAAATTTTGCAGAAACGCGTCTGTGTCTGACATAATAGCATTTGTGTTGTATAACCGCGTCTATGAAGGGAAGAAACACGTCTGTGTTTCCAGAATCAACAGTGAATTTTGCAAAAATCTCAGAAACGCGTTTGTGTTAAACAGAACCACGTCTGTGTCAGGAAATCGTGTCTGTGAAGTATACAGGCGCGTCTGTGTTCAGAATTGAAAAAAAATTTACAGTCCAACAAACAAACACAGTCAGTTTCAGCATTCTTGAGCTTCCTAGGTCATTTCTCCAAGGTTTCATTTAGCATTCAACCTGTCTTTGGGTCTCACAAAGTCCATCATTGCTTCACACCTCACATTACATTCACATTTGTCTAAACTTGAGTCAAAAGGTCACTTGCTTGTCTTCATCATACTTTGTCAACACACTACATACAACAACATTTTGCTAAGTGGTCCCTCATCAAGGTCTATCACCTTTGGGTGTCATTTGGTCTTACTTAGAGTCAAGGTCAACTTACCTCATCAAGAGAAACTATCCTCTCTTTGGAAGTCACACCTACTATACTACATACATACTTGGTTTTACACTTTGGACATTGCAAGTACACTTCAAATTCATTTACATTCCATCCAACCCTTGGTCTTCCATACTCTCCATTTTCATCTAGTCTTACACATCTTGGTGTATACCTAGTTCATGGTTGAAACCCGTCTTCAAAAATCTAGGAGAGAAACTAAAGAGGCTCAAGAGTCCGCAAACATGAGTTCTTATGAGTATGACAATGATATCTTTTTCAATTCCGATCATACTACATTACCTAACATGGATGCCTATAGAAACATTCCAAATGTTGAGAACATGGACACTACAAAAGGTCAACTTACCTCATCAAGAGAAACTATCCTCTCTTTGGAAGTCACACCTACTCTACTACATACATACTTGGTCTTACACTTTGGACATTGCAAGTACACTTTAGATTCATTTACATTCCATCCAACCCTTGGTCTTCCATACTCTTTCCATTTTCATCTAGTCTTACACATCTTGGTGTATACCTAGTTCATGGTTGAAACCCGTCTTCAAAAATCTAGGAGAGAAACTAAAGAGGCTCAAGAGTCCGCAAACATGAGTTCTTATGAGTATGACAATGATATCTTTTTCAATTCCAATCATACTACATTACCTGACATGGATGCCTATAGAAACATTCCAAATGTTGAGAACATGGACACTACAAACAACAATGATACACACAATGACAATATGGACAACTTTTCCATACATTTAGCAAATGTGGAAGAATCCATTATGAATCCCCATTTCAATCGATTGGTTGAGGAAATAATGAGGAGGGATAGACAATACTTCTTACAAATGATGGCACAAAGTGGAGCCAAGATACCTCATGATTTTGACATGTCTCAAATAATGGAAAATCGACCTTTGCAACAAACTCACTCCAACATGGATCAAAGGAGGCCTAATAGTGGAGGCAATAGAGGACCACATATGGTACCTGAATCACCATCATCTTTGTTTCAGAAACCAGAGGTCCCACATACACATGGTCAAGCATATGATACTTACCTTCGCAGACCATTATGGAAGTCTTACACAGAAAGATATGCTCAATCACATGCCAATGCTAAGGATCAACCACCAAAGCAATTGGATATTCAAAGGCATGCTCAAAATTTGGACACAAGGAAACCTCGTGTCAAATTTGGAGGCAACACATTAGAACATGACATGCCTGTAGAGTATGGTATACATGCACAAAATAGATATGGTGTTCCTCAACATGAATCTATACCAAGTGGTCCATATATGCAACATCACTATAGACCTCCTCCATATGAACACGTGTATGATCAATATCATCCATATATGCAACATGCTCCTCCTCCTATTGGTGCCTCAAGCATGGGGTATGGTCCAAGAAGTCGATCTCCACCTAAGAGCAATTTGGAGCAGCAAATCAGGGACTTACAAAAGAAAATGGAGGACATAAATACACCAAAGCCAACATACACAATGAGAGACATACGTCCTTATCCATTTGACAAGAGAATTCCAATGCCTCCTTTTCCTACACACTTTGTGACACCTAAATTTGATAAGTATAGAGGAAAAGGGGATCCTAAGGCACACATCAGACAGTTTTTCACAGCTTGCATTGAGGTAGCAGCAGAAGAGACATATTTGATGAGATTATTCCCACAAAGCCTAGGTGATCAAGCTATGGAATGGTTCTCCCAACTTCCACCTAGAATTAAGTCATGGGGTGACTTAGCAGAGGCATTTATTCAACATTTCTCCTACAACATAGAGATAAACATATCAATCACTACTTTGTGCAACACCAAGCAAAAAGAGGGAGAGTCTTTTGCATCATTTTTACAAAGATGGAGAAATCTAGCCAGCAGATGCTCTTGTGAAATTCCACAAAAACAAATGGTAGAGATGTTCACCCAGAATGTTAACAAAGACATTCACCCAGAATGTTAACAAAGACATTGGCTATGATCTAAGGAAATCTTGTTTGTCCACCTTCAAGGACATCATTGAAAAAGGCTTAGCAACAAAGAAGGTCCTAATTGAACAAGGAGTCATTAAGATATTCAAGGAAAACAAAGATGACTTTAAAGGAAAAGACAAGCCAAGATTTTTGAATAGAAACAAGAACACAGTCAATGATGGTGTTGTTGATGCCAACACAGTGCGACCCAAATTCATTTTTTCTGGATCAAGTTCTACAAACAATCAGGTGAATACTCAAACAACTTCTAAATCATGAAGGAAGTACACTCCATTGGGAGAACCACTTGAGTCAGTTTTCAAAAAGCTAGTGGCAAACAAGGTAATCACAGTTCCATATTTTCCTCCATATGAACTGAAGGTTAAACCAAATTGGTGGAATGATGATGAATATTGTGAATTTCATAAGAGTAAGGGACATAAAACAGGAAATTGTCATCGACTGAAGAACATCATACAAGATCTCATTGATAGAGGTGACATTGAGATTGAGGGACACTCATCCAATCAAGAACATGAGATGTTTAAAGAACCATTCCCAAAGCATGACAAGGGAAAAGCTAAAGCCACAGATGACCAAACCAACTATACCAGAGCAACCTATAACTATGATTCAACCATCAATCACATCTCGATGGACAATTATGTCTCTACCATTATCATCAAGGACAAAACCTTGAGAATTCTACCCGAAGACCCAAGATTGTCCTAAAAGGTGTTGGATCTTCTTCCAAACCTACCTCTGAATGTCATGTTACAACTCGTCGAGGTAAATTCACTTTGCAAGGTGCTCCAACCAAAAACACCACTTCCTCATCAACCAAACCTGAGTATGACCTTGTAGAACAGTTAGGGAAGACACCCGCGCTCATCTCCATCCTTGAACTTTTGCGCATATCCCCCGCACATGAAGCTATTCTTGACAAAACGTTGAGAGACACTATCGTTCCTACTGATTTGAACATGGACCAGTTTCAAGCCATGGTGGGATACCTTTCCATTCCACACTCTTTTACATTCATAGAAGCCGATGATGCCTCCATAAGTCAACCACATAATACACCATTACACATTGAGGCCTTCATACACAAACATCAAATAAAACGAGTCCTAATAGATGGAGGAGCAAGTCTAACCATTTGTACATTGAGCACTATTAAACAATTGGGATATTTTGATAAAGCTGTGAATTCTACAAATCAAATCACCATCAAGGCATATGATGATGAAGAGTGTTCATCCAATGGCACAGTCACCTTACCTCTTAGAGTTGGGCAAGTTACGAAGGATGTGGTTTGTCAAGTTTTGGATCTAGATCTCACTTATAACATATTGCTAGGACGTCCTTGGATTCATGAAATGAGGGCAGTCCCATCCACATATCACCAATGCATTAATTTTCCTCACAATGGAGTGGAAGTAACAGTTAATGGTGATCCTAATCCGTTCATTTACTGCAATAATCTTAGATCAAAAACTGAGACCATCATTCCTAGTAATCGTGAAGCTATTCCTTCTTCGGCATACATTGATCCTGAGTCATTAAAACCTTCGACATCAAAACAAGGTGAGCTTAAAGGCAAGTTTCAGGACAAGGGCATGGGGGAATACACTTTAAATTAGACCATGTACTTACGACAAGTCATGAGTTCCCCAAAAGAATATGGAAGACCACATCCTAACAAGAAAGTATCCATCATCGTACTCAAATGGGACCCTACTACCTTTCAAAGATGGGGCGAACTGGAAGAGGAAGACTTATACAAAATTCTTTACAAAGACATTGAAGATGACACACAAGATCACATCAGTCTACCATGTGAGAAATATGGCAAAGGCTTCAAGATTCTACAAAAATTCGGGTATGATGGAAAAAGCCCTCTAGGGTTACGAAAGGAAGGCATCATTGAACCTTTACAACCTGAATTGACTTTCAAAAAGGAACGCTTGAAAGGACTTGGTTTCTTGACTTCCAAGGTCCACACTCAAAGGACAGAAGAAGCCTTACAAATCAAAGCTGCCAAAATTCAACAAGAGGATCGCTATTCCACAGAATCCAATGAATGGGAATGGGGTTCAAACAAGTCTTCCAGTGACTACGAGCTCATCGAGATATTCAGAGAGCCAAATGAACCCACAGAAGAAGAGGAATTTTATAAAAAGTTCAAAGTTGGTCAAGAAACAACCCATGAGGATTCCACACAGTCCTTGTCTCAAGGTCCTAGGTTGAAACCACATAGGATGAGAACACCTGTCCTAGAATGCACTACTAGTGATGATAATTTGGATTCGTTCGCGATCGAGACTGATGAGGAGAGTGCCATCGATGACCTCGATAATTACCTTGACATACTCGAATATAACTGCATCTTCACTCTTAGCCCCGCTAACTTTGAAGACATTAAAGGCCTTCCCCTTGTTCACCACCAACTCATTGACTGGGATCATGAAGGACCTGCACAGTTTGACACATTCCAAAATGATGAAGCTTTTATTGACTATCTTGGCATACGAGATGATCTTCCCCCTGGGGACCATAAAGCGGGATACACTATAGAACTGAATAGCGTGGCATATTTTGGTGAGGGTGTCGGACCTTCCAGTCACAAAAATGTGAAAATAAGAACAAACCAAGGGTCTTATGGCGAAAACCACATTGTGGCACTGTCTGACCCCAAAAAAGTAAAAAGAAAGGACGTATCTGAGGGCAAAAACCTCTCTGAGGCACCCGAAGATGGAAGGCTTGACATTCTCCCAGCATCATATGAGGAAAAGTCATCCATGTTGGTAGAAGAGACTATCAGAATAAACATTGGTACAGAAGAGGTTCCACACAACATATTCCTGGCTCAATCGTTGACGGAGTCAGAAAGGTCAAAATTCATAAGTTTCTTCAAAGAACGACAAATCAACTTTGCATGGTCATACACTGATATGCCTGGATTAGATCTGGATTTGGTAATGCATCATTTGACAGTTAAACCGGGGGCAAAACCAGTGAAACAAAAATTAAGAAAGATGCATCCACAGGTGGCATTACTAGTCAAGGCAAAACTTGAGAAATTATTGGATGTTGGATTCAGACGCCCAATTGATTATCCTGAATGGATCTCCAACTTAGTGCCTATCAGTAAACCAGATCGCAGCATCAGAATTTGTATAGATTTCAGAGACATCAACAAAGCTTGTCCAAAGGATGACTTCCCATTACCAAATATTGACTTGATTGTTGATCTTACAGCAGGTCATGAAATGTTATCATTAATGGATGGATTCTCTGGTTATAATCAAATAAAGATCGCGTCCGAGAATCAACACAAAACATCATTCACTTGTCCTTGGGGAAATTTCTGTTGGAATGTCATGCCCTTCGGGCTAAAGAATGCAGGTGCTACATATCAAAGAGCCATGACTACTATCTTTCATGATCTCATGCACGTAACCGTGGAAGATTATGTCGACGACCTCTTGGGAAAATCAATAGACAGAAATACACATTTGGATATACTTTCAGTCGTCTTTGATCGGTTGGAAAAATACAAAGTAAGATTAAACCCCAAGAAATGTGTCTTTGGAGTAACCTCTGGGAAGCTCCTAGGATTCATTGTATCCAAAAGAGGAATCGAAGCTGATCCAGCAAAAGTCAAAGGCATCTTGGAGATGCAACCACCAAGAAATATCAGTCAACTTTGATCTTTACAAGGCAGACTCCAGTCCATACGAAGATTCATTGCACAACTTGCAGATAAGTGTAATCCTTTTCAGCACTTGCTACATAAAAACATCAAATTCAAATGGGATGATAACTGTCAATAGGCTTTCCAAACACTCAAAGATTATCTTCTGAATCCGCCAGTTCTGATGCCACCAATTCCAGATCAGCCTCTATTACTATACATATCAGCTACTCCAACAGCACTGGGGGCACTCTTAGCACAACAAATTGCTGAGGGCAAAGAAAAAGCAGTATACTATATCAGTCGCACATTGGTGGGATATGAGCTAAACTACACACCAATTGAGCGTGCATGTCTCGCCGTGGTCTTTGCTTCACAAAAATTATGACATTACATGCTCACTCATAAGACTAAGTTGGTTGCAAGGATAGATCCGTTGAAATACCTTCTCAATAAAGCAACACTTACTAGGCGACTAGCCAAATGGGTAATGATCTTGAGTGAATTCGACATAGAGTATGTGGATAGAAAAGCAATAAAAGGACAAGCCATCGCAGATCAATTAGCAGATGCTCCCATGATAGATGATGTTCCTCTAAGTTCAGAATTTCCAGATGAATCCATTTTAACAATGTCACATGTAAAGTCATGGCAACTATACTTTGACGACTCATACACACAGCATGGGGCAAGAGCTGGCATCCTCTTTATAACTCCTCAAGGGGATTCTATACCAAAATCATACCGCTTATCATTTCCTTGCACTAACAATATAGCGGAATATGAGGCATTAACAACTAGATTACGAATTGTAGTTCAGTGGAAGATCCAGGAACTTCGTGTTTTTGGGGACTCTCAACTTGTAATCCATCAAGCAACTGATGATTACCAAACAAAAGATGAAAAATTAATGCCTGACAAACAAATGGTGGATGACCTGAAACAACACTTCACAAAGATAGATTTTGAGCAAATACCAAGAGAGAAGAATTGCGCCGCAGATGCCATGGCTACAATTGCTTCACTGATCGATCTACCTTCAAATGAGACCCACTATGAGTTCTTGGTGGATAACCTTTTGGTTCCTTCATATGAAATCATTCCTACTGAGATGATATGTGTTGTCGGTCCCGAGTCCCAGTTATATGGTTCCATTTTCATATACCTTCGTGACAATACCCTACCTCCAGATCTATCAAATAACCAACGTCGCACTTTCATCCGCCAATCCTCTCGATATGTCATTTTAGCTGATATCCTATACCGGCGAGGTCTAGATGGCACTCTTCTTAGATGTTTAGAAAGTGACAAAACTCAGGTTGTGTTACGTGAAGTATATGAAGGGATATATGGTCCACATGCTAGTGGTCCTACCTTAGCCAAAAAACTCATCAGGACTGGATATTATTGGCCCAATATGGAAAAAGACTCATATCAGTTTGTCAAGAAGTGTAAGCAATGTCAAATTCATGGAGACCTCATACATGCGCCAACACAAGAACTTCAACCAATTGCGTCTCCTTGGCCCTTTTGTCAGTGGGGACTCGATCTCATAGGCAAGATCCACCCTCCTTCTTCTAATGGTCATAAATTCATTATCACTGCCACAGAGTATTTCACAAAATGGATTGAAGCCGTGCCTCTCACACAGATCACTGGAAAATAGATTGCTACGTTCATCCTCAACTATATCATTTGCCGATACGGTATTCCTGTTTCCATTATCACTGATAACGGGCGCCCCTTCAAAAAGCAGGATGTTCGTGAACTCTGTGACCGCTTCCATATTTCCCATCGTTTCTCCACGCCATATTATCCCCAACGTAATGGTCAAGCTGAGGTGTCTAATAAGACAATCCTTAAAATCCTAAAAAAGACAGTCGATGATGCTGGCCGTAATTGGCATATCCAACTTAATCCTACACTTTGGGCCTACCGCACAAGTGTCCGCACACCTACAGGAGCTACACCCTATTCACTTGTCTACGGCGCTGAAGCCATCTTTCCTATTGAGGTCGAGCTACCCTCTTTGTGGGTCTCTTTGCAAAACATTATCAGTGATGAAGACTATAGGGTCTCTCGCTTACAAGAACTGGAACTACTGGATGAACGAAGACAAACTGCTTTTAATCATCTCAAGGCTTACCAACAACGAATGAGTCGCAGCTACAATCACAAAGTCAAGCCTCGTACATTTGAGGTAGGTGATTTGGTTCTCAGAGAAAACCCCAAAAATCAGCAAGACAGAGAGAAGAAGGGCAAGTTTGACCCAAATTGGCTTGGTCCTTACATCATTACAACAACATATGGATCTGGTGCATATCAGCTCTCAACTACAGAGGGTGAACCTTTGGAGGATACTATCAACAACATGCACCTTCGCAGGTTCTACACATAGCTCTTTAGAGTATCCAAATTTCAAAAATACAAAAAAATCAAAAAAATTCAAAAATACAAAAAAATAAAAATTTTCAAAAAATACAAAAAAATCAAAAAATTTCAAAAATACAAAAAAATCAAAAAATTCAAAAAAAAATAAAAAATTATAAAACAAAAAAAAATCATTACTTGGTGAAAACCTGGCAAACAAGCGCCTTGTGACACAAAAAACATTGAAAAATCGAAAAAAGTTTCGTCCAACGGTGAAAACCACTTCGGTGGCGCCCTGGGCAAGTACCTTGGTGAAAACTGGGTCACCAGCGCCATGCGTAGAGACATTGCTCCTCCCTCCTTCAGGATTCACTTTCATCCTTTCACTTTGCACACACTCACAACCTATTCGTTCATAATAAACTTACCCATTCCCATCATGGCTTGTTATAAATCTACCCAAGATTGGTTAGCCATTCATAATAAACCTCCCTTTTCACTCCCTTTCCATCCATAATAAATCAGCTCCTATCTGTGGCTAAGGCAAATCCTACGTCTAGTGATGGGTGTGGAACTGAGAACATCACATGTTTCGAGGAGTACAGTTTCTTCCAGCTTCCTTCAGTCTATCCGCGCACAATTCACAATAAAGCAACATTTGCATCACAGATCCATCTTCTCCACAATAAAGTATCAGTTTCATGGATTCGGTCAGTTTCAGATGAGACACAGTAGCAACAATGGGTTTCAACAAAATCAAATCTTTCAACATACTCAAACAACATATGGTTCTGTGCTATCTATCATTTTTGTGAAAGTAAACATTGTGACCACAATCAAATAAGACTTATACAAGTGACAAGAGACACTAAACTTGAGGACTACAGTAGATGTTGGTGTCGAGTCTTGGTTTTCTTTTGATTTTATCTTTTGGTGACATGTCTTTTAGCTTTTCCGGGATGTCTCCGACTAGAGATTCTATCTCCAGGATGTCTTTGACTAGAAAATCGAGGATGAGGTATCGTCACCTATTTGTATTTGCTGTCTGTGGATTGTCTCTTAGTAATGCTATGACTTGTCCAAGGATATGAGGACACTGTGAGTCTAGTATGAACTGGGGCATTCCTTGTTTGTGACTGTCTTATCTCCATGCAAATAGGTACAATGACTTTCTGGGTCGAACATATGCCTTGATTGTCATAACCTACTTGCCAAAATAAAGCTCAATGATGATAACGCACAAGAAGCTCTTTCACCTTCATATCTTATGTCTTTCATCCCCCTTTCTTGATTGACTTCCATCGTCCTTCTCGAGTCCACGTAGCCTGCTATCACATGACTGAGTATAATGACACACCAAAAATATTTGCATTTCATGTAGTTGCACCTGCATTACCACATATAAGCATTTCATACATACATATAGATATCACAACTGCATCACATTCTGCACACAACACCTGTTAGCACATTTTATATTTGCATTATCATATTCATCTACATTACATACATTCACATTTACATTTGCATACACATATAAAACATAAAAGAACAAAAATAAAATATATTGCATTGCATCATATACATATTTGCATCCATATCATAAGCATCACATAGAAACATACATCATGAAACATCTCATCACATCAGTACACATGCATATAGCTACCGCATAGATGAATCATCTCATATATATATATAAAGTGTCATGATACAATGATGTCAAAATCATATGGCTACAATCACTCGAAGGTGTCTACATCATCATAACAAAATGATACAATACTGATACATAGGGAGCCCTCTACGGCTATGATGAACTCCCTCCCTTGAAGCCGCCTCGCCTCGACAGAATCTGAGTCCCTGAAGGACCTGCCCCAGGATCATCCCTCCTGTCCCCTCTATCTGGTGGTGGTGGAGGACCCATAACCCCACCACTAGATGCTTGTCTCCTTCGGCTCCCTCTCGTAGTTGTTGCTGTCCGCGATGGTCTACAGAAGCTCCTCACCCACTGATCCGCTGGCACTGCACCATAATAAAGATCTCACCAGTAGGCAATCTCCTCCCCTGCCCGCAGGACGTAGGCATATCCAACCCCTGTGTCCTCTGCTACCTGCCTCCCAGCCCTCAGTGCGGTCTCAGCCTCTATGTAGTGCTGAATGGCCTAATCCTGCTCCCGCTCAGTATCTCTGAGCTGCCTCCTGAGCCTATCCCTCTCTCTCTCCAACTCCTGGATCTCATCTGCATGTCCCTAGCAGATCTCCCTTAGCTCTGTTAGCTCATCCTCCTTCACCTCAGCCCCCTGTGGCTATGCCTGTGGCTCCCCCTGTATGGGTGCCTGCTCCTGTGCCTGTGCCTGTACTGGTACCTGTCCCTGTACCTGTCCCTATACCTGCACCTGTTTGGGACCCTGTGCTACTGGCACCTGTAGCGGTAATCCACCGCGACCCCTCACCACCTGAGCCTGCCTGTCCTCTCCACCCTCCTCTCTCCAACTACACCCCTCCTCCTCTGTCGGCCTCTGCCCCCATCATCTCCATCATCATCACCATCCCCACCACCATTTCCATCTAGTAGCTCCCCTGGATCCGTCAAGCATGGGAATGGATGCTCGGCCCAGTATGCTGTGTACTCGACATCCATGTCGGCATCTTCAATCTCTAGCCACATGTCCTAGGGTAGGGGCATCATCTCTACTAGCTGTGTCACAGCCTGATCATATGATAATAGGGGCCCAAACTGCGCCTGATCCCTGATGGTCCATGCATACATGCCTGACCCCCGTGGCATCCACTGAATCCTGCCGAATTGCCTGCCCACCCTATCCACTAGTTGCCTCTACAGCACATAGGGCGTCCGCCCAATCAGGTACCTACTCCGGAAGGTGTAAGGTAACTCTACCGCATCATCCTCCCACTGCTCACATCCAAGGTATGGCCTCCATATGACCATGTCAATATCATCAATCACCCACCACCAATGCTCTAACCTGCCAATCCGTGGCTGTGAAATGATCATGTCGTATAAGTGTACAAAACTGCATTCATGACCTTTGCCCCTGAAATGTATCGGTCTCATCACTGGCAAATGCTCATAGGCCCACACCTATAACAATGTGACCCCGCAGCCCAATCCCACTGACTCGTGGTACACAAACTGATGCAACTTGTAATACAGGTGTGCTAGCACACACGATCCCCAAGCATATCTGGTGTGTTGTGTCACCAGTGTCTCCAGTGCACCTCCCCAGCCCACAGCCAACCCCCGTGTCGCTCTATCAGGACATAGGAACCCACTGATCGCTCCTCCTATCACTACTGGCAGCGCCAATCCTGTAGCAGTCATGGTGTCCCAAGCCACATGTCTTGCCCTCATCTCCAGTCCTGGGTCCTAGAACACTTGTCTCAGGGCCTCCCTGTCTCCATCTTGATCATACAGAATTAGCTGCCCATCGATCGGTATCCTCAGGATCCTGTATACATCCTCTAGGGTGACTATCATCTCACCCATCGGCAAATGAAATGTACATGTCTCGGAGTGCCATCTCTCAGCTAAAGCAATTAGCAGTCCCATGTTCGCCCGAAACTCGGGCACATACAGAATATGTCTCAGACCCATAGCCTCAATAGCTGCTCGGTCCTCGAAGGTCAGCTCAGGTCGCAATCTCTACGTCGACGGGAATCTTTCCCGTGATTCCAACATAGGCAAATACTCCTGCAGTCAAGCAAATCAATCATGTCAGTCATAGTGACACTCACTGTTCATCACAAAGTGTTGCTTCTATCCTAGTGACACTCACTATTCATCACAAAGTGTTGCTATCTATCCTAGTGGTACTCCCTGTTCATCACAAAGTACTATGCGTTATGCACTCCCTGTTCATCACAAAGTGCTGCTCACATTTGCACTCACTGTTCATCACAAAGTGCTGCTCATATTTTAGTACTCCCTGTTTATCATAAAGTACTATATCTTGGTACTCACTGTTCATCACAAAGTGCCTTGATCTATCTTATCCTAGGGCCTATGCTTGAGTGAATCCTCTTGAGTAGTTTCCTAATTGGCAGCGTATGCTCTATCACAGAATTGTCAATCCTATCCCCATTTGTTATCCTAGTCTTCCCTAGAGGACCAACTTGAGTGTATCCTCTCAGCAGCTTATCCAATCGACAGCGTATGTTCATCACAGAACTGTTGATTTGACCTAGAAGACACAAATTCACATTTTTGGACACAAACGCGCTTACTTGACATAAACGCGTTTGAAGACTGCATAGACGCGCCTATTTTACACAGACATGCCTGAAAGACACAGATGTGCCTATGCTCTGCACAGACGCGCCTGGGCGACACAGACGTGCCTTCTTGGCATAAACGTGCCTACACATCACAGACGCGACCGCATTTGGCACAGACGCGTTTTCCATCATAAACGCGCCTGGCACAAACACAGACGTGCCTAGCGAGCATAGACATGCCTGGACATTTTTTGACATTTTTGGACCCTAACCTAAAGTGCATTTATTTCCCTATCTACCATGCATTAATGACAACAATAAATGCATCAAAGTACAAGGAGGTTTTGTGGTACTTACCGGCTCTCCTGCCTCTACTGGCCTCTGGAATCGGCGAACGCGGTCGAATCTGTGAACCAATGCCATCGTTGCTGACTGCTGCTGCTCTATTTTCGCTCTGCACTCTACTCTTGTGGATGTGTAGATGACAATGAGGATGTATTTTCCCTCGTGGTCTATCTTATAGACTATCCTAGCCCTAGCCCTCATTTCCCGAGTCAGTCTTCATTATCCCGTGACTCTGTCACTTTATCTGGTCAGTCCATTCTAGCTTCTCTTTCTTATCGAGAGATTGTCTGTGATCTTTTCAAACATTTTCATCCAATCTCTCGAGGGGGCATATCATTCCCATCTTGGGGCAACTCTGTATCAGTTCATCTTATCTTCTTTGAAACAACGCGACAAGACGCATTGTCTCAAAGAGGGGCAAAATGTAGACACCCAAAATTGTCTAGTCTAATTAAATAAATATTTTATTTATTTAATTATCTAACCTTAATTCTTCTATTAATTAAATAAATCTTTATTTATTTAATTCATTCATTTATCCTCTTCTAGCCTTATTTCTCATTTAAATAAATACATTTATTTATTTAAATTATCCTTTTCCTAAATGAAATAAATATCTTATTTATTTAATTGATCTCACTTCTTCTATTAATTAAATAAATCTTTATTTAATTAATTAATTCATTAACCTTTTCTACCCATGACACATGTCATTCATCTCTTAATTCATACACTACCTACCCCTTTCATTATTTTATTATTTCTTTTACCTACCCTCTAATCATAGCCGACCTCCTTTTACACCTCTCAATCTTATCCCTCCATTTCATATAGTGTCTTCTATATAAGGAGATACTTCTTTCATTATCAGACCCTAATGAATTTTATGCACTTGACTACACTACGATTCTACTTGCAACCACATTCTGTTCTTTGTTGAGCTCTTGTGCACATAAAATCTGAGAGCAAATATATCAAACAAGATCAATGGAGATAGGAAGGATGGAGATCCAAACCCTATTGGACATGTGATGGTATAATCTTTGTGATTTCGTTTGATTTGCATTGTCTTAGGTAATCTTCATATGTTATGGTGGATCTTTGTTGTTGTTAGGCTAGGGTTTTGTGGTTGAATTCATTTAGCCTTTCAATATCGTTATTATTGTTATCCATTTTCACCATATATAGTTCCAACATTCCTTGGTGTTTGGCCGACCTTCCCTTTGGTCCACACTTCATCCTTTGGATTTTCTGAAGGATTTTCTTTAGCAAAGGCTGACTTGGTGGTTTTACACATTTCATTTTGTTCATTAGCATTTGATTCTTCTTGGGACGATGCAAATCCCTCTAGATCATATAAATCAATGTAATTTATCTTGTAGAATTAAGTTTTTTAGAACATAGAAGATCTATCTTGAGATTAAGAGGTCTAGAGCTAACCAATACTGTAAATAGAGCGTGTATATGTTCAGGCCAGTGAGCCAAGTCTTGTAGCCCGCATGTTGCCGACAGATTGTAATTAGTTTTCATGATATAATTCAATCAAATCTGCATTGCCTCCATCATCTTGTCTTGTTTCTGTTGTATTTTACTCTTGCTGCATAGTCTGGATAGATCTCATTAAGGTCTCTCCTAACTGTGACTTCACCAATGACACTACTACACTTGCAACTCCCACTAGATAAAACATATGGACTTGACTATTCCTTAATTCCATGATTTTCAATCAAGAAGACCAATAGAAAATGATGAGGAAATCAACTTCTCCCGTGTGACTGCCTTCGTGACCATATCTATAGGATTGTCACTTGTGTGAATCTTTTCAAGTCATAGTTGGCCATCCTTAAAAAAAGACCATATGAAGTGGTACCTGAGCTGAATGTGTTTTGTCCTCGAGTGAAGAGAATAATTATTTGCAAGATGAATGACACTCTGGCTATTAGTGTATAATGGACTATCCTCTTGTGCCTTTCCCAATTCCTCCAGAAAACATTGTAACCAAACCATCTTCTTGCTAGCTTCAGTAGTAGCCACACACTTAGTTTCAATCGTTGAAAGTGCAACAACCTTTTGTAGTCTAGAAATTCAACTAACTGCAGTTTCCCCTATAGTAAAAAAATACCCTTTAGTACTCCTCCTTGTATCAATATCACCTGCCAAATCAGAGTCAACATATCCTCATAGAGAAAAGTTTTATCCTCTAAAACATAATGCCTTGGTAGTGGTACCTCTCAAATACCTCAAAATCCATTTGACAATATTCCAATGTTCCATTCTCGGATTGTTCATATACCTGCTCATAACTCCCACTACATTGCAATATCTGGTTGTGTGCATACCATCACATACATCAGACTACCAAAAACTGATGAATGCAAAATGTTAGACATTTTATTTACCTCTTCTTGTGTCTTTGGACACATCTCCTTAGTCAATTTGAAGTGACTAGCCAAAGGTGTACCAACTGCTTTTGCATTCTACATGTTAAATCTTTTCAACAACTTCTTTATATACTCACTTAGGGACGAAGTTAATGTTCCATTTTTCCTATCCCATGAAATCCTCGTACCAAGTATTTTCTTAGCTACACCCTAATCCTTCATAGCAAATGACTTTGCTAATTTCTTTTTAAGTTCATTTATATGTTGCATGTTAAACCCAGCAACAAGCATGTCATCAACATAAAGTAATAGGATAATATAACTATCATTATCCAATCTCTTAAAATAAATACAATATTCAAAATGACATCTTTGGTAACCTTGTCTAGCCATGAAACTATCAAATTTCAAATACCATTACCGGGGTGCTTGCTTTAGGCCATACAGACTCTTCTTCAACTTGCACACTAAGTCCTCCTTACCTTTGACCTCATATTCCTATGGTTGTTGCATGTAGATTTCCTCCTCCAAATCCCCATGGAGAAAATCAATTTTAACATCTAGTTGTTCAAGATGCAAATTTTATGTAGCCACACGACTTAGAACAGTTCTAATTAAAGTCATTTTTATAAATCGTGAAAATATTTCACCAAAATCTATACCCATTTTCTATACAAATCCTTTTACCACAAGTCTGCCCTTATATGTTTTTTGTCCTTCAGCCTATAAACCCATTTATTTGGCAAGGCTCTTTTTCCTACAGGTAATGGGACTAAGTCCCAAGTCTGATTTTGCATTAAGGAATCCATTTCCTCATTCATGCCTAGCTCCCACTGTTGTTTGACATCCACTTGCATTGCTTCTTCATATCCTTCTAGTTCACCAAAATCAGTTAATAAAGTAGAATACAAAGGAGAAAATATTTCAGGAGGTCTACTTAACCTCGTCGAACGTCTAACACTTGCAGGAGTTTGTCCAGGATATTTATCATTGTCGAGCATCAGGTACCAATGACATTTTATTTTCTAGAATCTCATACAACACCACATATTCCTTTTTGACCTATGCATGCTTATTTTCTTGCATCTGTTCTTTATACATGACCTTCTCATTGAACATAACATCAGTACTTCTAATTATTTTCTTATTTTGAAAATCTCATTGTAATGCCCTCCTTGATCCATGCTTGTGAGTGGACGTAAGAAATAATGAGATTTAACTGTATTTAACAAATTATGCCAATAATATGTGTGTGTGTGTGTGTGTGTGTGTGTGTGTGTGTGTGTGTGTGTGTGTGTGTGTGTGTGTGTGTGTGTGTGTGTGTGTGTGTGTGTGTGTGTCTTTAATAATAGTATAATTACAATGTAATCAACTAATTAAATTTATTAAATCAAGTTAATGGTTATTAATTAAAAGATGAATGTAATTGATTAATTAAGTTTTACTAAATTAATATTGTAAATAAATAAAAGTTACTGTTTAAGGAAAAATTAATATGTATGGGTTAATGTTTATATGTATTGATTTAATTACAGTTATGATGGTTGGGTATTGGGATTTTAAGGAGAATATTAGAATAGTAATTCCTCCAACATCGTAGAAATAACTACAGTCTTGCAAGGTTTATATAGAAACTTTAAAAAAACATTAAAAAAAATTGTATTGCATGTATGAGTATGCATGTGGTCGTTTCTATTTTGAGCCATCATCATAAATAACTTCTTGTTCTCACAAAATACTTATGAGTTTTTTGTAAATGAGAGTAAAAAAAAAAGGATAATAAATTTTGGGGGAAACAAAAAAAAGATAGCAGGAAATAAATCGTTAGACATTCTAGTTTCATAGCTTGTTAGAGATTGTTCATCTCTTTTTCCAAATTCATTACAAGAGCCACCAACAATATCGTTTCAAAATACAGGAAAGATTCCAGAGAGGAGATTGCAAAGAAATTTTGGTTGTAGGAAGAATTGAAGGATTCAGCTTCAGACTCCTTGATTAATGCAATTGAGGTAGGACCTCTTTTCTTCAGTGCATCATAGATGGAAATGAAATCTTAATTGTATCATTATTTGGTTGTTTCATTTCTAGGTGAATGAAAAATCTATTAGATTAGGGCTATCTATAACTTATTGTGGTTATTATTAATCCCACCGGTTCTATATGGCTGCACTTTTTTTTCATTTTTATCTGTCATTGGTTAATGAGTTGTTTACTACCTTCAACCTCCTAAGATATCTCTAGTTAAGAGACCGCTTCATTAGTATGAACATCTATGTTTGAATAACTGTTTACTCTTTATGTATGCCTGGGGACCTTAATCTCAGCCTTATGCATGTATATGTTCTTCCCCTCTTAATTGTTCTTTCCTTATTTCATTGATGGGCTTGATGACAACATTTATTCTTGTCACTTATGGTTTTGTTGTCTTGATTCCTAGTTGTTTGTGGCATGTGGGGGAGATTGGTTTCTGCTTGTGAGTAGTGGAAGCCACCACGATAGTGTGGCTTCCTCCCACGTAGGATGAGTGGCCTCTTCCCAAGGAGTGTGGGGAGGCTCCCACCTACGTGGGGAAAAGGGGTAGCCCTCCATGCTAGCGTCATTGACCACCACAACCCATGCTCCATCTCTCCTCATTCCTCCGCTAGCAAAGCCAACATTGCCCAAATATTTTACGTCCAATGTGTAGGGAAATAATTTTATTTTAGCATGCCTTGAGTCTTGGATGCGATGTGGAATTTCAAGGTTTCTAGTCAGTTTATATTGTTATAAATATATGCTCATATATTGCTATCTTTTGATTATTATGATATTCATTGTACATGATTAAATTTGGAAGTTAAATAGTATGGGGTTAGGATGATTTAGTAAAATGTCACAATTATTTATATAAGAGATAAGTTAATGTTTTAATATTTGAGCTAAGTGCCTTATTTCACTATGTTGAGATATTTATTAACCAAATACTCTATTTTGAAGTATCTTTAATATTATTATTTGTATAGTTATTTAATTATTTTATTTACATAATATTAGATAGTAAGGGATTTAGTGTCATTAAGGTATTTAAGATAAGTATTGATGTTTGCAAAAAGGAATGGTTAGGATATTGTCAAGTCAAACACAAAACAACAAGCAACAAACAAGTGTTAGTGTTAAAAATCACAAATCAAATACTATCCTAAGCAAGCATATCAAGAGAGACACAAAACATAAGATAGAAAGCTTAACAAATCTAAGAAAAGCAATAAGACATCTCCAAATTCCCTCCACCATGTTTGTAGCTACTCCTCCCTTGGTCCTCTCCTCTCCAAGTTTCCAAATAAGTGTAGCTCTCAACAACTTTTTGCACTATGGATGTCTTATGGAGATTCAAGATTGAAAAATGCTTTAAACTATGCTATGCAAGTGTAAAACAAACTAAATATGAGATATTTTGAAATGAACTAAGATTAATTTTAGTCCAAAATGACAATATGAGTGATTATGCTAAAATGCTCTCTAAAATTCACTATAAGTTAAATGCATACAAGTTTTCAAGATGTGGATTATGAAGAAATGAGCTCTATTAATAAGTAAAATGGAGCAATGGAGGGTTGAGATTGAGTATTCTCAACAAGGGTCAGGATTGAAGGGCTTAAGATCCATGTGAGGGCTTTTAACCCAATCCCAGGATGACAAATGTCAACAAGAGATGGGTTGAGAGGAGAGGGAATAAGCATTAAATGCTTGACATGACTTGAGGGTTAACTTGGGAGGTAAGGTTAATGTTAAGTTGAAAGAATACAACCATTATCCAATAAATAATGTCTTTATTCAATGGATAAACTCTTGTGCAAGAGTTAGTGAGGATAACCATGGTCAAAGCAATAAATGCTTGAGAAGACACATGGGTCAAATGAGGGTTGAGTTAGAGGTAAAGTCTCTAACCATGTGGGTGAGTTGAGTTAACCATTAATGGTTATGTAAGAGCCATAAATGATTGTGTAAGAACCATTAAGGGTTTGGAAGACTTTAGGGGTTAGTTTGTTGAACACATAAAGCATTAAATGATTTTCAAAGACTTTGGAGTCTTTGAGAAGTGACTCCAAGTTGGTTAGGAATGTGACAATATTTAGGGGATGGATTAGGCTAATTAGGAATGATTAGAAAGTAGTTAGAAGGTTCTAGAAGGGGATTTAGGATTGCAAGTGGGTTTGGTGGGTGAGAGAAAATAGGATTTTAATTAAAATAAAATTAATTTATTTCAATTATGGTTGCAACTTGCATTTGTAGGAGAATGCAAGTTGGGGGGGGGGGGGCGGGGGGAGGGGAGGGCGGGCGTTAATGATTTAAATAAATGTTTTAATTATTTATTTAAAAGAGGAAAGGGGATTAAATTAAATAAATAGGATTTATTTATTTAATTGATTGTGAATTTGGTTTAATGAATTAATTAAAATATATTGAATAATTTATTTAATTAATAGGAGAATGGTTGAGGATGAATTAATTAAATGTTAAATTTAATTAACTGTTGGCTAGTGGATTTATTAATCAAATAAATAGTAAATATTCATTTAATTAGATGGACAAATTTATGTGACTACAAGTATTATTGATAATTTTAGTTAATTATATTGATCTTTTATCGGATGAACCGAGCCAAGTTCTTGAATGCGTGTATAATTTGATAATGGTCCACTATTAACTTATGAATATTCTAATAACTAGATGCTTAATTTGTGCAAATTCTTGGTCATGATATTATTATATAAATATTTTAATTATATTGTTAATTCTTAAATTGTAGATTGGATTAATTTGGATTTATTAATAATCTTGGTGAGAACCATAGCAAGTTGTTTCATAAGGGTGCCACATCATTAGTAATATAATAAGGATGATGATAGAGTATGAGCATAGCCTTTTCATTAAAAGTTAAATCAATACATTACACTTCTTTGAAAGGATAGATATGTACAGTGTATCTTGAAGGTTTCTATCGTAAAAGGAAGAGTGGGTAACTTATGAGGAGGATTGAATGTTAATCTATTTCTTGAAAAGGTTGGATGTAGACTTCCTTATCTCAGGTTGTTTAAACAAGCATATTCTTTAAGTGTCATGAATATTACATAAAAGACATATTATCTCATATAAAAAAATGATGATTGGAATAGAATGATTCTTCTTATATTAAAGGTAATGTGTATATTTAGAGAGAGGGGTTAGTTACAATGACTCTTTTAGTCTACTTTTAGATCTTACTGTTATTATTAAGATGAATAAATTGTACACTTAGCACTCTAGATAACATTCATATGAAGTCTAAAAGTGAATAGGGAATTGTCAACTTGATTTTTTTTATGGCTTCAAATGCATGATTTAAATGTCCTGTATAGTTTTGTAGCTCTTATAGGGTGAGTTACCTTTGCTTGTTAGAGTCAATCATGAATGCATGAGAGGGAATTTGTACGTTATATAACCGAATAGACTTTCTTAGGAGGACCTATCCTTGTGCTTAGTAAAGACCTAAGCCTTAAATATTACTTCCCTTTATTTAAATTTGGTGTCTTTTAAATTATGATCAATATGGTAGTATGTTGTCAATTGCTTTTTTTGTCTTGGTTATAGAACCATTAATCTAATTTTGTCTCTGTTTCACCTAAGTGGACATCAACCGATGAGAGAACTGTTTGGGGTAAGAGGCCCTAGAAAGGGTTGTGTACCCACTTTGTTATGATTTTTAAGTCGAACAACAAAGGCTCTTCACTTTCACACAGGCAAGGCCATCTGCGATGAGTCCCCGAGACTGTAGGTCTGGCCCTTAGGTCTAGCTCTTCTAAGTTATTTGGTCTTGCCACTCTTCCTATGTTATATGTTTACCCTTGTGAGTTCAATGAAGATGTTTGATCCTGTTAAAGTGATTGTATGATTTATCTTATGGAACATATATCTAACATTTGATAGATATAATGTGTGCATATAGTGGTGTAGGCTTGTGTGCAGGATTGTGCGACAAGTTGACACATGTATTGTAGTGGGTAGAGAAATCTCAAGTGGTGACAGGTTTTATAGTTGAGTGTTTCTTAAATCAGAATTCATTATGTTACAGTGTGTATAATCATAATCTTTTAGTAATGTTGTAATATGTGATTGTTTAGAAAAAAATTGTTGCTACTTTTAGCGATGTTTGCTTGAGTAAAAGTTGGGCATTACACCCATAATCAATACCCAAATTCATCTATTTTGTATCCAATGAAGGTACATTTTTAAGATTTGGCATCAAGCTTGGTTCTAGTTTCTTTATCAATATGGACAAAACATTCACAACCAAAGGTTTAAAAAAAAATGATTTACCTTTTTACCAGTCTATGTCTACTCTTGAATGCCACCATCCAAAGTATTTGAAGGTCCTCCATTTATCAAATAAACAACAATATGTACAACATCTACCCTGAAATGCAGGGGCAGTCCAACATGCAATCTCATGCTCCTTGCATGCTCCATGATGGTCCTATTCATTCTCTCAGACACACCATTTTCTTGTGCGGTTCTTGGAACTATCTTCTGCCTTTAGATTCCATTGTAGGAATATTAATATTCAAATGATTTCTCATAATACTCACCTCCATTATCAAATCTAAGACACTTTAACTTTTTTCTTGTCTCATTCTCAACCAAAGCTTTCCATTTCTTTAAAGTTTCAAAAACATCTGATTTTTGTTTTAGGAAATACACCCATGTTTTCCTAGTTGCATCATCTATAAAAATAACATGATAACAAGAGCCACAAAGAGATGATACCTAATCTGGTCCCCATACATTTGTATGCACGAGCTTTAATTTCTAACTCTTCTCTTTCCCAACCTTGAGAAATCTGACTCTCTTATGTTTACCATAAACACAATTTTCACATACTCTAAATCAATCTGCTTCAGTCCTGGCAACAAATTTTTAGAGTGAAGGATTTTCATCCCTTTCTCATTCATTTTCCCAAGTCTCTAGTATCATAGTTTTGTATATGTCCTTGCAACATCTGATGTAGATATCCTTGAAGTAACTTTTTTTGTAGCAACTAAAGTAGAATAAGTATTACCAATACACAAATACAATGTGCCTACCTTTGCACCTTTAGCTACTACTAATGCACCTTTAGTGACCTTCCAGACATTCTTTGTAAAGGTAACTATGCAACCTTCATTGCCTAATTGTCTTGCAGAAATTAAATTTCTTCTTAGATTAGGGACATGCCTTACCTCCTCCAATATCTAGTCATTTATATTATGCAACTTTTTTTTTATCTTGCCTTTCCCAACAATCTGACAGGGCTCATCATCAATCAAATATACCTATCCAAAATCACCTTGAACATATTCTAGAAAATACTTTCTATGGGGTGTAGCATGAAATGAATCCCCTGAATCTATCATCCAAGAATCATTACCATTATCTAAACATAGAATTAAGGCATCTTGTAAAGTATTACTTTCAGCGTTGACTTCCTTACTGTCATCTTCATTTCTGTCTCCGTGTTTGTTTTTTCGAGACCAACAATCTTTCTTTAGATGTCCTGGCTTTTCGCAGTACTAGCAATCATTTCTCCCTCTGGATTGAGAGTGTCCTTTATTTGACTTCTCTCATGATTTCTCATGATCTCCTGGGCTTTTTTCTCTCTCCTTTTGTCTTCCCCTACTTTCTACACTCTAAGCAGTACCCGACGATGTTAAAGTCTCACCTATGCTTTTTCATTGCATTTCCTCACTTAGGATAACACCAACAACAACATCAAATTTCAAAGTGCTAATACTAGAGTCATTGTTATTTACAACCATAATCAACTTATTCCATCTTTTTGGAAAAGAACATAAAATTAAGAGAGCCCTAACCTCTTCATCAAAGTTAACTTTTACATTAGTCAATTGGTTGGTAGTTGTATTAAATTCATTTAAATGATCTACTACAGACCCTCCACTCATTTTCATATCAAACAAATGCTTCATAATAAATACTTTTTTTGAATCTGAGGGTTTCAAATATAATTTTGCCAATGTTTCCATCATGATTTCAGTCATTGTTGCTTTTGATATATTGAATGCTACAAATGGTGCAAGTCATAGCTGAATGGTCCCTAGTGCCTTTTTGTCCAGAATATCTCGATATTCATCTAATGTCATGGATAGTTTCTTTGTCTTTCCTTCCAATGACTACCACTTATCCTTTTGATACATGTAATCCTCCATCTGCACTTTCCATAACTGTAATTTTGGTTGTTGAACTTCTTGGCCTTGAATTTGGTTTCTTTCATTACTCCCACTCAAATCTAAAAGTCCTTGCCAATTTAAAAAAAAATACATGGCTCTGATACCAATTGTTAGGGTTTAGGAAGATCTGAAGAAAATGCAAATTAATAATTATATGCAGATTTGAATACACCAAAGACGAAGAAAAATACACAACACAAATAACATAGAGATTTAATGTGGTTCACCCAAGGTGGGCTACATCCACAAAACACAATTGTCCAATATTTTCTTATTATCCAACAAAACAATACAACACCATTTCAATGCCCTTGACATTCCAATCGCTTATAACATGCAATTTTAGGGCAACCCACCAAGTCATCTTTTTAGGGATTTTTTTCAATGTCAATTTTTTTCATGAAATAAATGATAAAAAAAAATTTCTTGGAGAGCTACTCCCTTGAACCCCCACTCGGGGCCCAACCCGAACTCAAACCTCGGCAAGGATCCATTACAATAGTATTGTATTTGCATGATCGGTCGCCACATATCAATAATTACATCCCTAAAATCAAGCCCCATTCAGTGTTTCAATATTGTATCAAATTATTTTCACACTTTTATTGATATTCTTCCACACCATATTATGTAAATCTTTATCGAACCATATTTCATGTATAATTATTCAAAATTACGCATTTACCATTAACATTAATGATCCACTTAGAACTCATCACATACAAGTGATGCTCTTAGGGGGTGAAGCATTAGACTTCTTACGTGATCGACCATCTCACTAATACTCTAATTCAGGCACACTTAAGCATATAGGTTTCCCTACAATCAAGCCCCACTTAGATTTCAATCACATTTATAAAACCTTCAATAAGTGTTTTGTTGCATGAACCTTTCAAATTTAGAGCTCGTAGCTCATCCTTTTTCACATATAATTGGTGCTACTATAGTGTATCGAACTATGTGAAAAATTACTATAATTCTCTTACACCATTTTGAATTCATTTATCTTCATTTAATCCTATTGCATGATTATTCATTCAAAATAAACCATCTCTCATAAGAATTAATGGTTCACTTAACATTCATTGAATCAAGGTGACGCTCACAAGGCTGAATAACTGAGAGTCACTAAGAGGTAACTCATCATAGTACTACTTCAACTCAATCTCACTTAACCATTAAGTTTTTTCTACAATCATGGAATCATCTTAATGTCTCATTGTAAGATCTTAAAAAGTGTTTTTTACACATTTTTATTATGCAGTTTTCTATCTTCTTATCTAGATTTCTATCAATTTATGTACATGTAAAATAAACAAAAATGAATTACAATTGAAAAATGGTTGCTACTTGCTAAAAAAGTTCCATTAGTTATGGTTAAATTATGTCATGGTTTAGTAGTTAATCTTGACATGAGAGAGGTTGCACCACACTCCACATGATAACTACTCCACATTCCTAAGGGAACTCATTGATTCATATGCAATCTCTATCCCTAAGTGATACAAACATGAGTTCTATCAAAGAAACTAATACCAATACTATTTATACACCATAGAACTATTGTAGTGTATGTTGGATCACAAATTAGACTTTGAATAAGTAAAATTTTGGTCTCAATAGTGTTACAAACTATAGAGGTTAGTTTAGCATTACGATGGATCATAAATTTTAGGGTGACGTTATTGTAAAAATATAAAATAAATTTCATTACTAAATTAGGTTTTAATAATATGATGAATAATACAATTGAATTAACCTAATTTATAGATGTGACATATCATGACATAATCTATCCAATCAGAAATTAAAAGGAGAAAAAGTGTTTAGCTACTTTTAGAGGTCGATAAATAAATGCCTTCAAATTATTTGATATCTTCAAATTTGGTGCCCCAAAATGAATTCATTTTAAGAGTTAGTTACATTGGCATATTTCTTAAATGTGGGTGTTCAAGTTTCCAATTTGATATCTCCTACCAACTACCAAGTTTCCTTTGACTAGCTTACAACCAAATTTTTCAAATGCCACATGCAAACTAGAATCGTTTAACCTGGATACACACAAGAAAATATTTCACAAGTACAAAAATATATAAAACATCAAAAAGGGTTTTAATTCTTCCATCACTAAAACACAAATATATCTTTCCTTTATCAATAATCTACTTGGCATTATCATCTTTAAGTAAAACCTCTCTTCCATCATAAGTTATATATGTATAAAACCAATCTTTATGAGGACTCATATGGTGGGAAAAACCTATATCACTAATTCATACAACATCATTAATAGTGTTAACAAAAACGTATAAAATATCATTATAAACATAATTAGAAGACTTTTTGTGGGTCAATTTGAATTCATTTTTCTTATTTTTGGATTCATCTTTCACATGTCCTCTCTTTTGTAGTTAGAACACTTTACTCTAGTCTTCCCTGGGGTCTTAGAATGTCCTTTATACTTTGATTTATCTTTCTTTTTATCCCCTTTAGGCTCTCCTTTTTCTTTGAACCTTCCCCATAGATGCAAATAGTCCTCTAAGACTTCATACATGAATTTCCTTCTCATCTTTTTCAAAAGAAAAAAAGAAATATAATTGTTTATTTTTGGCTTTTCCCCACTACAACTAATATAAACAATTATATATTTTCAATTATTTGAGTAAAGAATGGATTAATAAGATGCATTTATTGAATTAGTCTAGCTTAAAACCAAATTAAAACACTTTTAATTGGTCAAAAAAATCAACATCTTTTATTTTCATGAATAAAATATTTTAGGGATACAACTTATTATTAAGACTTTTGGTTTAATAGATATCATATTTCCTATTCCACACTTGAATATAATGGAATCCTTAAAAATATTCAAGATGACATAATTTACAAGACACAACCAAATGATCCCCATGTCTTCTTGTTTAGTTTCAAGAAATCTTCATATAATGGATTCTTTTATTTTTTATAATTGGTAAAAATGTGATCCTAGAGTAATATACAACATCATTAGAAGAGGTGGGAATGGGATTTACTATAGTCCTCAAGGGAGAGCCAAGTTGTCCTGGATCCACATCTTTTTTGTTAGGGTTGTATGTTAAGGATAGGTTGAGTGTGTGCAATGAACTAGGCTAAAGAAGGATAATTTAAACAAGATTAAAAAATGTATGAAATACAAAACAAAGGTTTAAAAGAGAAAGGTAAATCTATAAATGAAGTATAGAGAGGAAATTTTGACTAAAATTTAGAGATTATTGGGCAAGGCAAGGGTGTTGTGTTAGTGTCAAGGCATTGTGCAAGTAGAAGCTAGTGTCAAAAATGGCCTAAGCAGGAATTTGGGTTATCCTAGAAAACTAGAGCTAGGTCAATAGGACACTAATGTTGGGCACTATAGTCCTAAGGTTTTGGGCTCTAAAAATTTCAAAACTCTACATCACTATCTACTCTATATGTTGATGTCATTGTTGCAAGATGAATTCTTTGAATCTACACCTACCCACATAAAAGGGTAAAATAGTATGTTGTATAGGGGATTGCCTCAATCAAACCCCATATTGGTGTTCCCACCTCCACAACAATAATGATGAGTGATAACAATAACAATCTCTTAGGGGAGAAAGGAAAAATAAATAGCTTAAACAACAATGATTACCTTGGGCATAAAACCCTTTGCTTGGATCTCACATAAGGTGGTGTTGACTTGTTCTCATGAATTCCTACAAGATGTTAGTAAGACATGATAATGATAAACAATAAGATGATACTTGATAGAAGAATATTATAGGCTTGATTGATGTCTTCATATTTATCAACTTAATTGAACTCAATTTCTTGATAACTTTGAATTTCTATATTTATCATTTAGGCACTATATGTTATTAGGCTTTTCAAATGAGAAAGGGAGTCACATTTATGCGTCTTGCATGTTTTTACAAACAACTATTTGGGAGAGGCTGACAACAAGGTTATAAGCATTAAGGGCTTGAGGTTGACATTCAAATATTCAGATTAAGGACACTAGTGTTGGGCACTAGTGTCCTACCCTATTTTTTTGTTCAAAGGCTTGTGAACTAGTAGGTGTGACTAATATTGTCAGTCTAGACCCAAGATAGGAACATTCACACAAGTTTAGCCACAACCACCAAAATATGTGTTAAATCTAATGTGAAATTATGGGTGATAACAATTTATGATGCTACACTTTTGAAATAATCCATCACCTATTTATGTCTTCAAGTGTAATATTTTATCATCAACTTCCAAATCTTGTAACCAATACTTTTGAATTTTTCAATATCCATACATGAAGTACAAACCATGGATTTTAATCCTTTCCAAAAATGTATAAAACCACACACCACAAAAGCTCTCAATGTATCTAAAAACCAACACTTAATAAAAATACATCCCTTTCTATGCAAAATATTTATCTTTTTTTACCAAATATTGTGAAACAAGGTGAAACTATTATAATAAAATCTCTTACAAGTGTATACAAATCTAAAATATAATTATTTATCCAAGCACTACCATGTGATGATTACATGATTGCATGAAATCAATAGTAAGAATAAAATCAACAAACCATATGATCATAGACTTTATGTGGAGAAACCATTTTAGGAATTAAACTCCACACAAGAAAAAGGAAAAGCATATAATCTTCAACAAAGAGATACACCGAACAAACTAACACTATCTTCACTCTAGTAGAACTTTGACAACACCTATGTACTTGTAAAATATACTTATGAAACTACTATACTATCTTGTGCCTCTAATTCATAATTCATAAAGACATGGGAGAGGAAAACCATAATTTTTTCCCCAATGTACCATCAAACCATGGTGAAATTCAAAAAATGTCATGTCCAAATGAAGTAGATTTTATGAGAATAATAAACAATAATAGATGACATCTTTGACTTGTAACTATTCCATAAAGGCCCATATCCTAAGGTAGGGATTCAAAATAATCACCCAACTCATAAAAGACCTACCAACAGTATGAAAGATGCTCTATTACTCAATTTCCATGCCCAAGTTGAGAAATGTTCTAAAACAGCTACATAACCACTATTGCCAACTCCACCTCCTTCATGAATAAATATAACAACCATTGCCAAAAACAAAAATTGAATTTTTATTTTTTTTAAATTACACCCTAGGCACTCAAGAAAACATTCCAATAATATCCATGATTATTTTAACTACTATAAATATTAAACTCATCCCCATTTACTCCACTTTCAAATCTTGCATTGGGAATACCTCATGGGAATGAGAAAAGAGAGAAAAACAATGATGATATAAAGGAGGAAATCCTAACAAATAATACTCATTTTTATACACAATATCACATCTAAAAATGAATGAATTTTTTTTAATACACTTATATTTTAATTAGTGAAGATAAAATATCAATAAATAAAATTTGAAGAACATTATTCATTGATGTGAATTTTAGATTAGTGACCAAATCTTGAATTGAACTATCAACAAATAATACTTTCATACTTGTACTGTACATATTTTATAACACTTAGTTCCAACATTGTAGTAAAAAATGTTTCATAAATGAACTACGTAATTCCAAAAGAAGTGATAGAAGCATTAGACAATGAATAAAACAATGTAGACACTAACAAGCCCCGCCATGAGGCCCAGATGACTAAACAAAATAGACAATAACAATGTAGATCTGATTCAAATGGAGGTGTTGAAGTTGTTTCTCTTAGCAAAAGTATTCACAATAACCAAGGATTTGGTTCATCTGTTGGTGCTAAGCCTGTATATGTTGCTATGTTTGCTTGCACAAATGATTCAGGCCTTGGCCAGTTCAATATATCCAATGTTCGTTGTCTAAATTTTGTTATTTGTGGCACATATTTATATCCCAAGCCTTGATTCTTTGGGTTTTCATGTGATAAAACAGGTTCTAATATTCCTTGCTTTTGTAGTCCTAATCATGTGGTGCCATCATATCCATGTTTTTGTAACATCTTTAAGTCATTTCCATATTAATGTAGAGGTATCCTTGGTACTACCATGTCATCCTCCTCTCTCTCTATATAGTGATTAATATCTTCATTTACAGATTCTTCTTGTAGATCTCCCCATCTAATGAAAGAACAAGAATCTGAATATTTTACTATTTCTTTTCCTTTATCTTACTTCATTATTGTGTTCTGAGGCTTCCCAAAGGACCTGGGAGAAAATGACGATTGTTTTCCATCTGTTGTGCTTGAAATGGAATATTCTCCACAACCAACTTCTTTAATATGTAAAGAAGATGTGGTTGGTGTATTTTTCTCTGTTTCTTTAATTGATAATGATTCCATTTGTAGGTGAATAGGAGCTTCTTGATTGTTTGGTATTTGATTGTCTGAGCTTTCCCTTAAATGATTACAATGTTGGAAAGGGTTCAGGTCACCATGGACAGTGATCTTTATACCATTGCATGGGAACTTTACACATTGGTGAAAATTTGATGGTATTTGTAATAACCCACTTTACTCAACCCAACAAAATTTGACCATTTTTTTTTTGTTTACTTTAATCATTTGTGTTTGATGCAATCGCATACTCTAGGCATCCATCCATTAGGATTAGGCATTCATCCATCCGGGATGAGCATCTAACCATATGGGTTAGGCATTTGTTCATACGGAGCAGGAGGTTTCATCTATCCAATATGGGATAGGCATCTACCCATACGAGGTAGGCATATATCCAATTGGGATAAGAGGTGCTCTGGCTAGAGACTTAGACTCATCGGGACCATTCGGGTCCTAAGTCACTCACTAAATACTACACTCCTCTAATAGGAGTGCATCGAGGTCACCGTCCTTAGGAGTAATCAAAATAACATAATACAAGCTTCAATTCCACCTCGGAATTTGGCTTAAAGTCTCAAGAAATCAAGCAAATCCATACGGGATTCCTTCCAAGTATGCATTGAATTAATTTTTCCTTTTTATTACACTTATCTTTCAAGTTAGGATTCTTCTCAATCCTTCTTCTTACCAAAACCTAGACCCCATCCACGAACGTCTAAGTACTAGGGACAACTCCGTCCCTAGACTGCCTACATACCTGTTTCGACACGAGATCAAGGTGAAAAGTATGTAGTTCTATTTTCTACTCTATGGTTTGACGTAAACTAATTAGTGGGTACGCAACCCTTTCTAGGGTCAATATCCCAAATAGTTTCTCTGCGGTTGCTACCCACGATGGTAGCACTTTAAGCAAAGGCTCAAGGTGGCCTATTGCTTGTGGCCTAAAACAACTAGATCGTAATACCTATCATAAGCATCACCCTTGACCCAATTGTCAATCACCAAAATCTCTTCAAGATTAAATCAATTTCATAAAAGCATTTCACTCAATCAACCCTAAAGGGGGTTTGCTATAGTTTAACTCGGCGGATGTAAAATCATTTAAGGATTATCTAATTAAATTATCAATCCAAGGAGGATTACCCACCCCTTGGATTTTAACTTCCAAGTGTCCCTTATTACTCCCCGACAATTTATAGGGACAATGCCACAGACGTCGTTGATGCAGCTTTATTAGGCGTTAAGTGCAGTAGTTCAACACGACAACATTACTAGTAAGCGTGACCCAGAGGCACTGTATATACCGAATGCTGCTAGGTTTTGGTTTTCCGACTTCCTTTATTTAGTTTTCTAACTAAGAAGCTATGAAAAACATCATGCTTGAAACCAATTATGAAATGAATGTACATAATTAGACATTGCAAAGTTTAATTAATTGAAATAACTACTTGATGAACTATGTGGAATAAAACCATAACTAAATTATTTAATATTCAAAACTTGAAATATAACTTACATAATAATGACAATTATGAAACTCGCATATTAATAATTAAACGTGTAACTTGCATTTATTAATAATTAATAAATGTAAATAATGTATAAGTAATTCGCATGAAGCAAGGATAGTGTAAGTTACATGCAAGGTTAAGTGATGTGTTGATTTCTACCATGACAATAATCACTTATAAAGTCACTAGTCCCAAAAATAGCAATTAGCTTAGACATTTGGTTCAAATCATATTAATATGAATTAATTGCTTTTAATGAGTCTAAAATGCCAACTAAGTGACCCAATGAATCTTAAATAGTTTGAAAAATTCTAATTATAAATTTTGATATAATTTAATTTACAATTATAAATTTGCTAAAGATAAATTAATTATAAATTTACTAAGGATGATTAAATTTCAAATTTGCCTAGGTTAAATTTTTATTAAACTAAAATTTGGATTAAAAAAAAGTTAACAAAATCCAAGTTGCCATGAGTTTGAATTTTTTTGTAGTGCCTTTTAAAAGCCAAGTGGGAATGGGGTCCACGGGTCCCATCACCACTGCGGACCTGTGGGTACAGGCCCGTAGTGATGAGGGGATAGCCGTGGTCCCCTCCACTCCCTCTGTGGCCACTGCCGTAGCAGTGACCGCAGGGGGTAGTGGAGAGTACCACTCCCCAACGGTGTAATAAACCCCCCCCCCCCCTCGTGTTGACCGGTATATAATGCGAAAGAATATTTTTTGATAAGGCTGCCTATTAACTTAAATTTTTTTTTTTTTTGCATTAAGTTTAAAATTTGCAATATATATATATATATATATATATATATATATATATATATATATATATATATATATATATATATATATATATATATATATATATATATATATATATATATATGGTTTTTTTATTCCAGCTTATTTAATATAAGAGAGAAATATATAAAAGATATATGTACAAAGAATGTTATTATAAAAAATGAGAATAAGAATTTAATCACAAGGAGGAAATAAAATAGAGAAATTTATTTCAGCAATATACAGATAACTAAATTATCACAGAGATAGGTAAATGCTTAAATTTTGATTTCAAATTGATCATATTCAACAAATTTGTCTTATGTTGAGATAATAAATTTTTTTGATGAGATTTCCAGAAAATTGATATACACAGGGAGAGATTTCTTGAAAATAAATAGATAACAAGATAATATTTCCACAAGGACTTTATACAAATAATCTAAGAAGAATTCCTACTTGAAATATTATATCACATAGCGAGATTTCTTAATAGCATGATTATAAGCATAGAAAGAAAAGGATTATTTACAGAGATAAAAGAATTTAAGTTTTTCAAAAAAAAAGAATAGAGATGTTGAAAAAAAGCATGATTTATTTTCCTCTTTTTTTTAATTCAAGATCTTCTCTAGATTTTAAAAAAAAATAGAAAAGCAGAATCTGATTTCTTTCTTTTAAATAGATTAAATAATAGATTAACAATGAAAGAGAAATTTGCATTTGTATTTTAAAAAGAAAAGAATTTTTTTTTTGTCAATGCATTTCTTTAATGAAAAATAGATTTCCTTTCTATCTAACAATTAAGAAATGATTTCTTTCAGAAAGCAATATTCAACTAAAGAATCTAGGAGGAGATATTTCTTTTGAAATATAAAAATTTACATAAAGAAATATCAAATACAAAAAGAGAGGGAACCTGGAGAAGCCTTTTGATTGTTGAATCCTCACCAAATCTTCAAGCCTAGCCTTCCTTGATCCTTCCTTGCAAGCTTGGAAAAATTCTTCAAAACAAACTTAACTATTCTCCAAAAAATGAAAATATGACTACTAAAAACAAACTATTTGAGAAAAAATTTCTTCAAAGAATCACCAACTCCTTTTTTTGAAAACTTGCATACAATATATAGGAAAAATCCCTTAATTCCACTATCTAGAGAAATTAATTAAGAATGAGATTATTTTGCAATTTTGGACCCATGCAAAATTGATTAATATCCTAGTGGGGGAGTTACATGCAAGGTATTGAAGATTCCTCTAGAAGCTTCTAATTCCTCCTACAACATGTGCCATAAAAAAATAAAATAAAAATAATGCCTTTTGAATTATATTCTCCAAGTGTGTATGTGGTTCCATTATTTATTCTTTTATAATATTCATTCAATTATTTTCAATAGCTCAACCAAAAATATAATAGAATTGTATCAAATCAGAAAGTGATAAAGGAGGGTTGTGACAGTATTGCTTGCATTGTATGTATCCATGGGCGACCTAACATCATATTGTACCCCAATTCTCTGTCTAGTACTTGAAAGGTGATATTTGTTGTAGTCGGTCCCACCTGTATTGATAAAGTCACCATACCTTTGGAAGGGTGTTCCTCATCGTCATAGGCTTTTATATTGATTCTCTTAGTAGAGTCAATATAATGTTCAGAATATCCCAAAGCTTTGATCAAATGGAAAGTGCATATGTTGAGGCCTACGCCACCATCTTTTAGTACTCTTCGAACCTTTTTTCGGTCAATGAAAGCTTCTAAGTGCAACGGATCATTATGCATGAGTCGGTTTGCAGGAACATCATGTTCAGTGAATGTGACCTTTCAAGCTGATAATTTTCCCACCATTGATTGAAATGTGTTCTCATCAATGTCCCTAGGAACAACTGAATCTTGTAAGGCTTTATCTAGGACTTCTTTATGGGCTGGTGATATGCGCAACAACTCAAATAATGAAATTTGGGTTGGGGTTCTCTTCAATTGATCCACCATATTATAGTTGCTAGTTATTGAAGGTTGGTTCGAAGGTACTCCTTGTAATGTGACTTTTCTTCTTTTGGTAATGACGACACAATCTCTGCTTTTGGCATTCACTATGATTGTAGATACCATTTC
Source organism: Cryptomeria japonica (assembly GCF_030272615.1). Classification (NCBI taxonomy): domain Eukaryota; kingdom Viridiplantae; phylum Streptophyta; class Pinopsida; order Cupressales; family Cupressaceae; genus Cryptomeria; species Cryptomeria japonica. The sequence continues at coordinate 574,832,224 of NC_081406.1, forward strand.
ATGTCCTTCACTTAGTGTGTTAATGGCATAGTCAAATGCTGCATTGGTATAATTGGTAGTATTGTCTTGTGCATTAGAACTAGAAACCTTTCTTTTGTCATGTTTGACAAAAGGGTCTTTGAAAATGGTATGATTTATATTTGGTGCTTTATTATCGACTGTAATGTCACCTTGATCTATGAGGTCTTGGATGAGGTTCTTCAATTTGTAGCAATTTGTTGTTTTGTGACTTTTATTATGGTGATATTCGCAGAAGTCATTGTCATTCCACCAAGCAGGCTTAAATGGACCTGGTTCATATGGCCTAGCTTCCGGTAAGGTTATAACATTTCTCTATATCAACTTCTTCAGTGCTGATTCAATAGGTTCTCCGAGGGGTGTGAAGTTCCTTCTTGGTGCGCCTATCCTTGGAGGCCTTGGATTATTTGATTGTAGTACATTGGTGTCATTTTTCTGAGACTGGTTCTTATCAGTTGGTCCTTGTAAAGATATTGTTGGTTGAGCTCTATTCACAATACGTGCATCAACAACTCTGTCATTTGTGATATTTTTGTTTCTAGACCAAGATTTTGATCTTTCATTCTTTGTGCTGGTGGTTGGTCCGCTACCCTTTTGGTGTTTCAATATCCCTTGTTCTAATACGCTTTTCTTACTTTTGATGTCTTTTTCTAATATGTCTTTGAAATTATTCAGGCATTGCATTTGTAATGGATATTTAATCGGAGGCACAATATTTTCATTAAAGATGTCTACTTGTTCCGCTTTAGGGATGTGACTAAGACATCTACAATATAGGCCTCTCCATCTTTGTAAGAATGTGGCAAAAGTCTCACCTTATTTTTGTTTTGTTTCCATAAATCCATTAATGTGATTGGATTATCTATGTTGAAGGTAAAGTTAGACATAAATAACTGAACTAATTCTCCCCATGAAGTAAATTTTGGCGGAAGGTGCAAAAACCATTCTAATGATGTCCCTCCTAGGATTTTTGAAAATATTCTCATCACGTATGTATCATTGTGAGCTACTTCAATGCATGGCATGAATAATTCTCTTATATGATCTCGAGGATCTCCTTTCCCTCTACATTTGTCAAATTTTGGTGTTTCGAAATGTGGGGGAAAAGGTGGCATGTATAGTTTTCTGTCAAAAGGATACGAACAAAGATCTTCCATGGTATAGCTCTTTTTATCATTCCCCGCTTGTATACTAGCCATTTGCTTTTGAAGGTTTTGTATTTGTTATATGTCAACAGTTCTGTTTGAGTTATTTGTGTGTTGACCTAATGAATGTTCCCTACAAAAGGAATAGTATTTGAGTACCTTTGAGCTTGTTGAAATGTAGACAGACCAGGTAACTATGTCCCATAAGTCCCAGTAGACGATGTGAAGTATGTAAATTACGGAGTAGCATTTGGCTGAGTCAAGCTTGTTGTCCCTGGATTCACATTCTGACTATTGTAGGTGGAACCAACCGAGATTGTTGGTTGAGTTATATTATCAAGGTAGTGGTGTGAGATATTGGACCTTGTAGTGTCATATTTGGCATTGTCCATGTTGTAAGATTGGCACTTGTTGGTGTCATCGTTGATTGTGTCGAGGTTGTAGCCATATTTGCATTTTGAGATATACCTTGCATTTGAGTAGCAATTGTTGCTTGTGTCTATGTTGTAACTGGTATTTGAGGTACATTCTAGTTTAATGTCACACCTTGTGGCAATATTATTGAAATATCTACCCTTGGCGGTAACTTGGCCCCATTATGGACTAAGACATAAAGATATCTATCTTTATCATTATTAATGAGAGCGTTGAGAATCATTAATATTATGGGATCTTGTTGGGCTGCTTCTAGCTCTTCCTTTGTCAAATTCTATCGTATTTCATCAAGGGAAGGCATCTTGTTCAGGTTTGTTGACATTGTTCCAGGTGTGTAACCATGTGTTTGTCGTTGTGTTGATAGATCCATATTCCATGTTGGGTTGACCAAGGGGTCGTTGTTAGGATCCATTTGATTTTTTGCCTTTTGAGGACGCATTAATGGCATGAATATAGCTTTGAAGTGATCTTGACTCTCTATGATGTGTATGCAAGACTTGTTTAAAAACTTAATATGTTTCTATGACAACCTAAAATGTAGACAATGTGATCTATGAATGATGACTTGCTATCTAGGATTTCAAAATTCAAACACTAGATTTTCAGCGTATTGCCGGAAAGCTTCAAACTCAGCTTTCTCTTTAATTCAGTTTTTGAGGTCTATATCTATCTGTACTAATTTTTGAACTTCTTCATCTATGACAGCCTCGACTATGTCATATTGGTTTTGATCAATTATTAATTCCTTAGCAAGGGTATTTAAACCGTCAACTATCTCTAATTGAATGTTGTTTGCCCCAAGATTTGGTTGTTCAAATGGGAATTGATCATTTCCTTTTAGACCCATGCATTGAAGATTACTATGCAGACAATGCAGGCTCTAAGAATGAATGAATGATACCTAAAATGATGGACACTTTTTCTTTTTCTAACACAGTTTGAGGAATGTTGCTATGGTCTTCTCTACCAATCGTCTAATGGCTTCTTTTTGAGCTGCTCTTTGTATCTGTTTTCTTATTTTCTCATCAAGGCGAACAAACTTTTGAATTTCATCATCTATGATGGCCTCAACTATATCATATTGGGCAAAATTGACTCTTACTTCCCAAGTGAGGTTATCTAAACCATCAATTAATTGTAATTGGTCAGTGTTTGGTCCAAGATTTGCTTGTTCGAATGGGAATTATCCATCTCCTTTAATACCCATGGACTTAGGTATGATACCTATAATCTGACGTGACACTAATCTTTAGGTACTATGGCGAAATGACTTGTGTGAGGACTTTGTGTGATGATTCTAATGGAACTTCTACATGAATTGAATACCTAGGACCTATGATCACTTGAAAGTAACATTTTCATCAATTTTGAATTTGTCCAAAAGGTTTGGTTCTGACATTGGTTTTGTTGTTGCCACTTGTTTTTCTTTTTGAAGTTTTGATCTTGTTCAACACTGAAACTTTTGACTTTGTTTTGATTTGTATATTCCAATTTGTTGAAGTATAGCAAAGGACACAACAGTCACATCAAAAAGAATAAAACCATGAATATAGAAATTGTTTAGGAAAGTTTTTTTCAGATTTCCATAAATATTGAAATCTTTTTCAAGACCCCATTTTTTTCGTTGTATTTGGGCAATTAGATATCAAACAGAATTTCCTAATGTCAAAAGGTCACAAGTATTATCACAACCCATATCTTGATACTCCGTCAACTCAAACAGTCATTTCACACCCTAGGGTGCACCCGTTGTTTTGTCTTTTTGCAAAAATTAGATCAAAGAAGATTGCTCCTCAATTGGTTCATTATCCTGGGAGATTTATGGTGAGTGTCTTGGGGGCAAATTCTTCCCCACCCTTGCACTGTGATAAAACAAGTGTCTGGTTACTGACTCGTCTTGGTTTCTAATTTCTATGGTGTTTAGACAGGGTTCCGTTTGAGTGGTCACAATCAACACCATTTTATACTCCATTGAGGGAGGTCTCCCGGTCTGTAGAGGTTACGCTCTATAGATTTTAACATATCCTATAGGCACTGAGGGAGGCATAACATCGTTGTGACAACATGTAACACTCATCGCATATGATTTTCATCACATATGTATTTGATTATAGTGGCTTGGATTAATTGGCTTTAGTCGTTGGCCACTTAGGTCGATCCCCTCTCACCGGCCTTAATGGCACCCTATGGGAAACTCGGGAGGGCAGGCCTTCTAAAGGATTTAATTGCAAACAATAAAGGAAAGCATGAAGGAAGAGAGTTTGGTTTTTTGATCACCCATTGAAGGGGAGAGCATAATACCTATCTCCTCAAAGACACAAAAAACAAAGTTCTTTTTATCCCTTCATTGCAATTATTTTCTATTCTAAGTGGAGATGTTGCTCCACACAGACATGGTATTCATTTTAACAAGCATAGCAATGATGATTTTTTTTTTGATCTTTTAATAAAGCACCAAAAAGAAGTGTGTCTAGGCTACCCCTACAGAAAAATAAGAATGTTAGTCAACACATGGTGGGCTACCCAACCTAATTTTTCAGGTTACAAAGTTCTATCTTTTCATTAGACAGAAAGATATCCTGGTAAAAACCAGAACTGCAACAAAACAGAAAATAAAAAACTGAATCTATCAAATGTGACTAAACTACTAATAAAATGTGAACTAATATCATATCAAATGCGAAATGATAAATCATCAATTGTGAATTACTGTATAAGCAATTGCGACATGATGACTGATCAATTTCGATATGATGTGATAGCGATTGCGACTTCCTTTTCTTTCTTTTTTTGGATTTTTTTAACTTTAACAGAAAAACAAAACAAAAAAACAAAAGATAGAAGAGTTATTCTATAATGATATTGTTCCACACTACGCGAGCCAACACATCGATTTCATCAAAGAATTTGTATTTGGTTAAAAAGCGATGGATGGTTCTATGATACTGAGCGATCTCCTCTTTTCTTCGATCTCATGGAGCTCTCTTTCAACCTTTAGAAGTCTTTGATAAGCCATTTGTTGTCTCTTATTCTGCTTTGCCTTTCTTGCACCTAAAACTTGAAATGTCACCTTTCTTGCCATTGGATTAGATACATTTTATATGAAGAAATCAACTTTTCCAGAATTTGACAAAATTTCAGGGTTAGATGCGCAAGACAAAATCATGCAAAAATGACACAAAAATTTCTTCATAGGCAATCTTTAAGAGCGATTGTGATCTGTTTAAGCAATTGCGATATCCGGTCTAATCAATTGCGATATGATGTCAAGGCAATTGCGATATGATATCAGCAATTGCGACGTCCAATTTCCTGTGCACGTATGGATCTGTAAAACATGTCCAAACAAAAAATAAAGGTCAGAATGTTTCACGTCGGGTTCACCAAATGTTTCACGCAATAAATAGGCATAAATTGCATAAATTGGATTATCAAAGAGCGAATCACAACTCTAAATCCAAATATTACTCCTAAATAACAATGAAATAAAGCTAATTATCAATTGAATTGAAACAATCTATCTAAGACTCCCTCAATTGGCATAGCAAGGCTTCCATTGCTCTTCTCCATTGTTGTTGATGTAGGTGGCTTTCGGGTATTGTACTTGATTTCCTGCATAAGATAGACAACAATTTTGAAGGTTGTGATTCTAGAATGAATTGAGCAAAGAGGTTGAATTTATAGATTTTCAACACAAAGGAGGTGAGCATTTGAACTCAAGTGTTGATTGGGGGACAACCGAAATTGATTGATCAGTTAACAGAGTTGATTGATTTGTTAACTCATTTCATTGAGTAGTCAACTAGATTGATTGGAGAGTGAACTGAATAGATGGATTAATAAACTCATTTGATTGATTAGTGAACTAAATAGATGGATTAATAAACTCATTTGATTGATCAGTGAACTGAATAGACTAGGGAGATGATTGAATTGAGGGATTAGTAATAAAAAGTTGAGTTTGAGTTAGAAAGGATGATTGATGAGTTAACTGATTAGACAACTAAGTTAGCATGTGTTGTAGGAATTTGAAATTGAATTTCATTTTCAGTTTCAATTTGGATTCGAATTTGGTCATTCGAATGCTGAAATGCACATGAAATTAACTAAAATTTAGATTTGGGGAAAATGTGAATTTGATTGTATGGAATTAAATGAAATGAAGTGAAATTCGAATTTGGGAGAAATGAGATGAAATTAGATGGAATTATGTGAAATTATAGTTTGGGGAATTGGAAGAATAACTTAATTAATTTAAATAATTTAAATGAAATTATTTAAACTTAGGAAATAGAATTAATTAAATAATAAAGATTATTTAATTAAGGAATAAATTGTAATTAATTAAATAAATAACATTTAATTAATAATTGAGATATGGTTAACTGATTAAAATAATTTGAGAATAGAAATAGAATAACTAGAAGTGTTGAAGGGCAATGATTAGAAGAAATAGTTAGTTTAATCAAATTATCAAAGAATTACTTAATTAAATAGATGAATAATTAGTGTAGAATTAAACGAGACATTTTTAGGAATCTACATTTTCCCCTCTTTGAGACAATGTCGAAATGACGTTGTTTCAAAGAAAATGAAAGAAATTCTACCCCAGAATGCCCCGGTAATGCTAGGGTATAATGCCCCCTCAAGAGATTGTTTGTGCATTGAAGACATGGATGATCTCTCGAAAGAAGAAGAATGTTAGATGAACAATGAAGAATGGTTAATTTATGACATGAATGAGTTTGATTGGAGAAAAGAAATGGTTAGAATGATTTGTAGATAAGATTGATAGGATTGATCTGATAGAGATAAAGTCTAGTTTCAGGAAGGACACATCCTGTATAAGACAAAAAAATGATCAAAACGTCTAGTTTCAGGAAGGATACATCCTATATAAGACAAAGATAGATGATCATGTCTGGTTTCAGGAAGGATACATCCTGTATAAGACAAATGATAGGTCAAAAACATCTGGTTTCAGGAAGGATACATCATGCATAAGACGAAGATAGCTAAAAATTGGATGAATGATAAAATATGATGAAAGTGAGGAATAATTGATCGATAGATAGAATAGTTGATATAAGAAAATGATAGAATTATAGATGAAAAGATTGAAGTTAAGTGATGAGGGAGATCATGTTAGATGAAAGAATGATTGGAAAGAATGATCAAGTAGAAAAATGCTTGATGAGAGAATGATATGAAGAGACAATCAGCATGATGAGATTAGAAAAATGAAATGATATGATTGATGATGAATAGTCGTCTTGTCTTTATTCATAGTGCAATACATTTTCATCATTGAGCCTTATTATGTAATAATGAAGCTTTGTACACCAGGGTATAAGGAACCAAGATGCATAGATATCTCATTGCAAAGAAACAAACACATAGTAGACAAGGAATGAACCCTCCATTCTAGGAATTACACTAGGGGTCAAGGTATGTGTGGCATTCACAGGCTAAATGCTCCTATCACAAACACCCACTAGAGCAATTGAACTAGAACTTCATTGTTTCAAACCACAAACAACAAACAAAGAAAAGGATCATGCCCATCATGACTCTTCTAGTCACTTTTTGGACATCCTTGAGTCGCTAAAAGAAATGATCTTTGCCAATTGATAAAAGATAAAACCAACTAGAACAAAATGCAACAACCATACTGACTTGTGTCTTCGTGTGATTGCTTGATGTGATTTTGATAATATCTAGTTTCAAAAGTTTTGGACCTCGTATAAGACTGATCTGTCTGGTTTCAAGTGTATCGATTATGCTTAAGATAAGATGTTGATCACATTGATAGTTTGATAAATCGATAGATTAGACAGTTGATCAATTTGATTGTAGACATTTTGACAAGATAGTTGTATCCTTTGTTTAACTTCGTGTGAAGTGTTTGTTGGACATATGTTGGGGTGTTTGATTCTTGCGAGACAATTTATTGCAAGTTTTCTAATTTTTAGTTTGTTTTTGTATTTTGCGGATCGATGTTGATTGTCTTAGGATTTTTTCAGGATCATTTTTCGAACGTTTACGATTTTTTCAGGATCATTTTTCAAATGTTTAGGATTTTTTTAGGATCATTTTTTGAATGTTTTTTATTGATTTTTTCATGACTTTTTTTCGAGTGTTTTTGGACTTTTTCAGGATCATTTTTCGAATGTTTAGGATTTTTTCAAGATCATTTTTCGAATGTTTTAGGATTTTTTCAGGATCATTTTTCGAATGTTTAGGATTTTTTTTCAGGATCATTTTTTGAATGTTTTAGGATTTTTTCTGGATCGTTTTTTGAATGTTTTTGATTGATTTTTTCATGACTTTTTTTTTTTTAAGAATATTTTCAGTTATGCCCCCAAGTATGCAGACCTAACATGATGATGCATAATGTGATGGGGATAATGAATTTTTGAAATGAGTTATGCTAATACAGGATGCATGACAAAAAAAATGCAATTCCTATTCCAACAAGGATGAGTGTGTGTGTCTTTCATTCTGAAATGCACTAATTGGATTGAAGTTGCAAAATGTTTCAGAGATAGGAGTTCAATCCATTCTCAAAAGACTTAGATCATCCAACCTAACACAATATGTAACCAAGATTTATGAATGGAGGTGCGAAAACATTCTCCATCAATTATTGAAATTTTGGTCTTCTTTTGCCCATGTGTGTGCATTTGAGTTCATTCTAACTCTTATAACCATCAAAGACCCTTGGAATCCTATGTGGCTAGCTATGTGAGTTATTCTGACTTCAAAAGCAACCTGGATAGAGCCTCACTGCTAGCAAGCTTTTAGGGCTCCGACGAGGTTATGCACTGTAATCTCTCAAACATTGCTCCATGGCCAGTAGGTGTCCATAACCCTGATGGAGTTATTTGCATGTTCTCATAGTCAAGCTTTTATTGTCACACTTGTATGCATGATATTTCAGTAATATATCATTTTTTTTGTTTTGCCTTGACATTGACATAACACTTTTTTCTTTTGTTTCTTGCCTTGACTTGTAAGTAATGAAACCTACTTGGGTATGACAATTACTAGGGTGCTAAAGCAGAATATTGGATTTTTCACTAGCCACGTGATCAACTAGGTATCTGTAATGACTTAGAGCTTTTGATTAATGTATGAGATATAGAAATTGATAGATTTTGGGTAACAAGACTTGATAAGGAAACCTCTACCCAACCAAGGATAAAGCATAATCACCATGTGACGTTGAAGATGAATGACTAAAGACCTCCTAAAGACTTCATGAACAAGTATCTAGGAAATGAGACAACCTTCGTTCCTTTCAATGCATATAGGTGAATAACTCAGACAATCACCTTGTTTTATTGATGCAACTATATGAGAAAGGGATAATGCTATGCGGTAAATAAATATGCAAATGCAGTACTGGAATTTGAAATGAACCCACCCTTAGATGTAATATATTTTTAGGTGCATATTGTTGATAGGATCAGGAAGTGAATCTCCCTCCAATGTTTGCAAATGATAAGCGTCATTTCCAATTACTTTCATTATCACAAACAGACCCAACCAGTTAGGTTCAAAATTTCCTGGTTTTTCACGTTCAACAAGGTTTCTTTGATTTTCTTTAAGAACGATATCTCCTATTTCAAAGCAACATGGGTTAGCTCATTTGTTGTAGCTTCTTCCCATTCTATTTTGGTAGCCTTGTAAATGGTTTAGAGCGCTTTATCATTTTTCATCTAGGAATTCTAATTCTTGCAAACGTGTGACTCTATGGTTTTCTTCTTAGATAATATTTTTTAGAGAGACTCTTAGGGATGGCAATTCTACTTTGATAGGTAAAATGGCTTCTGCACCATAAACCAGAGAGAATCGTGTTGTACTAGTTGTCGTACATATACTATTTCGATAAGCCCATAGAGCTGGATTGATTTGGAGATGCCAATATCATCCACTGTCATTAACAACTTTCTTTAAAATTTTCACAATATTTTTGTTTGTTGCTTCATCTTGACCATTTCTTTGGGGATAGTAGGGTATTGCAAAACGTTTCTGGATTTTAAATTGTTCACAAAGCTCACTCACTTCTTGATTTTTAAAGGGTTGGCCATTATTAGTCACGATGTACATGGGTACCCCATACCTGCAAATGATATAATTCAGGATCAATTTCGCTATTTGTTTTCCTGTTGTGAAAATCATCGAGTTTTCTTCAACCCATTTTGTGAAATATTATGTAGCTATGAGAATAAACTTATGTTCGTTGGAAGAGGTAGGATTTATTTTCTCTACAAGATCTAATCCCCATTGTGAAAATGTCCATGGTGATGTTATTGGTTGAAGATCTTGAGAAAGTGCATGAATAAGATTCTCATGTATTTGACATTGCTTGCATCTTTGGACATACTTGTAAGTGTCTTTTTCCATTGTAGGCCAATAGTAACTTGTTCGTAACAATGTTTTTGCTAGAGCAAGTCCAGAAGAATGTGCACCACATATTCCATCATGAACTTCTTTTAAGGTGATTTGTGTTTCTTCCATATCAAGGCATCTAAGTAAGGTGTTGTCTATACTTTTCCTATATAAAGTATCAGCAATGATTGCATGTTTTGATGATTTTCATATGAGTGTCTTTCTTTGATTCTGTGAAAGATTAGGAGGTATATATTGATCATGTAGGTATGCGTATATATCTTTGTACCATGGAGACTCAGGTCCTACTATCATGCATACATGTTCAGTGGATGGTATTTCATAAGTTGGGACAATGAGTTGTTTCACTTGAAATTCAAAGTGAGTTCCATCATTTGGCATATCCAAGAGAGATCCTATTGTTGCCATTGCATCTGCTACCCTATTTTGTACTCTCAGAATCTATTCAAATGTGACCTTGGTTAAGTGTTGCTTGTATTCTTCTACCAATTGTTTGTACAGTTGTAACTTATCATCTTTTGTATTGTAATCATCATTGACTTGATTAAAGATGAGTTGTGAGTCTCTAAAGACCTGTAGATCTTTGATGTTCCATTGTAGTGTAGTGTGTATTCCTACCATCAAGGCTTCATATTCAACAATGTTATTGGTATAAGGAAAGCTAATCCCGAATGATTTGGGAATTGAATTTCCTTGAGGAGTTATGAACATAATTCATGTTCCTGCTCCATGATTTGTATGTGAACCATCAAAGAATAATTTCCATTGTGTCTGTGTTGACAGAGTAAATATTGATTCATCTAGAAAATCTATTACCATCGGGTGATTGTCTTGCAAAGGTGCTTCTGCAATTTGGTCTTCTATGATTTGTCCTTTTATAGCCTTTCTACTGATATATTTGATGTTGAATTCACTAAGTATCATGACCCATTTTGCAAATTTTTCAGTTAGTGTTGCTCTATTCATCAGGTATTTGAGTGGATCAAATTGTGCAACCAGTTGTATTTTATGACTCAACATATAATGTCTCAGTTTTTGTGATGCAAAGACTACTACAGGGCATGCTATTTCTATCTGTGTGTAGTTGATTTCATACCCAATGAGTGTTCTACTAATGTAGTAGATGACTCTCTCTTTTCCTTGTTCATCATGTTGCGCTAGGAGAGTGCCTAAGGAAGAATTTGTTGCAGCTATATATATGAGTAATGGTTTCCCATGTATTGGTGGAACTAATATTGGAGTGGAAAATAGATATTCTTTTAGTTTTTTGAATGCCTCCTGAAATTGTTGTGTCCATTTAAATGTAACACCTTTCTTCAGAAGATGTTGAAACAATTGGCACTTTTCTGGCAATTGGGCTATGAAGCGCCTTATGGATTGTAATCTCCCTTGTAGACTTCTAAGTTGTTTGAGTGTAGCAGGTGATGGCATGTCTAAAATAGCTTTCACTTTCTCTAGATCTATCTCAATTCTGCGATTAGATACAATGAAGCCCAAGAGTTTACTACAGGTTACCCTGAAGACACATTTTTTTGGATTTAGTCTTACATTGTATTGCTCGAGTCTATCAAAGATCTTAGCCAATATGTTTAAGTGGCTATCCCTTGTTTTGTATTTTGCTAGCAAGTCATCTACATAATCTTCTATGATTGTGTGTATCATATCATGAAACAAGGTGGTCATTGCTCTTTGATAAGTAGCACTTGCATTCTTAAGGCTGAATGGCATCATATTCCAACAATAGGTTCCCCATGGACAAATAAATGTTGTCTTCAGTTGATCTTTTGGCACAATTTTGATTTGATTATAACCAGAAAAATTGTCCATGAGTGATAGCATTTCATTTCCAGTTGTTAAGTCCACTATGATGTCTATATTAGGGAGTGGAAAGTCATTTTGGGACAAGCCTTGTTAAGATCTCTGAAGTCGGTGCAGATCCTGATACCTCCAGTATGCTCGGATACCAGGACTGGATTTAAAATCCATTCAGCATAGTCTATAGGTCTGATGAAACCCACATTTAATATTTTTTGTAACTCATTTTTGACTAACAAGGCTATGTGAGGGTGCATTTTCCTAAGTTTTTGTTTGTATGGTTTTACCCCTGGAAGTAAAGGTAGATGATGCAAGACTAATTCTGGGTCTAATCCAAGCATATCCACATAAGACCATCCAAAATTTATGGGTCTTTGCTTAAATAATTTGATAAATTTCTCTTTTTCCATTGGATCAAGGGATTTTGCTAGGTGAATGTTATGAACCTTCTCAGCATCGTCAATGTTGATTTCTTCAGTTTAAACTATTATGTGTTCAGATTTATCATCACTATCGTGATTAAGAGAAGAGATTGCTTCTCTAAAATATGCAATTATGTCTAGATCTACGGCATAGCCAGCTTTGTGATCATTATAAGGGAATCCATCCCTTACACCCAAGAATTCTGCTATAGCTTCGTCATTTTGGAACCAATCTAATTGTGACTATCCTTCTTGCCCCCAGCCAATCGGACATGGATGCATGAGGAGCAAGTCTTTGTCTCTTGTCATTTTAGAGGATCCAAATATCATGCATTCTTGATTAGGATATGTTGTTTCTTCATCATAAATTGGTGACGATTTGTCTTCATTGTCAGAAGGAAATTCATAGTCATGAGAATCTGTGACGCTTTCTATGTATGTTTCACCTTATTATTCTGTATCGCTTATCTGCTCTTGTTCTAGTAACTGAATTTGAGTGGATCTCCTTTGTATTGTGGATACCCTTCTTAATCCTGGTATTAGTCTTTGCAATCTTGCTTCACCTGATTCAAATGGAGGTGCTGAAGTTGTTTCTCTTGGCAAAATTATTGACAATAACCAAGGATTTGGTTCATCTGATAGTGCTAAGCCTGTATCTGTTGCTATGTTTGCTTGCGCAGATGATTTAGGTATTGTACTGTTGGATGTTTTTGTGGTAGGTTCTTGCAGGAGTTGTCTAATGTCTTCACCATCTGATTCTGTGATAGGAAATGTTGGTAGTCTCTTTCTTTTTTGAGGTGGACAAAAATCAATCTTTGATGATGGTTGGTCTATAGGTATGAAATCTGAGGGTACCCTTGGCCTGTTCAATATATCCAATGTTCATTGTCTAGCTTCTATTATTTCGGGCACATATTTATATCCCAAGCCTTGATTCTTTGGGTTTTCATGTGGTAAAAGGGGTTCTAATATTCCTTGCTTTTGTATTCCTAATCTTGTGGTACCATCATATCCATGTTTTTGTAACATCTTGAAACGGTTTCCATATTGATGTAGAGGTATCCTGGGTACTACCATTTCATCCTCCTCTCTATATATCTAGTGATTAATATCTTCATTTAGAGATTCTTCTTGTATATCTCCCCATCTAATGAAAGAACAAGAATTTGAATATTTTACTATTTATTTTCCTTTATCTTACTTCATTGTTGTGTTATGAGGCTTCCCAAAGGACATGGGAGAAAATGATGATTGTTTTCCATATGATGTGCTTGAAATGGAATATTCTCCACAACCAACTTCTTTAATATGTAAATAAGATGTGGTTGGTGTATGTTTCTCTGTTTCTTTAATTGATAATGATTCCATTTGTAGGTGAATAGGAGCTTCCTGATTGTTTGGTATTTAATTGTCTGAGCTTTCCCTTAAATGATTACAGTGTTGGAAAGGGTTTGGGTCACCATGGTCAATAATCTCTATACCATTGTATGGGAACTTTACACATTGGTGAAAATTTGACGGTACTAATTGCAATGTATGTATCCATGGGCAACCTAATAGCATATTGTACCCCAATTCTTGGTCTAGTACTTGAAAGGTGATATTTGTTGTAGCCGCTCCCACTTGTACTGGTAAAGTCACCATACCTTTGGAAGGGTGTTCCTCATCATCATAGGCTTTTATATTGATTCTCTTAGTAGAGAATATAATGTTCAGAATATCCCAAAGCTTCGATAAAATGTAGAGTGCATATGTTGAGGCCCGTGCCACCATCTATTAGTACTCTTCAAACCTTTTTTTGATCAATGAAAGCTTCTAAGTGCAATGGATCATTATGCATGAGTCGGTTTGCAGGAACATCTTGTTCAGTGAATGTGACCTTTGAAGCTGACAAGTTTCCCACCATTGATTGAAATGTGTTCTCACCAATGTCCCTAGCAACAACCGAATCTTGTAAGGCTTTATCTAGGACTTCTTTATGGGCTGGTGATATGCACAACAACTCAAATAATGAAATTTGGGTTGGAGTTCTCTTCAATTGATCCACCATATTATAGTTGCTAGTTATTGAAGGTTGGTTTGAAGGTACTCCTTGTAATGTGACTTTTGTTCTTCTGGTAATGAGGACATGATCTTTTATTTTCGGAATCACTATGATTGTAGCTACCATTTCATGTCCTTCACTTAGTGTGTTAATGGCATAGTCAAATGCTACATTGGTATAATTGGCAGTATTGTCTTGTGCATTAGAACTGGAAGCCTTTCCTTTGTCATGTTTGACAAAAGGATCTTTGAAAATGGTATGATTTATATTTGGTGCTTTATTATCAACTGTAATGTCACCTTGATCTATGAGGTCTTGGATGAGGTTCTTCAATTTGTAGCAATTTGTTGTTTTGTGATCTTTATTACAGTGATATTCACAGAAGTCATTGTCATTCCACCAAGTAGGCTTAAATGGACATGGTTCATATGGCCTAGCTTCCGGTAAGGTTATAGCATTGCTCTATATCAACTTCTTCAGTGCTGATTCAATAGGTTCTCCGAGGGGTGTGAAGTTCCTTCTAGGTGCACCTATCCTTGGAGGCCTTGGATTATTTGACTGTAGTACATTGGTGTCATTTTTCTGAGACTGGTTCTTATCAGTTGGTCCTTGTAAAGATATTGTTGGTTGAGATCTGTTCACAATACGTGCGTCAACAACTCCGTCGTTTGTGACATTTTTGTTTCTAGACCAAAATTTTGATCTTTCATTGTTTGTGTTGGTGATTGGTCCACTATCCTTTTGGTGTTTCAATATCCCTTGTTCTAATAAGCCTTTCTTACATTTGATGCCTTTTGGTGTTATGTCTTTGAAATTATTCAGGCATTGCATTTGTAATGGATATTTAATCGGAGGCACAATATTTTATTTAAAGATGTCTACTTGTTCCGCTTTAGGGATGTGACTAAGACATCTACGATATAGGACTCTCCATATTTGTAAGAATGTGGCAAAAGTATCACCTTCTTTTTGTTTCGTTGCACATAAATCCATTAATGTGATTGCATTATCTATATTGAAGGCAAGGTTAGATATAAATAACTCAGCTAATTCTCCCGATGAAGTAATTTTTGGCAGAAGGTGTGAAAACCATTCTAATGCTTTTTATCATTCCTCGCTTGTATACTAGCCATTTTCTTTTGAAGGTTCTGAATTTGTTGAGTCAGTAGTTCTGTTTGGGTTATCGGAATGTTGAACTGATGAATGTTCCCTGCAAAAGGTATAGTATTTGAGTATCTTTGAGCTTGTTGAAATGTAGACAGACCAGGTAACTGGGTCCCATAAGTCCCAGCAGGCGATGTGAAGTATGTAAATTACGGAGTAGCATTTGGCTAAGTCAATCTTGTTGTCCCTAGATTCACATTCTTACTATTATAGGTGGAACCAACTGAGACTGTTGGTTGAGTTATATTTTCCAGGGTAGTGGTGTGAGATATTGGACCTTGTAGTGTCATATTTGGTGTTGTCCATGTTGTAATATTGGCACTTGTTGGTGTCATCGTTGACTGTGCCGAGGTTGTAGCCATATTTTTATTTTGAGATATACCTTGTGTTACAGTAGCAACTGTTGCTTGTGTCTGTATTGTAACTGGTATTTGAGGTACATTCCGGTTTAATATCACACCTTGTGGCAATATTGTTGAAATATCTAACCCTGGTGGTAACTTGGCCTCATTCTGGACTAAGAGAGAGATATCTATCTCTATCACTATTAATGAGAGCATTGAGAATCATTAATGTTGTGGGATCTTGTTGGGTTGGTTCTAGCTCTTCGTTTGTCAAATTATGTCGTATTTCATCAAGGGAAGGCATCTTGTTCAAGTTTGTTGATATTATTGTGGGTGTGTAACCCTGTGTTTGTTGTTGTGTGGATAGATCCATATTCCATGTTGGGTTGACCAAGGGGTCGTTGTTAGGATCCATTTGATTTTTTGCCTTTTGAGCATGCATTAATGTCATGAATATTGCTTTGAAGTGATCTTGACTCTCTATGATGTGTATGCAAGACATGTTTAAATGCAACTTAATATGTTTCTATGACACCCTAAAATGTAGACAATGTGATCTATTAATGATGACTTTCTATCTAGGATTTCTAAATTCGGATACTAGATTTTCAGCGTATTGTCAGAAAGCTTCAAACTTAGCCTCTTCTTTAATTCGGTTTCCGAGGTCTATATCTATCTGTACTTATTTTTGAACTTCTTCATCTATGATAGCCTAGACTATGTCATATTGGTTTTGATCAATTATTAATTCCTCAGCAAGGGTATTTAAACCTTCAATTATCTCTAATTGAATGTTGTTTGCCCCAAGATTTGGTTGTTCAAATGGGAATTGGTCATTTACTTTTAGACCCATGCGTTGAAGATTACTATGCAGAAAATATAGACTCTAAGAATGAATGAATGATACCTAAAATGATAGACACTTTTTCTTTTTCTAACACAGTTTGAGGAATGTTGCTATGGTCTTCTCTACCAATTGTCTAATGGCTTCTTTTTGAGCTGCTCTTTGTATCTTTTTCCTTAGTTTCTCATCAAGGCGAACAAACTTTTGAATTTCATCATCTATGATGGCCTCAACTATATCATATTGGGCATGATTGAATCTTGCTTACCAAGTGAGGTTATCTAAACCATCAAATATTTGTAATTGGTCAGTGTTTGGTCCAAGATTTGGTTGTCTGAATGGGAATTCTCCATCTCCTTTAATACCCATGGACTTAGGTATGATTCCTATAATCTGACGTGACACTAATCTTAAGGTACTTTGGTGAAATGACTTGTGTGAGGACTTTGTGTGATGATTCTAATGGAACTTCTACATGAATTGAATACCTAGGACCTATGATCACTTGAAAGTAACATTTTCATCAATTTTGAATTTGTCCAAAAGGTTTGGTTCTGACATTGGTTTTGTTATTAGCACTTGTTTTTCTTGTTGAATTTTTTATCTTGTTGAACATTGAAAATTTTGACTTTGTTTTGATTTGTATATTCCAATTTGTTGAAGTATAGCAAAGGACACAACAGACACATCAATCAGAATAAAACCATGAATATAGAAATTGTTTAGGAAAGTTATATTCAGATTTACATGAATATTGAAATCTTTTTCAAAGCCCCATTTTGTTTTCATTATATTTGGGCAATTAGATATCAGACAGACTCTCCTAATGTCAAAAGGTCACAAGTAGTATATGATGATATTGAAAGAATAAGTATCTGGTAGAATACTAAGAGGGGGGGTGAATCAATATACTCAAAAACTGATACAAACTCCCAAACTCAAAATAAACTTATCAACAAAATAGTTCCGTCAAAATAATATCTCAAATATTACCAACATCGACCAATACCAACCAGTTTGACTGTTATACCAACTTAACAGTAAACAACTTCAATCTTGTAAACATCAACAATGCTTAATCAAATATCAACATTTTCAACTCTCATGCTTCCAATTATCATGCCTTAATCAAATCAATAAATAATATCATAACCACAAAAGGATTCACCACTTGACACAAATATTTATACGTGCAAAACCCAAATAGGTAAAAACCACAGTGAGATGAGACTCACAAGGATAGCTATCTAAATTCTTCTGAATTTCACCCTATTAGGAGCCAAGCCTATTAAATCTTTACAATAAGTCATGTTAAGAACTGATTCTATTAGGAATCACCTGGTTAGAGAATTTTACAAATATGCCTTGATAAAAAGCACAATACCCTGTTAGGAGTAACCTCGATAGAGGATTTGAGAATCCAAACTAATGAACCACCTTGTTAGAGGATTTAGAAATTAACCAAGCTTGTTAGAGCTTGCCCTGTTAGGGGATTTCAATTCCTGCTATGATTGTTAGAAAAAAATAGGTTTTTCTTAATTTTTCTGAATATGACTACATCTGCTTGATCAGATCCTTCTTAAGCTTCAAATCTGCCTTCACTCAAATTGTAGATCCATCCTCCTAGTTAGGCAACCTCACACTCAGCTAACTTATGCCAACTTTGCCAACACTCAAACAAAACAACATCATCGACCTTAAATACAAATCAAATAGGTCCA
Source organism: Cryptomeria japonica (assembly GCF_030272615.1). Classification (NCBI taxonomy): domain Eukaryota; kingdom Viridiplantae; phylum Streptophyta; class Pinopsida; order Cupressales; family Cupressaceae; genus Cryptomeria; species Cryptomeria japonica. The sequence continues at coordinate 574,850,591 of NC_081406.1, forward strand.
TCACATAACAAAAACCTAATTCTCATCATCGAGATTACAAACAAGTTAGTACAATCTTGACCGTTAGAAATCATAACAATCTCTTCACATTTAATAAGAAAATTCCAACCGCTCCATAATCATCGATTCATTGGACTTGTAACTCATCACACGCTATGCATTTGATGCAATCCACTTTTCTCCTTTCCAAGACAATCAAACATGCCAAAATAACTTGAACGTATCTTCATACAATGACCACATGTGTCACTATCACTACCGCTCAACATCAAATCTTAAACCAACAAACGGTAGGGTTTACCAGTTACAAAACATAGAAAGGTTTAACCTTATTCACCAATTTAACTTACAAAGTACCATATACCGGTTTACAACGTCTTCCACAAGGTTTATCATACCGGTTACAATACAAAAGCAATATCAACAATAACATCAGCAAAATCATGAATATCATTCATCGGTTCAATTGACATCAATGACAACATATCATTAATGCAATATATATGCAAAATGCCAACAATCTACCCCTTTGGCATTGATGGCAATACAAATATCAATGCCTCCTATTTGTTGTTGTGATTAGTGAATAGGAATCCTCGTTTACATACCAAGTATTCACCATGCTCTGTCGTATTCACCATGCTCTGTTTGTCATCATCCTATCACTAGTTCACCTAATCAAACACATAATTCTTCTCCCCAGTTACATAATTCTTCTCCCCCTTTGACAGCAATGCCAATTTGAAAGTAAAATATGTAATATCAAAATCTCACTATGTATCAACATCATACTACAACTGGATGCTCCCCATGTGGAATACATCCACTTCTTCATTAATCCATGTAAAATTATGCAAGTAGTTCAGGGATTGATGCAATCAGCATCATGTTCAACTGACCTCATAAAGGGGTACAACCCCTAGTTGTCTTCTAAGACACTCAAATTTAGTCTTAGGCAGAGGTTTGGCAAAAATATTTGCAAGTTGCTCCTTGGTTGAAACATGCTCTAAGATAACATCTTTACTTTGAACTTTCTCCCTCAAAAAGTGATACTTCAATTCAATGTGCTTAGTCCTTGCATGCAAAACATGATTCGAAGAAATATTAATTGCACTCGTATTATCACACAAAATCTTGATAGGTTATGAGATCTTCATCTTAAAACCTTCCAAAATGTGCCTCACCCAAATAGCTTGTGTGCAATTCATATAAGCTGCTACATACTCAGCTTTAGCAGTAGATTGTGAAGTACAACTCTGCTTTTTACTACTCCATGAAACTAGCCTTCCTCCTAGAAAGAATTCTCCATCGGTAGTACTCTTCTGGTCATCAATATTTCCTGCCCAATCAGCATCTGTGTACACCTTCAAATCAAAATTTCCACCATATGGATACCATAACCCATAATCAACCGTAGCTTTCAGATATCTAAAAATTGTCTTGGTTGCTATTAGATGTGCTTCCTTTGGATTCTTCTGAAATCTAGCAACTATACCAACTGCATGGGCAATATCCAGTTGACTGTGAACAACATAGTGCAATTTGCCAATCATTGACCTGCATTCTTTCTCATCTACAGACTTAGATGCATCTTCCTTGGACAATTTACAACCTATAACCATTGGAGTTCCAACTGGTTTACAGTCACTCATGCCAAAAGTCTTCAAAACTTCTTTCACATACTTAGATTGAGTAATGAAAATATCATTCTTCATCTATTGTATCTGCAAGCCTATGAAATTTTTTATTTCCCTACTAATGACATCTCAAACTCATTCTTCATTTCATTTGCAAAATTGTTACCCATGACATCATTACCTCCAAATATAATGTCATCAACAAATACTTCACTAACCAGTATTTTATCTCCTTCAGACTTGAGATAAATGTTGTTTTCATCACTGGTTCTTGTAAAGCCTATCTTCATCAGATGTGTATGAAGCCTTTCATACCATGCTCCAAGTGCCTGCTTTAATCCATACAAAGATTTATGCAATATGTATACCATGTCTTCTTTATCTGTCAATGCATAACCATCAGGCTGCTCTATATAAACTTCTTCTTCCAATATCCCATTAAAAAATTCAGACTTAACATCCATCTGGTATACCTTGAACTTCTTGTGAGTTGCAAATGCAAGTAATGTTCTTACTCCTTTCAGTCTTGCTACTGGTGCAAAAGTTTCTCCATAATCCTCTAATTCTTCTTGTGCATAACCTTTGCAAACTAATCTTGCCTTATTACGAACTACAACACCATCCTCATTCAACTTGTTTCTGAACACCCATTTAGTTCCTATGACATTCTTGTTTATTGGTCAGGGTACCAGGGTCCAAGTGTTGTTCTTCTCAATCTGATCCAATTCTTCTTCCATTGCCTTAACCCAATGATCATCACAAAAAGCCTCTTTAGCACTTCTTGGTTCAAAGGTGGAGATCATGCAAGAGTTCTCTCTAACTCTTCTTCTAGTAAGTACTCCATCATCCTTATCCCCAATAATCTGCTCAAGACTGTGATTAAGTCTCACATATCTAGGAATAACTTGATCATTCTCCTCAGGTTCAGCTTCTTCATCATCTTCTTCTTCTGAAATTATTTGTTCTGATTGAACAAGTACATTAGGATTTGCCTTACCGGTTTCAACTTTAACTATTTCGGGTTCTAAAAGCAAAATGCAAGGATCTTCATCCTTTTTCTCTGAACTGGTTCCTTCTGAAACTTCAAGACATTCATCTACATGAACATCGGCACTTTCAACAATTCTCCGAGTCTGATTATTGAAATATTTGTAGGCCTTACTCTTGGTGGAATAGACAAGAAATATGCCTTCATCACTCTTCGCTTCAAACTTGCTAATGTAATCACCTCTTTTAATAAAACATTTACTACCAAAGACCTTAAAATAACTAACATCAGGTGACCTTCCATACCAATACTCATAAGGTGTCTTGTCCTTACCTTTTTTCACCAGAACCCGATTCATTGTGTAGACCATTGTACTTACAACTTCTCTCCAAAATGTTTTCGCCACATCTCCTTGTATCCACATAGTCCTAGCTTCTTCAACCACTAACCGGTTGTTTCTCTTTACTATACCATTCTATTGTGGTGTCCTTGGTGCAGAAAGCTGCAAATTGATACCATTCTCACCACAATACTTAGTGAACTCCTCATAAATGAATTCACCGCCTTGATCTATTCTTAGACATTTAATCTTTTTGCCACTCTCTTTCTCACTTAAGGCCCTAAATGCCTTGAATTTACCAAAATCTTCATTCTTATCTTTCAAGAATGTGACCCACATCATCCTTGAACAGTCATCAGTGAAGATCATGAAATATCTATCACCTGAAATGCTTCTAGTTCTTATTGGTCCACATAGATATGTATGAACCAAATCTAACAAGTGCTCTGCTGAGAAGGACTTTCTCTTGAAAGTAGAAGAAGTCATCTTCCCTAACTGACATTATTTACAAAGAGCATTAACCAGTTTTTCTATCTAAGGTAGACCTCTTATTGTCTTAGACTTACTCACTTTAACAATATTGTCAAAACTTATATGACAAAATCTTTTATGCCAAAGTCAGTTATCATCTATCTTTGCAATCAAATAGTTGCTAACTTTAGGATTAAGATGAAATAGATTACCTCTCGTCTGTTTACCGATTACAAACTCCCAAACTCAAAATAAACTTATCAACAAAATAGTTATGTCAAAATAATATCTCAAAGATTACCAACATCAACCAATACCAACCGGTTTGACTGTTATACCAACTTAACAATAAACAACTTCAATCTTGTAAACATCAACAATGCTTAATCAAATATCAACATTTTCAACTCTCATGCTTCCAGTTTTCATGCCTTAATCAAATCAATAAATAAGATCATAACCACAAAAGCATTCACCACTTGACACAAATATTTATATGTGGAAAACCCAAATAGGTAAAAACCATGGTGAGATGAGACTCACAAGGATAGTTATTTGAACTCTTTTGAAGTTCACCCTATTAGGAGCCAAGCCTGTTAAGAACTAATTATGTTAGGAATCACCCGCTTAGGGGATTTTACAAATATGCCTTGATAAAAAGCACAATACCCTGTTAGGAGTAACCTCAGTAGAGGATTTGAGAATCCAAACTAATGGACCACCTTGTTAGAGGATTTAGAAATTAACCAAGCTTGTTAGAGCTTACCCTGTTAGGGGATTTCAATTTTTGCTATGATTGTTAGAAAACAACAGGTTTTTCTTGATCTGTCTGAATAGCACTACATTTGCTTGATCAGATCCTTCTTAAGCTTCAAATCTGCCTTCACTCAAACTGCAAATCCATCCTCCTGGTTAGGTAACCTCACACTCAGCTAACTTATGCCAACTTTTCCAACACTCAAATAAAACAACATCATTGACCTGAAATACAAATCAAATAGATCAAAAACATAACAAAAACCTAATTCTCATCATCAAGATTACAAACAAGTCAATACAATCTTGACCGTTAGAAATCATAAAAATCTCTTCACATTTAACAAGAAAATTTCAACCGCTCCATAATCACCACTTCATCGGACTTTTAACTCATCACGCGCTATGCATTTGATGCAATCCACTTTGCTCCTTTCCAAGACAATCAAACGCGCCAAAATAAATTGAACTTATCTTTATACAATGACCACACATGTCACTATCATTACCACTCAACATCAGATCTTAAACGAACAAACTTTGATCGGTTAGGGTTTAACAAAAACAACTAGTAGGGTTTATCGATTACAAAACATAGAAAGGTTTAACCTTATTCATCGGTTTAACTTACAAACTACCATATACCGGTTTACAACATCTTCCACAAAGTTTATCATACCAGTTACAATACAAAAGCAATATCAACAATAGCATCAGCAAAATCATGAATATCATTCACTGGTTCAATTGACATCAATGACAACATATCATTAATGCAATCTATATGCAAAATGCCAACATTATCACAACCCACATCTTGATACTTTGTTATCTCAAGCAACCATGTCACACCCTAGGGTGCACCCATTTTTTTGCCTTTTTCTGGAAATTAGATCAAAGAAGATTTCTCCTCAATTGGTTTGTTATCTTGGGAGATTTATGGTGAGTGTCTTGGGGGCAGATTCTTCCCCACCCTTGCACTGTGATAAAACAAGTATCTAGTTACTGACTCAGCTCGGATTCTAATTTCTATGGTGTTTAGACAGGAAAATGTTCGAGTGGTCACAATCAATAGCGTTTTACACTCTATTGAGGGAGGTCTCCCAGTCTATAGAGGTTACGCTCTACAGATTTTAACGTATCATATCAGCACTGAGGGAGGCATAACGTCATTGTGACATCATGTAACACTCATCGCATATGATTTTCATCACATATGCATTTGATTATAGTGGCTTGGATTACTTGGCTTTACTCGTTGGCCTCTTAGGTCGTTCCCCTCTCACCTGCCTTAATGGTGCCCTAAGGGCAACTCGGGAGGGCAGGCCTTCTAAAGGATTTAATTGCAAAAAAAAAAGAAAAACATGAAGGAAGAGAGTCTGGTTTTTTTATCACCCATTGAAGGGGAGAGCATAATACCTATCTCCTTGAAGACACAAAAAACAAAGTTCTTTTTATCCCTTCATTGCAATGATTTTCTATTCTAAGTGGAGATGTTGCTCCACACAGACATGGTGTTCATTTTAACTAGTATAGCTATGATGAAATTTGCTTTGTTCTTTTAATAAAGCACAAAAAAGAAGTGTTTCTAGGCTACCCCTGCAGAAAAATAATAATGTTAGTCAACACACGGTGGGCGATCTAGCCTAATTTTTTAGGTTACAGAGTTCTATCTTTTCATAGACAGAAAGATATCCTGGTAAAAACCAGAACTGCAACAGAACAAAAAATAAAAAAATGAATCTATCAAATGCGACTAAACTACTAATCAAATGTGAACTGAATCATATCAAATGTGAAATGATAAATCATCAATTGTGAATTACTGTATAAGAAATTGCGACATGATGACTGATCAATTGCGATATGATGTGATAGCAATTGTGACTTCCATTTTATTTTTGGTTTATTTTTGGTTTTTTTAAACTTTTAACAGAAAGACAGAAGATAGAAGAGTTATTCTGCGATGATATTGTTCCACACTATGCGAGCCAACACATCGATTTCGTTGAAGAATTTGTATTTGGTTAAAAAGCAATGGATGATTTTGTGATACTAAGGGATCTCCTATTTTTCTTCGATCTCACGGAGCTCTCTTTCAGCCTTTAGAAGTCTTTGATAAGCCTTTTGTTTTCTCCTATTCTGCTTTGCCTTTCTTGGACCTAAAATTCAAAATGTCATCTTTCCTGCTATTGGATTAGATACATTTTATATGCAGAAATCAACTTTTTCAAAATTCGACAAAATTTCAGGGTTAGATGCACAAGACAATATCATGCAAAAACGACACAAAAATTTCTTAATAATCAATTCTTAAGAGCAATTGCGATATCATGTCTAATCAATTGCGATATCATGTCTAATCAATTGCGATATGATAACAAGGCAATTGCAATATGATATTAGCAATTGCGAATTTCTACGTATTCAATTGCGACATCCAATTTCATGTGCACGTACGGATTTGTAAAACATGTCAAAACAAAAAATAAATGTCAGAGTGTTTCACATCAGGTTCACCAAATGTTTCACGCAATAAATAGGCATAAATTGCATAAATTAGATTATCAAAGAGCGAATCACAACTCTAAATCCAATTATTACTCCTAAATAACAATGAAATAAAGCTAATTATCAATTGAATTGAAACAATCTATCTAAGACTCCCTCAATTGACATAGCAAGGCTTCCATTGCTCTTCTCCATTGTTGTTGATGTAGGTGGCTCTCAAGTATTGCACTTGATTTCCTACATAAGACAGACAACAAATTTGAAGATTGTGATTCTAGAATGAATTGAACAAAGAGGTTGAATTTATAGATTTTCAACACAAAGAAGGTGAGAATTTGAACTCAAGTGTTGATTGGGAGACAACTGAAATTGATTGATCAGTTAACAGAGTTGATTAATTTGTTAACTCATTTGATTGAGTAGTCAACTAGATTGATTGGAGAGTCAACTGAATAGATGGATTAGTAAACTCATTTGAATGATTAGTGAACTGAATAGACTAGGGAGATGATTGAATTGATGGATTAGTAATAAAAAGTTGATTTTGAGCTAGAAAGGATGATTGATGAGTTAACTGAGTTAACTGATTAGACAATTGATTCGATCAATCAGTTCTGATTTAGCATGTGTTGTAGGAATTTGAAATTGAATTTGATTTTCATTTTCAATTTGGATTTGAATTTGGTCATTTGAATGCTGAAATACACATGAAATTAACCGAAATTCATATTTGGGGAAAATGTGAATTTGATGATATGGAATTAAATGAAATGAAGTGAAATTCAAATTTGGGAGAAATGAGATGAAATTAGATGGAATTATGTGAAATTATAGTTTGGGGAATTGGAAGAATAACTTAATTAATTTAAATAATTTAAATGAAATTATTTAAACTTAGGAAATAGAATTAATTAAATAATAAAGATTATTTAATTAAGGAATAAATTGAATTAATTAAATAAATAATATTTAATTAATAATTGAGATATGGTTAACTGATTAAAATAATTTGAGAATAGAAATAGAATAATTAGAAGTGTTGAAGGGCGATGATTAGAAGAAATAGCTATTGTAATCAAATAATCAAAGCATTACTTAATTAAATAGACGAATAATTAGTGTAGAATTAACGAGACATTTTTAGGTGTCTACAATATGCACTTTACAAATTCATATATATATACAATCATAAAAAAAAATATACAAATCTGGATTTTTGAACACATATATAGTAACTACAATATTCCATCACTAAAAGGACATAAACGATAATAAATATATATAATAACATCGAATTCTAATAACAACAAAAATTGACTGTAAAAAACATACAATATTAATAGACCATCGCACAATAGGGAAAACAAAGAGTGGGAGGGGGAGATGTCGTGGGGATTACCCACGATTGTGGTGAGTCCCCACCCTCCCATGATAGTGGGGATGACTACCCCCAGAGTCGTGGGTTTCCCCACGGCTGTGGGTCGAGCCACCCACACTATCATGGGTTTCCCCACGACTGTGGGTCGAGCCACCCACACTATCGTGGGTGGGCTTCCCACACTGTTTACCCCCATATGCAAGATTAAACACAACCCAACTTAGATTTATTTTGCCAAATATGTGTTTTGATCGATACCCAAAAAAAAACATATGCATGAAATAATATTTCATAGACAAATTTAATCCAAAAAATATATAATAATGCTTATATATATATACAACATACAAGGAATTACAGTAAAATTGTTGCAAGGAAGAAGAAGAAAATATATTCTTTTCAAATCCAAGAATTTCACATGCATAAATACAATCTTAAGATTGTTCTACCCCCAAAATTATCTTTCCTGATTCCCATTCCACAATAAATTTAACCTAGATTCTCAGATTATTTTCAATAACCCCAAAACCCATTTGACAGACATTCCAAGAAGCTTTATCCTTTCAGAAAATCAAACAAGCTATCCATTTCATATACTCATATCAGTGATTCAGCTCATGGATTTTTAATTCAACCAAGGAGAAATTTTAACATGCAACCAGAAAGAACCACAATTTCCCTACCTTTTTAATGTTGTCTGGAAAAGAAAATGGAGCACAAGCAGCAATCGCGGGGTTCCAAAACAATGATCTTCAATCCAAAATATTCAAGCAATTCTCCCCAAATTCGTTGTTCTAGAAGTAAGAAATTTTTCCAAAATTTTCCCCCAAATTTCTTCTACCAAAACCCCTTAACCCAGAAAGTACATATGCAGAGAAAAAAAAAACTTCACGGGAAAAACCACGAGAAAACAACCCCCTCCAATATTTTCAAAATCAATAGATATGCTTTTCCCAAAACGTAACTCCCATACACATGCAAGATTCCCAAATAATTACATTCCATTAATTTCTTTATTTAACCCCCATACATGCAAACTAAAATTAGAATAAATAAATATTAATTATTTCCTTTAAAATTAAAATTCAAAACAATTAAGTAATAGTTGTATTTTAATAGATTATTACATGAGGAAGGAGAATACTTAATTAAATGTTTATAATTAGTCAAATGAGACAACTATAATAAATTATTAATTTAATTAATTAATCTTCAAATACATAAATAGATGTTATTTTTAATTCCCTTAATAAATACTTTTTTTGAATTAATTTAAATAATTTAAATCTTTAAGTTCCACAATTTCAACTCATTAATTAATCAAATAACGACATCCAAATATCATTAAAATATTATACTAATCTTTTCACCAATCTTAGATAATTATTATACTACACACACAAGAGAAGCAAAATACAACAAATAAAAAAACAAAAGACTAACCAGGCTAACAACTGACATGACCGGACAAACACTAACAAGGATACCTGACAGGGGACTCATTCCATAGGAATGATGGTACAATGGGGTCTGATTGATAACTCCAATTTCCATGTTACCATTGGGTCAAAGAGCATGCTCAGACCTAAAGATTCAGGTGGAGACCATGCTCGATACCTGCAGTCCTACATCACCGAGAAAACATACACACTTACATCTAACATATATAGGCACATCGATGGAGGAGAGTTGTGGCAGTCTGTGTCCCTCCAAAGTGGGCGACAGAAGATCATCCCCTCACACCCCATACAGACTCATACCCATACAAGTAGACGAACACAAAAAATATCTCATATAGAAAGGAGATATGTCAGTCCAAGGTTAATATATACATATAATCTAACATCTAACCATCTTTCAAGATAAAATGCATAACCAATATTATAAAAACAATCACATAAGAGAGTATCATCCAGTCACATAAACCACCGAAGAAATCAACCAGAGTCAAACTAAGTTAAACGGAGTCTGATCGAGGGGGGGGGATTACATATCCACAAAAACTAGAAATTGTTTGAAACTTTTGAACAAGCATTTTTTTCTCATGCAAACAAATGAAGCGTGCATTTTGGAAGGATCTAAATGGAGTAATTGATCATCTCTACCATCACACTTCATAAACATGGTACAATAAATCCACTTGGTAAAGGATAATTGAAAATGTCAATCCTAAAGGATTATGTAATATCTCATCAATAGAACCATTCTTTATAAATATTTTCTCATAATCATCAATATGAATATCTTGGTGGTCTAATGGACTCATAAGGAAATTCAAATAATGCTAAAGGTTGTGCTTAACATTCTCCATGTTTATATGTGTAAGCATGACATGTATAATAGTGGAAGAATATCTATCACCAACTAGAGGACGATAATCCTCACATATACCAAGGAAAAATGGTAAGAGATACTCATGTTCATCTTCTTTTTGCATGTCTAAGTCATGTGCAAGATGGGCCTAGAAGAACCACAAGTACTCAAATATATATCATTAGAAAGTATTAAGGTCCAAAAAGATAATACCAGTGGAAATGCAAAGATGCAATATCATCATAATGCATAGAAAATCCATGGGATCCACCAAAGAAAGGGCACTATAATGTGAAGAATAAGAACCATGTGAAACATGAGTAAATTCATCTATAAAATAACATGAAAAAGTATGAAATGATAGATAATAAACATGACATAAATCAAACCATTGCATGTCTCTATCAATCAATTTATTATTGAATGCATACATAAGGTATCATCATGATATATATGAGCATACTATGAGGATAAAAATGGTTTGAAATATAAAATTAGATCTCCATTAATGCTAAACTACTTTCTCATAGTGTATTGAAAGGATGTGCATCATAAAATTAATAATCATGAATTAAAGAACCACCATCCACATCATCAGAAGATAAATGATTAGTGCCACTTGCTCCTCACTAAATTCATCATCAATAAACCAAGAGAAGAAAGATAAATAAGGGTCAGAAATCTCATATGAAGGTGGAACATGTGTATTACATCTCTAAGCTCCTCAAGGAAAGATGGAGCCATAAGGTACGTGGATGAGGGACCATAAAAATAAAGAAAAAAATAGCAAGAGATAAAGAAGGAATGTTCTCAATGGATGTAACATAACATGAATCAAGCTTCCTAGATGTGTCAAATATAGGATTGAATTATTAGCTAAGTCACTATTGTAGGCCAAAAAGAGTTACCATTAGACATAATAGTTCAACATATGAAGAGATCTTGGTTAGGAAGGGGGGAAAGACATCCATGATAATGATTTGGGAATGAAAGTGCATAAGAGAGGTTGAGTAGGTAGAGGTAACAAATAATGTAAGCCCAAACCCTAATTTAGATAAATTAATGAAGCACAAATAAGGATGGATCCAAGCCCTACTTAAATATGGAATGAAAAGTATGCAATTAGAAAAATAATATTTGAAAATATAATATACAAGGATAAACTCTAAGGATAAAGCCCTAAGGAGTATATAAATGCTCAGTTCGCAAAAAAGTAAAGAAATAAAATAACTTTCTTTAATAAACGTAGGTTTTATGAATATGGAAAGCAATACAATCCAATTAACCTAATTTAGTGTTATTATATATCACATGACAAAAATTAGAAAACTAGAAATTAAAAATAGCAAAAGCACTTAATTAGTTTTGATGGCTAATAAATAGTTTTCCATTACTTGATTATAATTTTTGAATTGTAATTTAGAAATTTTTATTCTAGGATGTGTTAGAATTAGTAGCTACAAAATCTAAATTGGGTTATTTTTACAATTTGACTATGGTAAAAGCCATCTGTACAAAAATGAATTGGATTAGAATCATCAAATCCCAAAGTGCAGATTGGAACCCTTCACATGGAAATAAATGATGTAAACATAAGTGACTTGGGTACAGGTTGTCTCCAGGAATCTATTTGGCTTGATATTTACTACGCTTGTCTAAAATAGGTAGTTCAGATAGACACTATTTAGGAGTTTAATAGCCATAAAATATTCTTCTTTGGTCAAACTGTTGTTGTTAGTTTAATGGTTTTTGTTGAAAATGATCAAGTATTAGAAGCAAAATACAATAATGTATAGAATTTTTTTATGTAAGATGATGATGTAATATTATTGCTCCTTGGTTTTCTTTCAATGGATGAAAATGAAATAGAGTTTCTTTAAATGACAACACTTATTATGAAAGTTATTGAATTTCACATTCAATTCAACTCATAATAGTTTGAAAGAGTCAATGAGGATCCACATTTAATCTTGAGTTTTCATAAATCTTTGGGGTCATTTTTCCTACTTAAAAATCTTAACCTGGATAACGACAGATGAACTAAAAATGAAAAATAATTGTTTAAAATATATATATGTAAAACCAAATAGAAATAAGATTATTTGTCAACTTTTACATTGAAACATACTACTTATATATTAATCATTAAAAACAATCCGACCTAAAAAACTACAAGATTTAAATTTATCGCCATTACAATCATAATAAAAATCATAACATTAAATTCTTCACCAACTAACAACCTTAGATTCAAAATATCAATTAAAGACTTCAATAATTAATAATAGTAGGCAAGTTGTTAAATAGTTCATCTATTTTAATCATTAATAAAGTCTATCATGGTTGGTAAGGGCTAAACCGTGGTCAAGGTTTGTGGGTCTAATTATTAAATGTTTTAAGATGGAGAAAAAAAGTAGGTAGCCCTCAAAATGAGGAAGAATTAGATTTGAGTTTTCTATCCTTATAATTTAAGGATATCATTATATTAAGTTGAATTCATATAAATTATATATCACAAGTCCTTTTCACACAATTATTAAAAAACATGATATAAAACAAATTAGCAAATATTTTGTTAATATTAAGTCCGTTGGCATAATTTTCCTCATTAAGATGAATATACTATTAAAAGAATATGGTTTAAACTATTTTAAAATTGTTTATTTTATTTGGATAAGTTTTTTATTAAAAAAATGTTTTTATTTACTGTTTAGTTATTCAAGGTAATTTTAGGTATTTTTTCTATTATAGAAAATTTGAACTCGACATCATTTAGGTGCTTGCAACATGGACTTTGTTATTAAATTCATTTTTAATATATTAATTAGCTCAAACATGTTTATTTAACGAGACTATCAAAAAGAGAAAAACATTCATTTAATTCAATGTTTTCATCCATCCTATAATTTTATTGCAGAAGATTTGACCTCGACATCGTTTAGGTGCCTACAACATGAACTTTGTTATTAAATTAATTTTTTTTATCTATTAATTTAGCTCAAACATGTTTATTTAAATAGACTTTCAAAAATGGAAAAAATCCATTTAATTAAATATTTTCATCCATCCTATGATAAATTTCATACTTCTCTCTTTTAACAATTTGAGGCATCACTACAAACATCATTTTCTTTGTTGTAACTACATCCACCAACACTTGTAAGATCCCACACTCCAAGCTCTTTAATTATTTTTATGTTGAAAGATGAAAATTAGAAGGCAAGCTCTGAAACATGCGTTAAGAATAATATGTCCCCCTTTTTGAATTTGAAAGGTCCTACGATAATTAGAAATAATTTATACATATGAAGACATACACGAACAAGTTCATAGAATTTCAAGTGACAAGTACAAAAGACATTATCATTTTTGTACATTTGATACCAATACACTCAATGCATAAGCGTATCATATAAGATAGAAGCACATGTCTTAGAGCACATTCGACTAATGATTAAATCAAAAATTCTGAAACAAATTTTTGAGAATTTGTAACCTCCTCTAATCAAATTTTTTACTTTATTCAATTACTGCATCCACCAAATTATAAAAAAGACATAACTATATACATCATATAAAATAAAAATATACATCTTGAAATACAGCAAACTATTATTAAAAACAAAAATTTTGAACATTATTAAATCCACTAAATTATATTTTTTTCTACTCTTAACTTATTTCTTCTACCTCTTAACATTTTCTAAAATCTAAAAAAGATTAAAATTGGATAAACAAATAGATAAATGTATATATAGTAATTAAAAACAACACTATATGATGTATAGATTAGATCATCAATATGAAAGTCTTATTGGAAAATATTTAGTAGAGCCATTAATATAGTCCAAACATTTGCAAAGTCAAGTGGACCCCCTTCATATTAGACCAAGTTATATTGATGTTGAATTTATGTTTTGAAATAATATCCTTTCTATTTAATTAGCTTTTAAGGCAAGTTGTTGAAATTATGCAAATCATTTCAACATTATGTAATTTTTATTATAACTCAAGCACAATATCTGTGACCTCAAATGATGACAAGACTTACGTATGCAAAAGAATAATAACAAGGCCAATAGCTATCCCTCACTCCTCTAGTTGCTTCATGGAAAATTTCAATTCTCATAGACTATGGTATGGAATATTAGTATTAAGTTATAATGTTTTATCATGATTTCATGTGTAGTTTTTAAGTTAAATTCATTAGTTAATATTTTATGAATAGTTATTCGTTTTATGTTTTATTTTTTGATTATGATTAATTTATTTATTTTTTATACTATTTAAGTGATGTTTATAAGAATGAAGCATCAATATTTCTTAAGAAGAAATTAGTTAAAATTAGAAGTTTTTAACAAGATATTTCATATTTGATATTACAAGAAGGTAACCAATGTCTTTATGAAACAAGTAAGATTATCTTGGTCGATTTGAACATTATATTGAAGTTATGAAATGTAATAAGGTTGTAAGATGTGTATGTGGGGTTATTTATATCATGGGTGGCATGATGATGACTATAGGGACATCGAATTTTTCTATGGCTCATAGTTTTGGGTACTATTTTTGGGAAAGGTTTATAGTTTCTTGTTTCCAATTTTTAAAAATATTTTAGGCATGAGATAGTGTATTCATATGGTACTTTGTAGGTATACTTGTGCTCTCATTTTATTGTTAGATTGGAGAGAAGAGCATACTATCTTGATGAACTTTTTGTTTTAAATGAATACAAGCTTGCTCATTTGTTGTGGACTATTTGTTGGTGTGAATAAGGTATTTTATCCAACTAGTTCATTAGTGGATCTTATTCACATACTTATTATACAGGTGGTTTGATCAAATTTTGCACCAATTGTTTGTACAAGGCCACCAAAGTTAGCCTTTGGTTGTGCACTTCTGGAGCCATATCTTGCACATCCAGACTCTGTTTTTTGACTTCCATACATCATCAGAAATCTCTCAAAATCCCCTATTCAGATCTCAATTCCTTTTCATCAAATAATCAGAGATCTCAATCTTGTCCTTTTTGGGCTACATGCAAATCGGATCTCTATTTCTATTGAGGGTTTTTTTTTGTATCATTTTTCGAGATTATCTCAAGGAGTGAATCATGTATAAGGGTTGTAGGTGTAAATATTCTGGGAGAAATCAACATGGACATGAAATGTGTCCTAATTTCTCACATAATTATTTTCAACTCTTGCTTAAGTATGAATTAAAATCTCAAGTTGCTCCTTCTCCACCTACAGAGATAGTTATTATACCTTCATTGATTGAGAATCTTATTCTTATTAAGCAAGATAATTCATCTATTTGTCCTCCTAATCGGGATTCCTATTTGATAGACATTGCTTCATTGTTTGTGGAGTCTCACATTTCAGATTTGGGAGACACATTTGAGTGTTTATCTCTCTTATTTGATGACAATCATAGCACAATTGTTGTCACATCATGTTTGTCTTTGGAGCTTGTTCAAAATCAAGCTCCATTTGTTCTTTTTTTGTCACCTTCTATTGTGATTGGGCATTTACCTGATTGGTTTGTGGCATCTTCATCATCCAAGGACTTGGTGACACATGAGCAGTTTTCAGAAACATCATCATATATTTAGATTTGGATTCCTATATCTTCCAGTTTATGGGAGTGGCTTCTCATATCTCTAGTAGATTGGTTTCTTTTGAAGGGGAGACATGTTGTTTGCAGGAAGTGGATCATGTTCTATCTTCAGGCATTCATCATTGGCATAGGAGCTACTTCTACATTGGGGGGATTCGTATCCTCATTTTCTATCTTATGGGGGATATTCATTGTACCTTTGTGACCGATTTTGTATTTGGGGGGCCACTTAGAATCCTCCATCTTAGTCACATTTAGTACCCTTTTCTTTTTCATTACATCTCTCACTTTCGGAGAGGGGTTTTTTCCTATGTGGTTTTTCTCATTTTCTCCAATTAGAGAGACCTCATTGGTGTGAGTTGCATTATTTTTCATTGGTTTGTACATGAGTACCTAATCATGCCTTTGTTGTCGAGACTCATTCATGCATTCATTTTGAATTCACCATTAGTTCTTTAGCTTATACCTAGGTTAATCTTAAGGGGGGGTGTTGGAGTAATTTTAGGACAATTATCTAATTATTTATTAATTAGGTCCTTTAATTTTTTTTACACATGAGCTAGACTTAGGTGCTTTATTTTATCTAGGTGTTATGCTTTTTTAGTCTAATTTCACTTAGAGGCACTTCTGGTTAGCTTTTTTAGCTTCTAGTTGAGCTTAATTTAGCTCCTACTTTGCATTGCTTTAGTTCTTCTAATTTTAGGATTAGGGCATCTCTTTCTTTTTATAAAGCAAGTCTTCCATTCATTGTAATTGTACCTCTAATATTTTTTTGTGCAACAATACAGAGTTATTTGGTTGTTATAGAGAATACAATATTTGCTTGATCTCTTTTGTGTGATAGGTGTTTTGCTTGCAAATGATTATTGGCTCTTGTGGTTGATCATCAACTTCTACATGTTCTTTCTCTACAAAATTCAACATAGTTTACTTAGGTCCTAGGGAATCTTTCTAGAAGGTTGTTAGTTGTCACAAGACCTTATCTTATATTCTAACATATACTTTTAGTTTTTGAGGTCATTTAATAATTAATGTTTTAGTTTTCTCATAACATAGGGTTAAGACAAATTTTATAATCATATCTAATCATATGTCTCAACCTTGTCTTTATAAGCCAATCACCACATTGTATATTTCATATTCAATCTTGCATTCAAAAATCTCATTGTATATTTCATATTCAATATTGTGCTAAAGAATCCATAATCAAGCAAGCTATTCTTCCCATTTTTTTTTCTTATGGGAGATATTTTGGTCTAACATCTGATCCAGAGGTGTTGGGAGTTCACTAGTAATTCCTACATATTTTCCTACAAGGATTTCTCCATGCATATCGAATTAATTTGTAAATTTACTAATTTCTACTTGCTTCTCTATCATTTCCTTATTGAAGTTAATGGGCTTAATTATTTGATTCATTATATTTAAAACACTATATTGTTAATATTTTCATTATAATATTTACTTTTTATTACAACAAGACGCTTAGGCCAAACATCACACCTCATTCCATTCAATCCTAGGAAGATATCTAAAGGGCATATAAATAGTGAATCCTTGCTAAAGGAATAAACAACAAAAGTAAAAAATGAATATGTGAGACACTTTGAGGATATTGTTGGTAAGATCTTTGAGATCCAATTTATTAGAGACATGAATAGAGAGAAGTTGGTGAAATAAGAAAGGAATGAAACTAGGCAAAGAGAACTTGAGGAAAAGTGAAAAGGAGAACCAACAATAGACAACAAACGTGGAGGTAGGATATCCCAAAAACAATAAAAATAATTATTAAAAAAAAAAAACTAACCCTCTTGCTAGTATGGCTATAAATAGGATTAAGCTTACTACCTTTGGATAGGACACCAAAGATTAAGCATTTTCATCTTAAAATTTCACTAAAGAAGGTCTAGGATCAATAATGAATATACCATGTAGGATTTGAAGATTGGCTCAACACCCCAAGGTCACTTGTAAATACAAAAGAGAACCTTCCACAAGAGAGTATACAAGAAATGAGCTTGCTTGATGTTAAGACCTATGATACAAAGTGTACAATGGACTTGCTTATATAGGCATGGGTAGAGATAGGATTAGTTAAGATCATGGCATGTGTCTAAAGCCTATAGCATGAGATAACTAACTTGAACAAATATTAAATGACCTAGGACAAGAAGTAAATGCCAAAAGATAAGATAACATCTAATTCACGACTAATACTTCCAAAACGATTCCTAGGACCCAAGTAAACTTAACATGTGAATAAGACCCACTAATGAACTAATTAGGTAAAATACTTTATTCACACCAACACCACCCCCCCTTAAGTGCAACTTACGAAGGAATATACAAAGTGTACAATGGACTTGTTTATATAGGAATGGACAGAAAACGGATTAGCCAAGACAATGACATGTGTCTTAATCCTATAGAATGAGACAACTAACTTGAATGAATACTAAATGACCTAGGACAAGAAGTAAATGACAAAAGATAAGATAATATCTAATTTGCAACTAAGACTTCCAAAATGATTCCTAGGACCTAACTTAACATGTGAATAAGACCCACTAATGAAATAATTAGGTACAATAACTTATTTACACCAACAACAACTATCCTCTCCCCCCCCAAAAGTACAACTTACAAAGGATTAAACAAATGCAAATAGTGAAAGGATGAAATGATGGGTATTGGCTACAAGGCCATTTAAGCTAACCATTTACAAAAGATCTTGTTGCAGATATGGTAACAGTGTGTTGTCATTGATGTCAACCCATGATACTCTTGTATGAAAAAGGGGTGGGTTGTTACAAATGTGATGATAGTGTGTTGTTCCTAATCAAGAACTGGTTTGAAGAGTTTGCAGTTGTTGTGACAGTTTGATGCTCCTAATGAAGAGTTGAGTTGACGAGTTGATGATTGAATGTCAAGTGTGCTTTGTTTAACATGTTGTAGTATATGTTCCTTGATGGATGATTTGTGGTTTGATGTCAAATAAGTGATGATTTGAGGTTCATGGTTGGATGTCAAAAAGGTGATGTTCTAGAGTTCATGTTTGGATGTCAAATATGCTCTGATTAATATATTGTTGCAATTAAACAACTCAAATTTGTAGTGCTAATTTTGGTGTCTCTAGCTCAAGATATTGTTTCACGGTTTGGAAGTAAGGCATGGGAAGTTGTGTATTTTGTATGTTTCTCTTTTCATTTTGCATAGACTATGACAAATGTTTTAGTGGTTTATAGAGTCGAACTGGTATTTTTATTTGACGGTATTTATCTAAATAATTCTTCAAACTTCTTTGCATCACAATATATGCTCTTGCGGTGTGTAGGACATGCTCATATTGTCTGCATATTAATTCCTCTCAAGTTTTAGGTGTTCAAGTGTACCACAAGTATGGATTCAATTGTTATCTCAAGACTATATTGACTGCTCTAGAAGTAACATTAGGATTTCAATATTTTATTGTTTGTACCGACTCAATTAGATGTGATAGTGTGAAAGGATTGTGCAAGAATGATGTTGAATTCCATATGTTGTTTCTATACGCTCCACATATTGTTCCCTAGCATATCCATAACCATTTTTTGATCTAAAATGAATGTATTGAAGGGTTAGTGTTCATCCAGCCAACTAAGAATGTTTGCATATATGTTTTTAGATTTATGCCAACATCGTGATGCGTGCTAAGGTGAATTGGGTCCTGTTTATCTCTTATTTTGGGTTACAGATACTTTCTCTCCACCGTAGAAGTTCTTGGGCTGACCTCTTTGGTTGATGCATGTTTCAGGTCTACACATTTCATCTTAGCCTACTTAGAGAAATATTGTTGATGCTTGCAAAGGATATAAATGAAAGATCAAATCATTATCAAGTGAGTGGTGAGAAGATTGTGAAGAAATGCTTAATGCATACTAGAAGCAATGAGTTGAAGGTATCTACATTCGACTAAACTCAAAAGTGTGCTAGAGGCAGTGAGCTGAAGGTAGCTGATAGTGTGCATGTGTTGTGGTAGAATTTTATCAATTATTCATATTACTTTGAGGTTGTAGTCTCTTCCTGTAAGGATTTTAATTCTCAGGGAGTAGTGAAATTCCTTTGGTTTTAGCCATAAAACTGTAATTTAGGGAGTTGTTGCTTCCTTGGGATTATGCCCTAAAACAAAGTTGTAATTATGTTTATATTATTGTGAGGCTAGATTTCGATAGTAGATCCAAGTAGCTTGCTCATCATGATTTTACCCTTGTTGGTTTTCCACATAAATTTGGTGTCTTCATGAACAATTGTGTTGAATTCTCTATACTTTCATATTTTCATTACTATCAATTTAAGTATTTTATTTTAGTGATGTTGAATGTTTCAATTTTTAATTG
Source organism: Cryptomeria japonica (assembly GCF_030272615.1). Classification (NCBI taxonomy): domain Eukaryota; kingdom Viridiplantae; phylum Streptophyta; class Pinopsida; order Cupressales; family Cupressaceae; genus Cryptomeria; species Cryptomeria japonica. Next base: position 574,870,980 of record NC_081406.1, read on the forward strand.
GATACTGATTCACCCCCACCCCCCCCCCCCCTGCTTCAATATTTTGGCGTGTTTAATAGATCTCTCAAAAATGGAATAAAGGAGAAAAACCACATGGGCAAAAAACCCTCCAAAAGAGAATGCAAATAAAATCTTGTATAAGTGATGAGATGATTGATGAATGTAGGACTCATGAATACCACCCAATGAATATATCTATCACAAAGATACCCCCACAATGTGAAATCTTCTACAAAAAAGATAAGTGTTTTCAGACAAAACATGATACGATATCTACAAAAAAACTTGTCTCCCTTTCAAAATAAACAAAACCAAGTACAAATGTAGGAATGCTTCTCATTTTGGATAGGAATTGGCATGACTAAGCATGAACATGTATGATAATGTCTCTGAAAATTTATCAAGTGTCTCCTTGTCCATGTAATATGATGATGTCACAATCAAATCAAGTATATGTCTAATCAGATAAGGTGACAAACCAAGACTATATGAAAACCAATGTATAACAAGCTCCAAAGACAATAATAGTTTGACAATGATTGTGCAATGACTATCATCAAAGAGTAGAGACAACCCCTTAAATATTTCCTCTAAATACAAAAGGAAATGATGGTCCTATTTTGAAAATTTACTTCAAGCTTTCCAATAAGAAACTTTAAAAATGATGAAGCAACAAAAGACATATGTTCCTTCTAAAAAGGAATGATGGAATTCTTAATCAATGAATTTGGAATCATTAAAGGTGAAGGTACAACAACTATCTCTAAAGGAGAAGAAGGAGCATCTAAAGAAACATTTTCCTTATCTTTTAAAGATTCAAATTACTCCAAAGAATCAAACTATTGAATAGTATCACACTTGTAGGATATCCTTTCTAAAAAATGAAGAGGCACAAAGTAGTCTGAAGAAGGATCATCTGTGAATGGCTAAGTATAATGATCTTCATATGTATCCCAAATTTTAGTCCAAAGAGTATGAGGACACTCAAAATCAAGAATAGACATCATCAAAATGGATTGCAATAACTCCTACGACATGATCCCTTTTGCAATTCCAAAAAAAAAAAATCTTATAGAGTGTACCTAGAAGAGGAACAAGACTATACAAATGTGAAAACAAATGAAGTCAACAAAGGTGTATTATGATGTCATGTCTCCATTGTTTATAGTTTCCCCTTTTCAAGATGATTAGAGAATGATGAAATGAAAACCCCATAATCAACTATGAGAAATTTTTAAAATTACAAAAAAAATGTCCAACATCAAATAGAAACTCTTAAATATGATGAATATTGCATATGAAGTCTTCCCAAAAAGATAGAGCGCCTCTACAAGTCATGATGTCCAAGTAATCAAACATTATGCAAAATGTGAAAAAACTAAATCTAGAAAAAGTAGAAATGCACAATAATAACGCTCCTCAATACCTTTCCAACATCACAAGAATTGTGAAAATTGGAGATCGTTGCAAGAATTTATGAGCTCTAACATCCAAAAAGGGAAAATTGACAATAAAATACATCTGCAATAAAATCTAACAAAATGACCTACACCACTACAGAGAACATAGAACTAGCTTTATGATGATATCCCTATTGAAAACATCACAGGATTGAGAGGGAGAGTGGATCAGTCTAGACCTCAAAACTACTTAATTTTGTATCTTCAACCTTTAAACCACAACCATATAATCAAAGCAGTAATGAATCATGAGAGCATAAAGCACAACAAACACATGAACACCAAATTTGCATGGAAAAACCATGGCGAGAATAAAACTCACAAGATTAATATAATTTGTTACAACATTGCCTCGAGAACTTACTACTCCTGAGAGGACTTGCAAAATTAAATCGCACAATCTTAGGGAAAAATACAAATGATTTGTAGAGCTCAAACACACTGTCTCAAGGCAAGATACAGAAAGTTGTCAAGAGACTCACTGTATTACAATAGAGAAAGGAATAGTTGAATTGAAAGAAACAAGATCTCCTGATCATGAAATTATCCTTGAACAACTATATCAAGCGACCCAAGATCATGGCTATCATATCTAACTAACCTTCGCACAATCTTAATATTAAATCTGCTTGCAAACCACCAATATTTGTTGTTTGTCAACTCACACTCCTTCCAGAACATCACTCATACATCTGCACTCCTTTATACACAAGATTAATCATTAAAACCCTTAACTAGGTCAATCACAGATACAATAGACAATATTACATAAATTTGGCCATTAGGACTAATAACAACTATTGTGGTCCACTCCAATAGATAAAGAGGACCCAAAAACATCACTACATATTGTTTTCAAATGATTCCAATGAACCACACATGCTAATACATCTTCCAAAGTCGGCATCAAATGAAACATGTAGATAAGCATTAAAGCACGTTAGCTAGTCAGCCAAAAACAAATCTCCAATGCAAATTTCATAATGTGGATCTACACACGCTATGTTGAGGCCCAAAACACTAAATAGACTCATCCTTCAAAGAAAACCCGGACCAAAATAATATGATCCAAGTAGGATACAACACCACAGTCAATCAAAAATGAGACTAGTTGACAACACAGAACTCAAAGCATCATAACTTTGCTTGCCAATTAGATCATCATTTGAAAACTAAACTAGAACACTACACAAACCATATGAATGGGTCCTCCAAATCACAACACTTGGATCCACATATCTGGAAGCCACCCAACATTCTCCAAACCTATTTTGACAAGCAACCTTACTGTTAGAAACATCAACAACCAACTCAGCCAATTGAGAAATAGAGGACCTGCAAATTTGAAAATGCAATATACACAAAACATAAACATTATATTCAGAACAATAACACATGATCTTCACATACCAAAGGAATTCAAGACATTCTTCCACTGAGACATTAAAAACTCTTTCATGCATAAACATCATTTTCTGCATATTAAAACTTCTACTATACCATACTTACTTCAATATCAATGACACCACAAGACAGGTTGACATCAATCACAACAAATCTTGACAAGTCAAGTTTCCAACAATATTGTTTGCAAAATTTTGATACACTAATGAAAAGTTGTGACAAAAAGAAAAAAATAGTCTATTTGGCACCTAGAGGGTCAATTTTAGATCTTAGGTGCTTAAGGGCTTGGTCACCAATAGAAATTTTCACTTTGTTGGAGAAAAAAATGGCTACCATCAATCATAGTGGCACCACTCAAGTGGTAATGACATTATGGAAATGGTGAGGTGGTGGCTTGCACTTGCCCCCAAGATAGAAAAAAAATAAGCATATAGTTTATACTAAAACCATTCACTAAAGAATAGGCACTAGGCCATGCTAAGCCAAAAATCAAACAATTTCAAGCTTTTAATAACAAATATCAAAATAGCTGACTGATAAAATTTTGATGCAACTTCAACAATTGTACCCTGGTGATGCAAGCATGACAAAATGCATGCACATGCAACAAAGTATGCTATTGAATATACGTTGCGACCTGATAATGCCTGTAGACCTATTAGCATTGTACAATGCGAACAAAAATGTCAATGGGGTGAGAAACGTTTTGAGGGCTTGGGACAAAAGTATTTGATCTAGATGATTTCAAAATATATTATAGGATTTTTGGCCTCTTGTATGTAATGGAAGGGTTTGTTTTGGTCCAAAATGCCCAAAATATTTGCTACATCCCAAATCTAGCAACTACCTCTCAACTTCAAACCCTTGTAGATCTTTAGTCTCAAGTTTGATTTGGAAAAAACAAAAGGAAAAACTAATTCTATTCAACTCCTTAAACTCAATGGTGAGCTCATATTGTGTTCAACAAAGTGAAAAATGAACCTATAATAGAAACCCAAAAAGAAGAAAGTCCCAAATCTAACTTTTCTTTCAAGTTTTTTCTGATTTTCCAAGTCATCACATGATGCACAAGAAAAGAACACACACAACTCTACTAGATTCACCAAGATATTTCATTTTGATATAGCTCTACCCTTATATCTAAGAAGGGTTTTGCAAGGTTGGAGTTCTGATACCATGTAGGAGCTAAATATTAGCTCAACACCCCAAGATTACTTGCAAAAATAAAAGAGAACCTTCCACAAGAGAGTATGCAAGAAATGAGCTTTCTTAATATTAAGATCTATAATATGGTAATTTAATCTATGATACAAAGTGTATAATGGCCTTTCTTATATAGGCAAGGTGGGAGATAGGATTAGACAAAATGACGACATGTATCTTAATCCAATAAAATGAGACAACTAACTTGAACAAATATTAAATGACCTCGGACAAGAAGTAAGTTCCAAAAGATAAGTTAACTTCTAATTGACAACTAAGACGACTAGAAAGATTCCTAGGACCTAAGTAAACTTAACATGTGAATAGGACCCACTATTAAACTAATTAGGTAAAATATCTTATTTACACCAACATAGAAAGCAATTTAATTTTGTACAAACACTTATGAATTATGTACAAAAGTGGATATAGTCTTAGTCTAGAGAATTTTTGTGAAAATAGAATTTCTACCCACTTTTCCTAGTAATTTTACTAGTATGGTTAAGACTTTTGATGAACAAGGAAATATGGTTCTTAAAGATCCAACTATCTCTACTATTAAAAGAGTAAAATAATTCCTAAAGAATGTCAAAGGAAAATGCTTGAATATTATTTCTTTAAGATTGACATTATTCATGTCTTTAGGTAATAGAATAGTTAGAGAAACATATAGACAAAACCTAGATCCAAGAAAATTGACTTTTGACTCTTGAAATTATAAGAGGATATATTATTATTTTAAAAGGATTAGGTAGGATCCATAAGAAGGAACATATATTAATAAGTTGTAGGTCTATTATTTGATTTTTTCTTCATGGTATGCATAGTTTAGATTACCTTACAAACTTGTTATATCTATATTGCAAGATGTACCCTTATCCATGTTTTTAGTTTATGTGTCAACTTTTCTAATAGTCATATTGAATGGTGCATCCAACACGAATATACAAAAGTATTAGGAGATTAGTATTTTGCAATTATAAAATAATATTCAACCAAAATAATCAAGCACCATTACTATAATAACACATAATAATGAACACCCCAGTTTGTTGCTTAACTAAAAAAAACACTCCATAATACATCATCTTCACTATTAACTTTGAGATAGTAGTAGAATACCACAATACTATTAATGAGTATAGTGAAGTTTTAAATGTATGATTCCACATTAACCTTAAACTTCACCATACATCAATAATAATACTTCATATAGTTGATTAAAATATAACAGGCATTCTTGTAATGTAAACTATACACATGAAACTCAAATTTGTTTATTCACCACTACGTATTTTCTATTTTGTCAATCAGCAATATTTACAATTGATTCACTAATCAATTTCAACAAGAAACCAATTATTCACCACATAAATTTTTGATCACAACTAAATATACTATGCATATTTACAATGTGATGGTGTCTTTATAATCTAAAAAAAAAAATTGAAAAAAATATTCCTTCACAAATCCTAAGAACTTTGAACATCATTTAAAAGTCCTCCACCCTACCCCAAAGAAGTAAGCATCTCCATGCTAATCCATAGGATAAACCCAATGTTTCACAAAGGGTCTAGCTAACCATGACTTATATATATGAAATCCATGTGATCATGGTGTTACTAACATTACTGCATTCATATATGACGCAGCGGCGTTAGGAGCCTCATAACATGTTTTGTTATCACTTTTTGGCTTGCAAGTTGGATAGGTGCTTTTTAGTCTAATAAGTTCATTTATGACCATTTAGGATCATTTTGATTCATTTTGGAAAGTTATAGGTCATTTGGTCAAAAGTTGTAAAAGTTGCTACAAAATTGTCAATATTGCAACAAAAGTTGTCAAAGTTGTCATATTGTTATAATTGTTCAAATATGGTTATATGGTGGTTGGAATAGTTGGGAATGGTTAAAAATGTATTAATATATACTCCCAACTCAAATTTGAGGGTTGGATATTGTTGGAATGAAAGGAAAGTGAAAGTTGACATGAAATGGGACTATTGTTTCCAGATTTTGCTATTTTTCAGTCAGAGTTTATGATGGTACAGATATGTACGGTATAGTACAGGCCTTAAACAAATGGGAAAAGTTGAAGACATGAATCTAGTTTAATATTTTTTTGGTTTGGTCCAATTTCATTAATATTTGCATAAGTTATGGTCATTTTGGTGGCTGTTGTCTGGAACCCTGCCTAAGGTTTCCAGCAAGCTTATTTTTTCAATATCTCGCCTTCCCACTGATGGAAAATCATGAAAAATGATAGGAAGGTTTTCACACATATTTTATTCAATTCCAAGAAAGGATTTGTGATGTAGGAGCATCCCTGGTTCATAGCAATCTTGCATCAACGAGAAACATTTTCCTTTTTGTTTTGCTTTATGTTCGCAGTTTTAGTTTTCCTTTCTGTGTGTCCCGATTTTGGCTCACCGGATCCTTTGGAGTTGGATTCTACTTGAAGACTTGATCATCTTTTCTTTCTTCTAGACCGCATCACATTTGGATCATTTCCTGGCAAGATATCGCTATCAGTTTCCTTGACAGTTTCATGTTACTGGTTGGCAATTCTTGTTATCAGTTGCCTAGACCTATTTTGGTGATCTACCGGAACCCCTTCCGAAGCTTGTGGAGCCTTGGGCGTTGATACTGATGTTCCTTGCCGTTTGGCCGACCTTTTCTCGCGTTCTTTGTTTCATCCTTTGGATTTTTTGGAGGAATCTCTTGGCGGCGGCCGACCTTGTTATTTTACACGTTAGGTCTTGTTCTTTGGGTTTCGATCCCTTTTGGGCCGACCGGATCCCTTGGATTGATATATATAATTGTAATTGTGCATTAGAATGTAACAAATCAATCAGAGAATCAAGTAGCTAGACTGTGCGTAGAAGATAGATCTCAAGATTCAAGGTCTCGTTTGTGACCTATTTTGTATGTTCTACTAGGCCTATGAGCTGGTATGTTGTAACCCGATTGTTACCGATTGGTTGTAATCAATTGTCATGCAATAAAACAATCTGTTATGCATTGCCTCCATCATATCTTTGTGTTTTCATTGTGTTTACTCTTGCTGAGCAGTTTGGATTGATCTCTTTTATGTCCCTCCTCACCAGTGACTGCTTCAAGTGGTATCAGAGTGAAGTTTCATTTCGGAGGTTGTGTGTCCTGAAATTTTGTTGTAAGGTGGAGGATTGCAGATCCGACCTACAACTGCAAAGGACCAGCGTGAATGATGGCGTGAAGAGGAATGCGTGGGAATGCAGACCCTATTGTGATGGATAAGTTGTGAGGTATAGTTGCCTGGTTGGAACCTATGGAGACAGCCCAGAGAAGAGGCCGACATATTGAAGATGTAAGTGAAAATGAAGGAGAAGAAGCCCCGGCAGAACAAGCAAACCTACCGGTAGTTGATCCAAATGAGGAAAGGTTTTTGAGAGTTTTGAGTAGGGCTAATACTAAACCTCATTTTACCCCACCATAATATGATGGGAAGTTAGATTCAAATAAATTGATGGATTGGATCTCGGAGATGGAGAAGTATTTTGATTTTGAAAACACTGCAGAAGAGAGGAAGGTGAAATATGTTTGTACCTGATTGAAAGGTCATGCATCTCTTTGGTGGTAGCATTTGCAAGTTGATACATAGAGAAGAGGTAAGGAGAAGATTAAGACATGGGAGCGGATGATTGTTAAGATGAAATTGAAGTTTATGCTAGTTGATTATCAAGTGAATCTGTTCTGGAAGTTATAAAATTTGAGAAAGAAGGAATCTAGTGTGAAGGAGTACACCAATGTATTTTACAAGTTGAATATCAGATACAGACATGTTGATGATGAAGTTGAACAAGTTGCAAGATATTTAAATAGATTGTGGATCTCTATACAAGATGAACTCAGTTTGATCAAATTTCAGTGTGTTGAAGAGGCTTACCAGTATGCCCTAAAGGCAGAAGAGAAGTTAAACAAAAGACATGAGCAGAGGCAGAGACGCAGAGGTGGAAGGTTTACCAGACAGAAGATTTCAAGGAGGAAGAGGATATACCGAAGGAAGAGGAACTGGTACAGATTAGAGAAAGGACAAGGAAGTGAACAAAGAAGGTAATTCATACCAGAAGGATGATAGAAATTTCAACAAGAGGAGAGAATCGGATGGTTACCGGAATGAGAATTTTGGAAGACAAGACAAGAGGGCATTTAGAGAAACCTACTTTAAGTTTGGAGGAGAATGACATCATGCATTCGAGTGTAAGAAGACAGAAACTACCGGAATAGCAGCAGTGGTGGAAGAAAACCCCACCGGATCAGAAAATAAACCAGAAGATGGAAAATTGTTGGTGATGAGGAGAGCTTTGTGTCATACCGGAGGAGATGAAGAGCCCTTGCAGAGGAAGAATTTGTTCAAGACTAGATGTAAGGTATCTGGTAAGTGTTGTAAAGTTGTTATTGATAGTGGTAGTTTAGATAATCGTGTTTCAAAAGAAATGGTGAATAAGTTGAAATTGATTACCCTTGGAGGAACCTTTGAAGAATGAAGTTTGTACGAATGCTAAAATTTGTTTGGTAGATAGAAGGAAATTCCTGAATGGATTGAAACATGAGAATGTGTGTTTTTCCTTAATTCCTAAGAAGATTGAGAAACCTAAACTGGAAGGAGAACACCCAGAAGAGATAAAAGATTTGCTGACAGAATATGAGGACATCATTTCAGATAATGTACCTGATGGATTGCCACCTGTGAGAAGTATTAGTCATTGCATGGACTTGGTTCCCGAAGCTATTTTTACTAACAAAGTTGCACAACGGTTGACACCGGTAGAGAATGAAGAACTGAATAGACAAGTGCAGGAGTTGTTGAAGAAAGGTTTCATTAGGGAGAGTCTGAGCCCTTGTTCATTACTAGCAGTATTAGCACCTAAGAAGAATGGAGAGTGGAGAATGTGTAAAAATTCGAGAGCAATAAACAATACCACAGTGAAATATTGATTTCCTTTGCTTAGGATGGATGACATAATGGATTGTTTGAGTGGATCAAAATACTTTACAAAGATAGATTTGAAGAGTGGATATCAGCAAATCAAGATCAGAAAAGGTTATTAGTGGAAGACATCATTTAAGACAAATGAAGGACCATATGAATGGTTGGTGATGCCTTTTGTATTGACTAATGCACCGAGTACTTTCATGAGGCTAATGATTGAGGTATTGAAGAAATTCTTGGTAAGTTTGTTATTGTGTATTTGGATGACATTCTGATTTTCAGTAGGACAAAAGAGGAGCATTTGGTGCAATTAAGACAAGTTTTGCAGAGATTGAGAGAATAAAAGTTGTTGATAAATATTAAGAAGTGCACTTTCATGAAGGATGAGTTAGTCTATTTGGGCTTTATGATATCTAAGAATAGTTTGAAGATGGACCTTGAGAAAGTAAAAGCAATTGTTGAATGGCCTACACCGAAAAGCATTCGAGAGGTAAGATCATTTCATGGATTGGCTAGTTTTTATCGGAACTTTATCAGAAATTTTAGTTCAGTTTGTAACCCTATGACTAAGACCATGAGAGGAGATCGGAAGGAATTCAAGTGGACCACCGAAGCAAATAATTTTTTTGAACTATTGAAGCAGAAAGTGACTGAGTAGCCTATGTTAGCTTTACCGGATTTCAATAAAGTATTTCAAGTGGATTTTGATGCAAATGGAACAACAATAGGAGCATTCTTGAGTCAGGAAGGGAGAGCAGTATCTTATTTCAATGATAAATTGAATGATTCTCGGCGGAGATATTCAGTGTATGATCAGGAGTTTTATGCCATAGTTCAAGTCTTGAAGAAGTGGAGACATTACTTGTTGCCTAAGGAGTTTGTGTTGTATACAGATTATCAAGCTTTGCATTATTTGAACAGTCAGAGTAAGTTAAATCAAAGACATATGAGATTGGTAGAATTCTTGCAAACTTACACCTTTGTGTTGAAGCATAGAAGTGGGATATCTAACATAGTTGTTGATGCATTCAGTTAGAGAAGGAATTTGTTGACAGAGATGAGAGTGACAGTATTAGGATTTGAAGATTTGAAGACCTTTTATGATGATGACCTGGATTTTACAGAACCCTGGACAACATGTAGAGAGTTGGTTATGGTAGATAGAAACAAGTGGTTGGATTACTTCATTTAGGATGGGATGTTATTCAGAGGAGTTCAGTTGTGCATACCTAAGAGTTCTATGAGGGAGAATCTGATAAAGGAGAGACACAATGGAGGACTAGCTGGACATTTTGGCTTTGACAAAATAGTAGCATTAGTGAGTGAGCAGTACTTTTGGCCCCAGATTCATAAGGATGTTAAGAGATATGTGCAGAGTTGTAGAGTTTGTCAAGTTGCAAACGGTAGTAGCCAGAATGTGGGATTGTATAAACCTTTGATAGTATCCGTAAGACCTTGGGAGGATAGCATGGATTTTGTACTTGGATTGCCTAAGACACCGATAGAGAATGATTCTATATTTTTGGTAGTGGATAGATTCTTGAAGATGGTTCATTTCATACCTTGTAAGAAGACATCAGATGCATTACATGTAGCAAACCTATTTTTCAAAGAAGTGGTAAGGTTGCATGGATTACCTAAGAGCATAGTTTCAAACAGAGATAGTAAGTTTGTTGGCTATTTTTGGATAACACTTTGGAAGAAGATGAAGACAAATTTGAAGTTCAGTTCTACTTTTCATCCACGGACTGATGGACATATATAAGTTGTTAACCAGAGTTTGGGAAACTTGTTGAGATGTTTAGTGGGAGATAAAACCAGAAGTTGGGATTTGATCCTTGCACAAGCAGAGTTTGCCTACAACAATTCAGTGAATAGAAGTACCAAAAGAACACCTTTTGAGATTGTTACCAGAGTGCATCCTAGAGGTATATCTGAATTGAGAGACATTAGCAATGAAGACTGAAGAACTTCGAAAGGATAATACTTTGCAGATTGCATGGCAGCATTGCATATTCAGGTTAAGCAGCATTTGGAGGACATGAACAACAAATATAAGGAGAAGGCAGATGAGAAGAGGAGACATAAGGAACTTGAAGTTAGCGATGAAGTGATGGTATATCTGAGAAAAGAGAGATTCTTGGTTGGAACTTATAATAAGTTGTAGATGAAGAAGTATGGACCTTGCAGGATTTTGAGGAAGTTCAATTCTGGAAATGCATATGAAGTGGAGTTACCGGATAGTCTAAGTATTTCACCTGTGTTTAACATTGCAGATTTTCATGAGTATCATAAACCATAATTTAGTGAGAACAGTGTTACAGACTTGGAGAAATAGTTTCCCCTGAAGGAACTGGATCAGGTTGAAGAGATTTTGGATAGTAGGATTGGGCGTAATACCCGAAGTAGTCAATATAAGGAATATCTTGTGAAGTGGAAGGACAGACCAGTTAAAGATTCATCTTTGATTTATCAGGTAGAGGTAGACCGCCTTGGTTTCCCTCTGACCCCAGCAAAGTGAGAGGCTCACTTTTTCAATAACCTCAGATGTCTGATGCAGGAGCATCCCGGTTCATAGCAATCTTGCATCAACCAAAAACATTGTCCTTTCTATTTGCTTTTTGTTTTTCAGTTTCAGTTTTCCTTTCTGTGTGTCCCTGTTTTGGCTCACTGGATCCTGTGGAGTTGGATTCGAATTGAAGACTTGATCATCTTTTCTTGGTTCCAGACTGCATCGCATTTGGATCATTTTTTGGAAAGATATATGTTCACCTTTATTTTCCCCGATGTAAGTCTTGGCAGGCCCGATTGTGAATGTTGTTTTTCTCTTTAGCCAGCCGGGATGAGCGTGCGTGACACTTGGTGGCCTGACGTCGCTCCCTCGGTTCTTCTTTGGTGTCTCATTTTTAAAGTAGCACTGGGGTGACAAATGGCAATGCTCATTTATTGTTCTTCTGGGCGGGCCCACTCATTTGCGTGGTTTGCAAGCGGTTTCCTCGCAGCGGTCCCCTTTTCCGTAGTCCTTTCTCTTCTGACAAAATCAATTCAGTTCTAGATAACCTCCAGGTCGTCAAAGGAGTTTGTTTTGCTGGGTGCGGCCTCTATTGTGACACACCATGTTTTTCTGTTCCAAGGAGGTTGCGCCAGTTTTGGATTTTCAGGAGAGTTGTTTTTAGAAGCAGTGGTGTATTTAAGGGGGGGGATTTTCTCTGTCAAAAAGGGAGGATTTTTTAGAGAAGAAGAAGAAAGGTCTAATTTGCTAAGTAGGAGTTTTCTTTCATTTCCAGCCTTAAAAAACTATTTGGAATTTTATATAAGAAGATTATTCAGATTGTGCATGTGGCCTTTATGATGTCTTTCTTGGCTTACTGTTTATAGTGCTTTCTGTGCTATTGTTGTTGAAAATTCTGACAGATTTTGGGAATATTTTGTCTAAGACTTCACTGATTAAACTATGTTTTTCTATACTTGTTATCTAGTGAATGCGTGATGAATGTGTCCCTTATGTTTCCAGGCAAATTTGGTTGTTGTTTTGATTACGTCTTTGGCTCAGATGCTTAGAGAAGTTGCAAGTGTTCTTTGATTTCTGTTGGTTCATTTACTATTAATGATATGGCGCATCGCCTAAGTATTTAGCATCTCATTTTCTTAAAAAGTATTTGTTTCCTCTCCCTTTCCTCAAAACTCAAGGAAGAGTCGGCTTCTCAACTCTGGAGGTCATTCAATGTTTCTTTGCGTGAGTCGATCCCCCAACACTGAATTTCCTATAAGGTTGTTCAACCCCGAAGCAAAATTTAGAGTCAACAGTTCTTTTTCTGGCACGCCCGGTGGGACCATTACTTTTAAAAAACAAAAAAAAACACATCCCAGCTAGTTTATAAGTCACAGGCCCGTCACCAGGAGTCAAACGGCCATAAATCCCCATCTTCTTTTCCCTCCATTGGTTACCATCCATTCCGCCTCTGTTTCACTTCCACAGGGTTCCCCCACCATCATATACCCTGCAATGGCCCAAATTCCCCCCTGAAATTTTGTGACTTGGGACAATGGTAGCCCTCTCATCCCTCCAGTTCCACCCGTAATTTGGGGAGCCATTCTGGCAGCCGCGCTGAAAGCTGTTCCCAAATTCACGGGAGAATGTCACAAAACCCCTGGAGAATATCTGCAGAACGTAGCTACTGTTTGTACCGTACACGGCATCACCGAGCAAAACGTGGCTTTGCGGTTGCTCATAGCTTCTTTCAAAGGAAAAGCTCTGGAATGGTTTAGATCTCTAGGCCCTAGTACCATAGGGGACTAGGATCAGTTGGGAGATCACTTCTTTCAGAGATTCTCAGACAAAGCCGACAGATCATCCCTCATGCACCAACTCATTATGATCAAAAGAGCTCCCACGGAGGCCTTAACTGATTTCAACCTGAGATTCCAATGAACCTAGCAAAGGATATCGTTGTCCGCCTGCCCCCCGGCAGATATGGCCTTCGTTTTTTATCTAAAAGCTTTCAATTCTGATATATCAGTAATGATCTAATCCTTAGGGGGTAACACTCTTTCGCAAGCTTTCAACTTAGCGGTTCAAGCTGAAAATAACCTTATTGATGCTGGAAAGCTTGCACCTCTCCCTACAATGCCAGTATTCCCCGAAATGTCTACCCAAGTAATGGAGGAAGCCGCCTCGAGCACTTCCGCTCCACAGTCTATGTATTCGTTCCCCACTCCTCAAAATACCATCCATTCCACCTCTCTGGCTATTGAGGTCAATGATATGAAAAATCTCTTAAGATCTTTCTCTAATGAAATAGTCAACCTAAAAAGGGCTCAGTTCTCTCCTACCAAACTTCCTTTTTAACAAAATTTCCAAGGAAACAGACCCCCTTATCAACACCCTAATTATCGGGCTGAGAAAAATACCTCGTCGAATGGCCAAATAGTCCCCGTCCCTAATCCATTACAGGCCATCCACCCGAACGGCAGTAGAGAACTGACTGTGGGTCAGAATATTTTGGCAGATGATGCCAATTCTTGGTGTTTTCCATGCAACAATGCTCACACCCCAAAAAATTGCCCAAAGGGTAATCTGCAACAAAAGGTCGTGGAACAAAGGAACTCAGGTATAATACCATATGAATCCGCATATACATCCCCGGGCATGGATAATGCGGCTTTTGTTGCTCAGATGCAAGGAATGTCATTACAACAAGAAGAGGAAATCGCCCCTGATCACGCACTTTTTTCATGGATGGAGGAGGACGATACAGTACTAATTATTGAGGAAAGAGCTTCAAAAATGGGACCCCTATGGTGCATTCAGACTACAACCTTCGCTCTAAAAGGCATTTGATCGGGGAGGATGCCAGTAATATAAGGCCAATACCCGTAAACAAACCTCCGGAACCACCAGTCATCGTTTCCACCCATCCCAGGAAGGAATTCATCCCTTACAAACTAAAGGAGCCTAGAGTTTCCGCGCCCCCAGCATTGGATGTAATAGATCACTTGAAGAAAGCTCGAGCCCATGTCTCTCTCTAGGACCTCTTGAGTATACCAGAGCAGAAAACCGGCTAAGGGAGGCATTGTCCCATGATCAAAAGGATACAGTTGCAGTAGCTCTGCCACCCTCTCAGACGAATGGAATGGATTGCCACTCAGCAGTTAACAAGGCATGTTCCCCTGCTACTTTGACAAATGAAGGCTCACCCTCCACTGCACAAGGAGAAGGTAAACCTAAACCAAATCCTTTTTACCTCACCCTGATAGTTGTAAACAAACTTTTGCATAACTCCATGATAGACTCTGGTGCTAGCACCACGGTCATGCCTAAGCAGATTGCTGAAGTATTAAACATTAAGTATGACCCTTTAAGTAAAGGGGTAATGCAGCTCGACGGGAACAAAGTCCAGACAATAAGTCTCATCAAAAGCCTCCCTTTGACCTTATTTGCATGTCCAAGTATAATAGTATCCCAAGAAGTAGTGGTCATCAACATCCCTCCCATCTTTGGACTTTGTTTGTCTCGAGACTTCACTGCTAAAATAGGAGGGTATATGTCCCTGGATTGGTCCCACCTGATTCTCCATACCCGACACGGTGCTAAGATGAAGATCCTTTCAGAACCTCTTCACGCCGAGCATATAGCTGACCAAGCCTTGATTAATTTCAAGCCTACTCACACCTCTATAACCCATGATGAGCGAAAGGTGGTAGACCTGTTAGAAGACAAGAAGTGACCAGGGAAATCCCACCCGAACAAGAAGTCTTCCTAAATGAGTTCATAAACTCTGATCCCTTCTCTAATTACCATGCCACCGGCCTACGAACTTATTGCATTTTTGAAAAGGATCAGCCAATCCCAAAACTCACCAAAGATCCTTTCTCCAAAGATCAGTTGTCTTCGACACTATGGACCCTACACTTTGACGGTGCCAAATGCAAAATGGGCTCTGGGGCCGGAGTTTGTCTCACCCCTCCGATGGGCGATCTGATCCGAAGGTCTTTCCGATTACAGTTTGCATGTTCGAATAATGAAGCAGAATATGAAGGGCTAATTCAAGGCCTGAACATGGCAGAAAAAATGGGCATCAAGAAGCTTAAAGTTTTCGGTGATTCCGAATTAGTAGTACATCAAGTCCGAGGGATATCTAGCACCAAGCACATCCGTATGAGATCCTACCGCTCCAGAGTCTGGGATTTAATAGAAAGTTATGATGCTTTCAATATCACCAGCATTCCCCGAACACTAAATACCGAAGCTGACCACATGGCAACCATAGGGGCTCATTTTGATCCAGTTGTAGACCTCTTGGCCGGCAATTCAACAATCAATATGGTGGTCCGCCCGGCTATTCCTGATAATAATACATATTGGCGGGTATTTGAAAGGGATGAGCAGATTGCTCTGTTTATTCAAAGCTCAGGAGAATTTGCTAAACACCTACAACCTAGGATTAAAGAGGCTTACGGAGACCAGATTATCCAGCTAAAATCCAACAAGCTCCCCAACAGTCTGATCACCTTGGAGAATTTGTTTTATCATGAGGATGTTAAGAAGGATAAGCGGAAGCTCATAGCAGACAAAGGAGATTACATTGAAATGTCAGTGGGACGCAGAAGAATCCTCAAAGTGGGAAAAGGTGTTTCCGCCGAAAACAAGGCGAAATTGGCTCGATACTATGATGACTACGAAGGCGTCATGGCTTGGTCTTATGATGATCTAAAAGGTTATGATCCCAGTGTCATTCAGCACACCATCGAACTCACAAATGAAGCTAAGCCAGTCCGACAAAAATAGAGGCCTGTTAATCCTAAGATCGAATCCCTCATGGCTCAGGAGTTGAAGAAGTTGATCGAGTCAAGGATTATTTATCCTATAAAATAGAGTACATGGGTATCCAATTTGGTCCCTATAAGGAAAAAGAATGGAGACATTCGGCTCTGTGTGGACTTTCGGGACCTGAATCGCGCATCGCTCAAGGATCATTATCCCCTATCGTCAATGGAGCAATTATTAAGCACTGTAGCTGGATCAGAAATGTTTTCTATGCTCAATGGTTTCTCAGGATACAATCAGGTAAGTGTCAAAACGGAGCATCAACACAAGACCACTTTTACCACCAAGTGGGAGATGTTTGCATATCCAAAGATGCCCTTCGGTTTGTCAAACGTTGGGGCCACTTTCCAAAGGGCCATGGATCTGGCTTTCAAAGAGATAATAAATAAGATTATCTTAATATATTTAGATGACCTAACCATGTTTTCTAAACACCAAGAGGATCCTTTCGATCATCTCGAGTTGGTCCTGCAAAAATGTCTGGAATTTAAGATCTCCTTGAACCCAAAAAAGTGTATTTTCGGGGTTCTCCAAGGGAAGTTGCTGGGACATATAGTTTCTAAAGAAGGCATTTCTATCGACCCTGACCGGGTCAAGGCTATCAAAGAGCTTCCCCTTCCGGTCAGCAAAAAGGGAGTGCAGTCATTTTTGGGAAAAGTTAATTTTGTCAGTCGTTTCATTTCCGACTTCGTTGGGATAATAAGACCTATCACCCTTATGCTTAAGAAGGATGTACATTTCAAATGGACCGCCGAAGCCAAAAATGTCTTCAACCAAATAAAGAATGCCATCTGTTCAGCCCCAGTGTTATCTATTTCGGACATGTCGAAAGATTTCATAATGTATGTCTATTCCGGCAAGCATAGTATTACCATGGTCCTAACTCAAAAAGACACCCAAAAAAGAGGAGAGCACCCTATCACCTTCCATTCAAAAACTCTCAAAGATTATGAGCTTCGCTATAACTTTGCGGAAAACAAGCCTTAGCTACCATAAAAGGACTGAAAAAATTCTGGCATTGCATTGCCTGCAACAAGACCACAATGTATGTAGCTCACCCCGCAGTAAGAGAATACATTATGGAGGGCGACATCACAGAAAAAAGAGCGAATTGGATCACCAAGATCCTAGAATATGATGTTGACATCAGGCCCACAAAGCTAGTCCGTGGGAGAGGTTTATGTGAGTATATAGTGCAGGATGGTGAATCCCGTGTCTTCGAAACCATTCCAGAAGAGACGGTTATGTTTATGCCCGACACCCCCAACGGAAATTGGAATTACAAAAGGAAAAATTTCATGACGACGGGGACCTTTCCCGAAGATCTCCCTCCGGCCAAGAGGAGATTCTACCGACTCCAAAACAATGGTTTCCACCTCATAAATGAAATTATTTTCAAAAGGAATTTCGACGGAGTCCTACTCCGATGTGTAGATCAAGGCCAAGCTGATAAAATTCTCCAAGAATTTCACTACGGCCCCTCGGGGGTCATTTCTCCGCCCCAACAACTACGATCAAAATTACTCAAGCTGGATACTTTTGGCCATCCATGTTCAAGGATGTACACGCTCTAGTAAGAGGATGTAAAGAATGCCAATATTACACAAGGAGGGGTAAGAAAGCGGCCATGCCGCTCAGGCCTGTGTCAGTTGAAGAACCTTTTGCTCAATGGGGACTCAATTTTGTCGGAATGATCAATCCCCCAAGCTTAGCCAGACATAAATGGATCCTGACCACCACAGACTATTTCACCAGATGGTTTGAAGTCGTTCCCCTGCGGAATTCATCTGGAAACGAGGTGTTATCTTTCCTGGAAGAACTGACTTGCTGGTACGGTCCCCCAAAAACCGTTATATTTGATAATGCTCGCGCATTCACTAGCTTGTGGATCACATTGTTCGCTCTTAGCAGAGGTATTCATCTCAAAACCTCCTCTAACTATTATCCCCAAGGGAACGGTCTGGTGGAATCTACTAACAAGAACCTGATCTGACTTATCAAGAGGATAGGCGCAAAATATAAGAGGGAGTGGCACCATCACCTTAGGACTGCATTATGGGCTGACAGCATAACACCCAAGCAGATTCTCAAGAGTTCCCCATACAAGATGGTGTATGGGAAAGACGCATTTTTTCCTCTATCACTGGAAATCCCGGTGTTATAGTTGCTAAAATCTATGGATATCGCCGAAAATGGCCCGATGGCTGTAAGGCTAACAGAGATTATGGAGTTAGAGGAAGCGAGGCAGGCCGCCTTCACAACTCTCCAGGATAGGCAAAAGGTCATAAAAAGATGGTTCGATAGTAAAAAGAGCTTCGATGTTATATTCGCCCTCGGAGACCTTGTTCTAAAGTACAATGAGAGAACAGCAAAACTAGGTCAACACACCAAGTTCGACTGCCTATGGGAGGGTCCTTTTCGTATCATAGGATGTAAAGGTTTCAACGCCTTTGAGTTAGAGGACATGAATGGAGACTCCCTCTCCATCCCGGTTAACAGTTTGCATCTTAAGCCTTATTATTAAGGGTCCTTCCCCTTTTCCATGTAAATAGTGTATATTATGTACATATGTGTGGTATGTATTTATTTTAATTATTTTCAGCTCAGTGCCAAAAAGAAAGAGAGACTAGATAAAGAAAAAACAAAATCATTATATTAAGTCTTTCTCGTACTATTACAAAATGTGCGGGCCCTTGGCCTCTATCTTGTTTACATCTATCAGTTCCAACACAAGTCGCGCCTTGCCAAGGACTCAGAGGATAGTCTCAATATCCTCCTCCTCAGTATCGGAGTCCCCTTCTTCTCCTAGCCATTCCGAACCAAATGAACTCTCAGGCTCCCCATGCATGAATATAACCACCAGGTTAGGAGGCTGATCAAGCAATAGGACTCTTGGGAAGATATAGTCCCTGAAACTAATATACCATTTTGTGCCTTCCGGAATAGGGACCATCATATGCACTCGCAGAAGAAACTCAGCAGCTAGCTCGACACGGTACCTGTCGGAGGACAGTGACATGGTTTTCAGGCCATTAATAAGTGGACGCCACCTCACTTCTTCATTCTGAAAGATGAAGCGCTCTAAGTCAGATGCCACAGGGATTCCGAGGAAAGGTACATGATACGCAACTACATCTTCAAGGCCCCCCAGATAGTCTAAAGGAAAGAGGGCTTGCATCAATTGCGTGGTCAGTAGCCCAGATTGGCCGCAGTCCAGCAGAGAAGCCACGAAACGCGAGCAGATATCTGTATTCACCCGGTATCAGTCTGGATTGCCAATGAAATCTTCCCCAAGTACCCATTTGATGGCAGCAATTATTAATGGATTTTTCCTTCTCATCATCCCTTGCAGTCTCCGGTCTGATATATTCCCTAGGAAAGCGACTTGCACCCTTCTGTTGATGAGCCGAACTGGAGTATCCATTTTTTCAAAAACTCCGCCGTTATAGCTCGCATTGTGATGAAAAAATGTCTGAAAAGACATATTTATAGCAAAAATCTTGGCAGATAAGCAATCGGCAACTTGAGCCCACCCTTGCCCCATTTTAATGTCTCTGTCACACCTCTATTAATTCACAACATGCGAATGGGATTATTTCCAAGATATCGGCGTCTAGTCAGTCACTGCAAAAAAAGAATGAATGGAAACAAAGAGCCATACGTACTTTCAAGTATGCCCCCCCCTTAAATGAGCCAGTTCCGCCAGCCCGTTTTGGCTCACGCGGCCATTATCCCTAGCTGATCTCCTCAATTAAAGAAATATTTGGCCCAAGGTACTTTTCCCGAGGAACGCCATCACAATCAAGTAGTTTTTGGGAAAGTGGGAATGACGGCTCCCCTCATTTGTGGAAGTTGATCGCAGCAGCATTTTAGTTGGCGCGCGTGTCAGCCGAGCCTTAGCTTTCACGAAAAACAAGGCATGTCATGCATTTAAAAGCTCAAAGTTTCTCTCGGTCATCAATCTGTTCATTTTGTTGCCAAGGAGTTCGGCCAAAAGACGACGCACAGGTTTCCATTCTCAATCTCCAGTCTGATAGCAATCCAGGAAAGGTCGATTGTCTCCTTGATGGATTCAGAGGCTTCGTCCGTGAAAGCCGCTCCTAGGGGTTTCTGGGTTGATATTTTTGAGGAACTATCTTACTCTTCTCATGCCATCCCACCAAAGAAGGATTATCCAAAGACAAAGGCCAAAAAGAAAGCGACAACCCGGAACCCGTCGGTTGTTCTGGATTCCTTAGAAAACGTCTACGAGCTTGAGATCCGAAAGTAGCACAAAAACCTCAGAGAGGCCACCTGTTCGAGGATGTTGCATCACAAAAATGACCCTCATTCCGTCATGGTGCGTTTTTGGAAGAGTGGTGCCCCCCAATATTTGGTCCCCGTAGTTCCCTATTGTCTTGAACTTATAGCTGCCTATGCAGAGGCTTTTGATCCTACCTCAGTTTCTGTCAGCGGCTTGCACTTGAAACTGATCATATCTCCAGAGGCCATTAGGAAAATTCTCTACTCCCCAATCTTGGAGAATACTGAGGTTTTCTCAGAGAGATCCATGGAGGAATTATGGAGCACTAGGAGAGAAGCATTAACTTTTTGTCAGAATGCCCTCAATCGGAGTTTATCAGCAGGGATTTCGAAATTCCCTTTATCATACAGCGATCTGAAACAAGAGGACCTTAGAGATATTTCATCTACCTTGGCTTAGTTGTGTGGTCATGATAGCGACCGGAATATTATAGCTTCCATGATGGGCTTTCTTTTCAAATGTAGGAAGCAAAGGGACCCTTTTCACTTCGACTTCTTTGCGACTATCGCTAAGGCCATGGTCAAGCAGTTATCCGAATTCTAACAGCTGCGACGTTTTAGGTTCTCTTCAGTATTGGTGCACCTACTTCTACATCAGAATGAAGCCTTTTTCGCACAGTTCATGCGCTTGTCCACTTTCGATGAGACGGGAAGTGTATTGTCGGTATCTTGTTGGACGCCTCTATTGCTGGCCTCTTATGACTCTTATCAGTTTTCTGACTTGTTCTTGGCTCCTGTACTCAAGGATTTTGGAGTGATTCCCAATGAGCCTCTTGCCCGTTTCTCACAGGTCCAAATGAACTGGATGCAGAATGAACGCCCTCCTTGCGACTGGTTCGTGGGCCCGGATTTCTCTTTCATCTGTGTGCATGGTTTCTCTAAAGAGTCATTCTGGCTACCTACTCACGTGACTGACAGAACCCTAGCTCTGGAAATGGCAAGGTAGCTAGTAAGGGTCGAGCAAGCGATTGGAGCTGGGAAGCACGATACTTCCATCACAAAGGATAACAAGGCCATTGGCCCAATTACCCTAATAAGAAGAAAGGTAGTTGAGGAAACCCTGACGTCAAAGTTGGTGCAGCTGGGTTTCGTAGTAATTGATGACCTATGGAGTTACGACCCTGATGGTTGCTTGAGAAAAAGGAAAAACACTGTGAAGCATGAGCCTCGAGACTCATGGGTGGAACGTACCAACCCCCGGGTTGATGACCCAGGCAAATATGTAGGTCCTGATGATTTTCCTATTTTGGATTGCCCCTCGTGGTTAAAATTTTATTCCCCAGTGCAAAGAGTCAACCCCGCAAAGCCAATTCCTCGGGCGTTGTTAGAAAGCATGAAAGCTTTATCCTGGCACAAAAAGAAAAGGGAAATTTTTTGGGTCTATCGTTAGGAAGTGAATCAGCTTAGAGCTAGCCTTGGAAACGCACACCTGGACGAGCGTTTTGAGTAGGAATGGAGTAAAGTAAATAAATCTGACGATGAGACAAGTGACAGTTCCTCGCGTGGGGACTCATCTCTCGAGATGGTTGCTCAGCAGGAAGTTGGGACTATAAGTACCGAAGAGCAGGAGCCAAAGCCATAAATCCCTCCTTCTCTAAACAGTGCAACTCGCAAACCTCATTCACAGACTAGTAAGAGGCGGTCTGAGAAGTAGTCCTCTAAGGGCCCCCCAAAGAAGAAGCCATATCTCAGTGGGTCAGAAGAGATTGCACCTAATACATCAGCGGTAGCATCAACAGATCTTCAGTCGCTGTAGCCTTTGGTCGATCAGGTACGTCCCTTTTTTCCTTCTTCACATTCTCCGGATGTTCTTGCAGCTGCTCTCACGCCTATCATGCAAACCTCAATCCCTACTGCTCTTACGTTGGCCCCTGCGGGCATGACAATTAATCCCCAAGATGTGCTCGCACAGACTTCCGCTCCTCTCTCGGCCGGAACCCCTATACCTACAACTTTTCAGTCGCCCACATCAAAAGCGGTCCCTGTGTCGCGTAGGTAGGTTTTGAAGAGTTTTCCCCCTAAAGTATGGTTGTGGTGCCCGCCAATTCCTTCCCATTAGTGAGTTCCCCTTTTGTCCTGTTATTTTCCCCGCTAGCGGTGACTCATCCGGTCCAATCCTCCTTCGCTGCCGCATTTTCGCATTTCCCTTTTGTTGTCCCTCCTGGTGTAGTTTTCGCAGGTCAAGCCATCGATCACTTGGATAATTTCCAGCAGCAGGTTGTTTATGATCGAACCATTGGTTTGAATAAGGAAAATAAGAGGAAGGAGAAGGAAGGTGCTCGTTGCACTCGTCCTCGCCTGCAGACCCATTTCAGCGAGCAAAGAGATTGTCTTTACTTTGCAAATCTAGTTCCCAAGGTTGACAAGCCAGAATCCCAGATGAGGCCCGATGATTATGAGTTACAAGCAATGGGCGTTAGTCTCCAAAGCGCCACAACATCTGACAAGGTTGGGATGATGGAAGAAACTTCTAAAGCAGTGTCCATGGACTTTATTAAGAAGAGTCGTCATTTAGAAAAGTTCCAAGCGGAAAACGCTAGTCTCCACGATTCTCTTTCCCAGCAAAGGAAGGAAGATAAGGCTCGGGTATCAGAAATCAATCATCTGCAAAGCCTGGTAGCTCAAGCAAACATAGAAAAAAGAAAGTTGCAATCAGCCCTCAACAGTGTTGGTTCCCAGCTAAAAGGTCAGGAAGTGACAAGAAATGTAGCCCTGAAGGAAGCGCAAGATAAAGATTCTAAGATACAACGACTGAAGGCCGCTTCGAGGGATGTCACCCAAGTTAAGATGCAATTGCGTGAAGAAATCCTTCTCAAAGAAAGTTATGCCCGTCAATTGAGTGAAGCCCAGGTGTCACAGATGGATGAGAGGATGACTTTCGAAGCCGAACTGAAAGCAAAAGAAGCAAGTCTCGAGCAATCCAGTAAACATGTTTCAGAATTGGAAACTCTTCTGCAGTAGGAGAAGAATCATACATTGCAGTTGCAACAGACCGTCAGGACCGGAGAAGCAAAAATCTTAGCTTTGGAAAATCAGGTGGCTATTGAGCAAAACAAAATCCAGCAGCTCCAGTAAGAAACAGTTGGGAAAGATAATGAGATATCTCGATTGATGAGCATCCCACCCCCTTAGCCGATTGCCCTAGACTTCTCCACCATGCTGATGGAGCTATATGTTTCTCATTGGGAAAAGGTAAAGCGGTTCTGCCCATCTTTGCAGTCGGTGTTAAGATTTCTCAGTGATACGCAATCCCTCTGTATTGAGGCCAAGCACCTTATAAATAATTCTATGCTTATCATCGATCCGAAATTCCCAATAGCCCAGACTCTTATTCAGTTGCTTTATTCTTCTCTAGAGGAGGAACTTAGGGAGAAAGAGATTGCAGATCGTCGGCAATTGATCAAAAGGACTAATGTCTTCATAAATCGCCACAAGATAATTATGCAAGTGTCAGCTGCTCTGGTGTCTTTGCAATTTTCAATACCAGACATTAAGTAGCGTGTCAAGAAATTTGTTTCTCTAGGCTTACCTTCTCCTTTCCCTGTGGATGGTTTTGTGCTACGGATTGAGCAAGTATTGCAACAGATCAAGATTTTACAGCAGGACAGAATTTTTCTGCAATGGCTGGGAAGCCCTATTTCAGTGAATGAAGTGGAAGGTCTTTTGCATCCTCTATCCCAGCTCTCCGCTCTCCTGAACCAAGTCCAAGATGAACCTATACCTCTGCCCCCGAATGAAGTAATTTGCCTGGAGCAATATTTCCAAGAGTTGGAAACGCAAGTTACGCTCTCAGAGGATGAATGGCTACCCTTGAAGTAGGTTTTTGATCTTTTTCACCCCGTTGTGGGTTCAAGTTTGGTCTTCGAACCAGTAATTTTGGGTTCTTCTATTCCACAAGCAAAAATGCCCCTGATAGTCGCCAGGAAATGTTCACCTTTAGTTTCCCCGATGTAAACCTTGGCGGGTCCGGTTGTGATTGTTGTTTTTCTCTTTAGCCAGCAGGGATGAGCGTGTGTGACACTTGGTGGTCTGGCGTTGCTCCCTCGGTTCTTCTTTGGTGTCTCATTTTTGAAGCAGCGTGGGGGTGACAAATGGCAATGCTCATTTACTATTCTTCTGGGTGGGCCCACTCGTTTGCGTGGTTTCCTCACAGTAGTCCCCTTTTCCACAGTCCTTTCTCTTCTGACAGAATCAATTCAGTTCTAGGTAACCTCTAGGCCATTAAAGGAGTTTGTTTTGTTGGGTGCGGCCTCTGTTGTGACACGCCATGTTTTTCTATTCCAAGGAGGTTGCGTCGGTTTTGGATTTTCAGGAGAGTTGTTTTTAGAAGCAATGGTGTATTTAAGGGGGGGGATTTTCTTTGTCAAAAAGGGAGGATTTTTTAGAGAAGAAGAAGAACGGTCTAATTTGCTAAGTAGGAGTTTTCTTTCGTTTCCAGCCTTAAAAAACAATTTGGGATTTGCTATAAGAAGATTATTCAGATTGTGCCTATGGCCTTTATGATGTCTTTCTTGGCTTACTGTTTATAGTGTTTTCTATGCTATTGTTGTTGAAAATTCCGACAGACTTTGGGAATATTTTGTCTAAGACTTCATTGATTAAACTATGTTTTTCTATACTTGTTATCTAGTGAATGCATAATGAATGTGTCCCTTATGTTTCCAGGCAAATTTGGTTGTTTTGATTACGTCTTTGGCTCAAATGCTTAGAGAAGTTGCAAGTGTTCTTTGATTTTTGTTGGTTCATTTCCTATTAATGATATGGCACATCGCCTAAGTATTTAGCATATCATTTTCTTAAAAAGTATTTGTTTCCTCTCCCTTTCCTCAGAACTCAAGGAAGAGTCGGCTTCTCAACTCTGGAGGTCATTCAATGTTTCTTTGTGCGAGTTGGTCCCCCAACACTGAATTTCCCATAAGGTCATTCGTCCCCGAAGCAAAATTTAGAGTCAACAATATCGCTATCGGTTTCCTTGATAGTTTCTTGTTACCGGTTGGCAGTTCTTGTTACTGGTTGCCTGGACCTAATTTGGTGATCTACCGAAACCCCTTTTGAAGCTTGTGGAGCCTTGGGCATTGATTCCGATGTTCCTTGGCATGTGGCCAACCTTTTCCTGTGTTCTTCGTTTCATCCTTTGGATTTTCCTGAGGAATCTCTTGGCGGAGGGTGACCTTGTTATTTTACACGTTACGTCTTTTTCTTCGGGTTTTGATCTCTTTTGGGCCAACTGGATCCTTTGGATCGATATATATAATTGTAATTGTGCATTAGAATGTAAGCAATCAATCAAAGAATCAAGTAGCTAGACTGTGCGTAGAAGATAGATCTCAAGATTCAAGGTCTCGGTTGTGACCTATTCTGTATGTTCTACCAGGCCTTTGAGTCGGTATGTTGTAACCCGGTTGTTACTAGTTGGTTGTAATCAATTGTCATGCAATAAAACAATATGTTCTGTATTGCCTCCATCATATCTTTGTGTTTCCGTTGTGTTTACTCTTACTAACCGGTCCGGATTGATCTCTTTGAGGTCCCTTCTCATCGGTGACTGCTTCAATTTGGCTTAACTAATTGGTTTTCATAAGTTATTAATTGTTGTCCTCCTATTGTTACTGTGTGATTACCATGAACACTAATAGCACAAGGGTTTTTGATCTTATAATGCTTTGTTTTGGTTTTCTCAGTGGAAGAAATGATTGTATAGACTATAAATATGTTGTGTAAGGCTTGAATATGCCCACCTTTGTATGAAAGTGAATCAAATTGAGAATGTATTGATGTTATGCCAATGTAAAGATAATTTTTAGTCCTTAGCAAAGAGGGTTTGATGTGTTAAAGTTTGGATTAGGTTGTTTAATTGAGAGAGGTTTCTTGGTAGGTTGTAAAATGCAAGTAAAGGGGTTTGATCAATTAATATTGAATGGGAAGATTGGGCAAGATGATAAGAGTATATCCCCTAATAGACCTAGTGGTAAGGTGACTAGGAAAGAGCACCAAGGATGCATTTAGGTTGCATAGATGATGTCATTGTGATTATTTTTTGTACTTGTTTGATTTGAAGTCATGTCTTCACCAAAAATCATGTATCTAAATGTAATACTCTTTAACACCAAATGTGACAATGAGAGAATTCAAACAATTAACAAAGTAGTAGCTTGAGTTACAACTTTGGCCAAAGTTTTCTTTAATTAACACAGATATATCCTGACATGTTAATTTTCACATGACCATAATAGAACCCTGTTTTAACAATAGATATTATTTTCTATCTATTATCATTAATAGCTTACAACTAATTATGAAATGTTAAATAAAAATGCACACTTGGGAGGCATGACATTGAGATGTACATTCACAAAGGTTGTAAGTACATAACTTCATTTATCTTTTCACATAATTTTAGATTTAATAACTCTATGGTTCTAGAAATATGACTTATTTAATGGCTCAATGACGCAAGTTAAGAAAGGTCCATTAATCACAAAATCCTAAATAGATTCTACATGAGTTACTATAAATAAAATGCAACTTCTAAAAGTGTGGCTTAATAAATTGTGGGATTACTATAAGACCCATCTTATAAATCTCCAAACATATTTTCAAGAAGCATTGGCTTAGTAGAGAAAAACTAGGATATATAACTTTTCTTCTAAGTTCCTAACATCTTAGAAACTAAAATTGTCCAAATTGACACAATTTAGTAATTCTTAATGAATTTATATATATGGCTAGTTAGTGATTTTATATATATATATATTAAAGTGACTTATTTAAAAATTCTCGAACCTTTTAGATTTGAATACAATTCCTCTACTAGGCAACATGTCATAGGGGAGAGGTACGGTAGTGGAGCAAGGTCCTAAAGTGGGGATACAAGTTAAGGGTATTGGACTTCATAGAGGAGCATATCATATATCAACACATCTCTACCTTTTTACCATCAATGGTCATCAAATTAGCCACAGAATGTACAATATCAAAAGTGGTTTATAATATGTATTTACCCCAAATATGAATATATATAAACAATTAGACAAGTTGAAGCATATTAATTTTACATTTATAGAAGCCATATTGATTTCACAATGGTAAGATATGCCAAACAACATTAAAATTTGCACCCACTCATAGGAAAAAAAGAAATTCATACTCCCACACACATAAGCATTAACCGCCCACCCATACACGTCGTCACTCATAAAATGGAGATGTTAGTAATCAAGTATAAATCAACTGTTTCAAACGTGATATCAAGAAAGATTTGAAATAAAAGCATAATAAGATATAAACGAAATATACTCAAGACGCTCCCATTCCTAGCATTCTTTCTTGTCCTTCACGACTCCACAAACCTTGAGTGCTCCAAAGTTGACTAATGGAGAGTGGGAGAGATAGATGGAGTGAAGTGTGGATTTCTCACACTTGCATAACAAACTTAAGGATGAGTGGATGTAGTAGCAAACTAAGAGCATAAGTTTACCAGTGAGATGGATTTGGAATCAAAAGGGTATTATGATAGTGCAATAATATAAAGTGGATATGCAACCACAAGGGCAGCATAAGGTTATGATGAAAAGTGGATGATTTGATATGGGTGAAGGCTTCAATTTATATAGTTGGGAGCCTAAAAACGGACAATCAAGATTAAAAGTTGATCAATGGCTCAGATTGAAGGAGAGAGCAAGGTGTGCTCGACACATCTTGGGAAGAACAACTACCATAGGGAAAAGGCAAAGATTTGGTCACACATGTGTGAGAAAATCTTGGGAAGTCCAAGAGGTTGACAAGTGGAAACAATTGTAGCAAAGTGTAAGAGCTATGAAAAGGGGGTTTATGACATAAGAGCTAAAAGGGGAAATTGTAGGGTGCCTCTATGGGGAAGAGCATCCTCACACATGTGTGAGAACCCCTTGGTCAAAGGTGATGTGGAGATGGTGAAGTGACTTGTGTAGGCAAGATCTTTATGAGGAATGTCACATGTGGAGTCACATGTGGGTTTTGGGTAGATGTGTAGTATTTAAAATTTGAATAAATACTAATAGGGGCTATGCTTTGGGTTAATTAGTTTAATGAGGGGATTAAAAGATAGGTTTGTAGGAATTATAGAATTAGCCTAATTAATTATGAATGAATTTGGCTAATTGGGATTAAGGATAGAATTGGAATATTTGGCTAAAGGTGAGTTGAATTTCAAACTTTAGGATAAACGAGATATGTATAATTAATTAATAAATTAATTATATATGTGGAAGGTGATAATCAATTAAACGTAATTTAATTAATCTAGTTGTAATAAAGGGCTAACATAATTAAATTAATTAATCATTTGATTCAAGCTAATTAATTAAATATTAATTTAATTATTTTTTATGAGTCTACACACATTATATACAAAAGGAGATGCCATGTCAATGTGTTACAATACACTCCATCCCATCACAAGGTCATATCAAATCCATCAACTATCATAGAAATCAAAACACTTTGTATACAAAAGCCAATGCCATGTGTCTCATCTATCAAATTCAATTGCCCACCCACTAGTCACTTCTAGCTGCATTCAACATGGACAAGTTGTAAGGCCAACATGCAAGCAATAAAAATAATAGGACACAATTTAAAAAATTGATAACATACAAGCATTCAACCAAACCAATCGACTCAGTAGTTTATGGCGATTTTAAAATATATTAAATCAAATTGAAAAATGTATTTGAAAGAATGGTGTAGTCACCGGTTGGGAGGGACCTCAAAGTGATCAATCTGGATCGGTCAGCAAGAGCAAACACAACAGAAACACAAGGATATGATGTAGGCAATGCATAATAGAATGAATTATATCATGAAAACTGATTACAATCAACCGATAACATCTGGGTTACAAAAATCGACTCACTGGCCTACTAAAACATGCTCAATTACAGAACAGGTCACAACCGAGACCTCAAATCTTAAGTTCTACCTTCTATGTTATGTCTACCACCTTTGATCTACATTCTAATGCTTAATTACAATGATTTATATGATCCAAGGGATCCGTTCAGCCCAAAAAGGGATCAAATGTCAAAGAACAAGACCTAACGTGTAAAAACAACAAGGTCAACCTCCGCAAAAGAAATTCCTCTAGAAAATCCAAAGGATGAAGTGAAGATCAAAGGGAAGGTTGACCACACGCCAAGGAACATTGGAATCAACTCTCAGGGCTTCAAAAGCTACAAAAGGGATCCTATAGATCACTAATGCAAATCGGTCCAGGCAACCGGTACCAGAAAACTATCTCGAAAACCGGTAGTGATAACTAGCTGGAAAATGATCCAAATGCTTCGCGGTTTGGGAATAAGGTAGATGATCAAGTCCTCAAGCAAAATCCAACTCCTCAACATCTAGTGAGCCAATGCCAGAAAATGCATAATGAAACTGCAAAATAGAAAGCAAAACAAAAAGGAAATCTTTTTGGTTGATGCAAGATTGCCAAGAACTAGGGATGCTCTTGCATCAAACATTCGGGATTGTTGAAAAAGTGAGTCTCTCACTTTGCTAGGGTCAGAGGAAAACCAAGGCGTTCTACCTCTGTCTGAGATCCAAGATGAATCTTCAACTGGTATGCCTTTCCACTTCACAAGATATTCCTTATACCGACTGCTCTGGGTACTACACCCAATCCAACTGTCCAAAATGTCTTCAATCTGATCCGGTTACTTCTAGGGCAACTGTTTCTGGGTGAACTCACAATGTTGGTTCCCACTTTTGCTACATCCTGATTTTTGTTGAAATCATACTTTTTTAGAAAATATAATGATTTAAGCTTTAAGAGGTCCCATTTGAAGATTAATTGAAGAGAGTTAAATCAAAAGCTCTTAGATCAAAATTCCTTGGATCGAACCTCTCTACTTCTAAATCATACTTGCAATGGAGTCTCCTTTGCATCTATCAAATGCTGATAAAAAACCAATTTTACATTAGCTTTTGGGGGGTAAAAAGCATTAATTTAGAAGTTTTGTTTCTGTAAGTATTTAGTCCTTATTATAAGCTTTCCAAATAGTATTATTTTAAATATATTTAATTTCATTAATATAATTTTATTTTATTTCTTATGAATGTAGGTTTTTCACTGAACATGAAATTCTTTGTTCAATGCATTGGGAAAAATAGTAAACTAATTCAAAAAAAATCAAAAAATATCTATGCACTAGTTATTGATGTCTTCTATCCAACAAAAAAAATAAAATTGAATTTTGATATATATAGAAAAAGTTATGTTTTCAAACGTACACCTATATCTAAATTATAATTAGTCGAACTTCAAAACTTACTAAAATGAAAAATATTCAACATATCACTATCAAACCAACTACATGCCCTAGGTATTGACGTTACAAACCAAAATCCAAAAGAATTAAGTTTATCATTTATAGAAAAAAAAATTATGCGTTTCGGGATGCACATCACTCTTAAAAACTGTTGTTTGCTATAAAAAACTACTTTTAGGGGGAGATGGAAAAATCAATAAAATTTTATTGAAAAAATTGAAAAAAAATATATTCAGAATCTACAAACAAGATGTAACAAATCACTAGTTTACATCATTTTCAAATTATTAATAGTTTAGGAGTTATAGGTGTCGGAATGTGGAAGTTTATTTCAAAAACTTCATTTAAGTGTCAAAGTTGGTCAAAAAGTGGGAACCAGTATTGTGAGTTCACCCTTCTCCAAGTCTGCAATACTGCCCTCACTGAATTCTGGTTCATGATACTGATGTAGATCTGCAATGTTGAATATGAGTGAAATACTCAAACTATCTGGTAACTCCACTTCATATGAATTTCTAGAACTGAACCTTCTCAAAATCTTGCAAGGTCCAAACTTTCTCATCTGCAACTTGTTATAAGTTCCAACTGAGAATCTTTATTTTCTCAAATACACCATCACTTCATCTCCAACTTCAAAATCAATATGTCTCCTCTTTGCATTTGCTTTCTCCTTATACTTAATGTTCATATCCTCCAAATGTTGCTTACCTTGAATAAGCAAGTCATTTATGTGATTTGCAAATTCTTCTCCTTCTGAACTTCTCCGATCGTCACTGTTGATATCTCTTAATTCTAATATACCTCTAGGGTGTGCTCTAGTAACAATATCAAAAGGTGTCCTTTCGGTACTCCTATTTACTAAATTATTGTAGGCAAACTCTTCTTGTGCAAGAATCAAATCCCAACTTCTGGTTTCCTCTCCAACCAAGCATCTCAACAATCTCCCAAGCTTCGATTTACTACCTTTGTCTGTCCACTAGTCTGTGGGTGAAAAGTAGAACTGAATTCCAAATCTATCTTCATCTTCTTCCAAAGTGTTCTCCAAAAATAACTAACAAACTTATAATCTTTGTCTAAAACTATGCTCTTAGGTAATCCATGCAATCTCACCACTTCCTTGAAAAATAGGTCAGCTATATGCACTGCATCTGATGTCTTCTTACAAGGTATGAAATGAGCCATCTTTAAGAATCTATCCACCACCACAAATATAGAATCATTTCCTCTTTGTGTCCTAGGCAATCATAGTATGAAATCCATGCTGATATCCTCCCAAGGTCTTTCTAATATTGCTAAAGGTTTATACAATCCTACATTCTGACTACTACCTTTTGCAACTTGACAAACTCTACAACTTTGCACAAATTTCCTAACATCCATATGAATCTGGGGCCAAAAGTAATGCTCACTCACCAATGCTATTGTTTTATCAACACCAAAGTGTCTGGCTAATCCTCCATTATGCCTTTCCTTTATCAGATTCTCCCTCATAGATCTCTTAGGTATGCACAACTGAACTCCTTTAAATAACATCTCATTCTGAATTAAGTAATCGAGCCACTTGCTTATGTTAGCAATATTGCATTATAACGGACAATGAAAGATTGTTGGCATATTGAGTAGGTTGTTGATGATCATGAACATAACTGATTAAGATGTTTTACTATCTTGACATTATTATTTTGTCATTGATGTCAAGAGATTGATTTTCTAATTCAGTATGATGTTGCCATATCTTGAGAAGTATAATATGAAGATTATAAAGAAGTCAGTAAAAGACACAGGAAAGAATATGATGAATAAAGGGATGAATAAGGTATTCAATGGGCAACTACTACTGAATCAGACAATGATGAGATCATGATATTTTAGATTGTTTTAACATCATACATATGTTGTAAAATGTAAAGGTTAATACTATACTATGTTATCAAGCAAAGAATCTAGTTGGTAAACCCTAAGGTTATCGCTATTGGTTAATGAAGGCAGAATGTCTACTGAGTAAAGTTTAGTATTCACCGAGTTGTTACTGAGTTGTAACTGAG
The DNA here is from genome assembly GCF_030272615.1 of Cryptomeria japonica. Classification (NCBI taxonomy): domain Eukaryota; kingdom Viridiplantae; phylum Streptophyta; class Pinopsida; order Cupressales; family Cupressaceae; genus Cryptomeria; species Cryptomeria japonica. Next base: position 574,903,999 of record NC_081406.1, read on the forward strand.
CTATAACAGAATGCATTAAATGTTTACATGTGGTATTTAATGAAAGAAGCTAATGAGCTGGAGTGGATCAATGATTGGTAAGCCGTGGAAGAAGTTTGTTAACGAATCTAAGGCAATAGAAAGTCGGCATGAAGATCTACAACTCAGATTGAACTGCAATACCCTGACACAAGTTCCAAGACTATTATGCAAGTTCCAAGGTGGGGTAAAACGTTTTCATATCGAAAGATGCATTGAACCTGGACAAGATTGAAGATCTGATGGCTATGATTGATCATGGGAAATGTGATCAAGGAGATTAAGCGGTTACCTAATTGTTTATAAATAGGAAACTATTGATAAACAATGTATGTGGGCAAGTGTATGCATAGGGATGCTACATAGTGATTACCGAGCACAGAAGCTTGAAGACCTGTTAGAATAACAGAGTATAGAAGCCCAGCAGATAGACAAGATTAGTTCTATGTCTAAATTGTATTGAACAAATAGGAATCTGCTTTAACATTTTAGATGTGAAGTTGCAGATAGATTTTTATTACTATTATTTTATGAAAGTGACAGAAAATCTCTTAACCGAGTGGACTTAACAGTCTTATATGTAAATCCTCTAGCAAGGTGACATTCTGATTGAGTGTTTGAAATCCTTTGACAAGGTCACTTCTAACAAAGTGAAGATCCTAACAGATCTAAGGGAAATCCCTTAACCGGGTCACATCTAGCAATGTGTTTGTAATCTTTAACAGGATTTGCTTTTAACCGAACATACTCTAGAAGAGTATATTTCTTAGTGGGTCTGAAATCCCACAGTGGTTTTTCCCTATTTGGGTTTCCACGTTAAATCTGGTGTTATGAGGTTTATATTGTTTATATACTTTTGAGTTTGCATGTTTGACAGTTTTGGTTATATGACTGATATATATGTTACCGAGGTTGAATCTGATGTTTTTATGGATGATTAAGTGTGTATGATTCACCCCCCCCCCCCTCATCTTGTTGGCTATTGGATCTGTACTTATATTAAGTATCAGAACTATCAGCTTCTGTCTACCATAACTGGTTCTCTACATGCTCTCCAAGGTTATGTAAAATCCATGTCATCATCATACAAAGTCTTCAACTCCTCAAATCCTAATACTGTCACTCTCATCTTTGTCAGCAAATTCCTTCTTCTACTTAATGACTCAGCAAATTTGTTAGAATTCCCACTTCTATGCTTCAACACAAATTGTAAAACTGCAAAAATTCTACCCATCTCATATGTCTCTGATTCGAACTTACTTTGACTGTTCAAATACTGCAAGACTTGATGATCAGTATACAACACAAACTCCTTAGGCAATAGGTAACGTCTTCACTTCTTCAAGGCTTGAAATATGGCATAAAATTCTTGATCATACACTGAATATCTTCTCCGGGCATCATTCAATTTCTCATTGAAATAAGCTACTGCTCTCCCTTCCTGACTCATGACTGCTCCTATTGTTGTTCCACTTGCATCACAATCCACTTGAAATAGTTTGTTGAAATCCAGTAAAGCTAACATAGGTTGCTCAGTCACTTTCTTCTTCAATAATTCAAAACTTGTGTTTGCTCCAGTGGTCCACTTGAATTCCTTCCTATCTCCCCTCATTGTCTTAGTCATAGGGTTACAAACTGAACTGAAATTTCTGATGAACTTCTGGTACAAACTAGTCAATCCATGAAATGATCTTACCTCTCCAATGCTTTTTGTTATAGGCCATTCAACAATTGCTTTTACTTTCTCAGGGTCCATCTTCAAACCATCCTCAGATATCACAAGTCCCAAATAGACTAACTCTTCCTTCATGAAAGTACACTTCCTAAGATTTATCAACAACTTTTCTTCTCTCAAACCTCTGCAAAACTTGTCTTAAATGCAACAAATACTCATCTTTTGTCTTACTAAAAATTAGAATGTCATCCAAATATACAATAACAAACTTACCCAAAAATTTCTTCAATACCTCATTCATCAGCCTCATGAAAGTACTCATTGCATTAGTCAATCCAAAAGGCATCACCAACCACTCATACAGTCCTTCATTTGTCTTGAATGATGTCTTCCACTCATCTCCTTCTCTGATCCTGATCTGATGATATCCACTCTTCAATTCTATCTTTGTAAAGTATTTGGCTCCACTTAAATAGATCATTATGTCATCCATCCTAGGCAAAGGAAAACGGTATTTCACTGTGATCTTGTTTATTGCACTGGAATTGGTGCACATCCTCCATTATCCATTCTTCTTAGGTGCTAATACTGTTGGTACTACACAAGGACTCAAACTTTCTTCAACAATTCTTGCACTTATCTATTCAACTCTTCATTCTCTGTCAGTCTCATCCGGTGTGCAGCTTTGTTAGACAAACTAGCTACGGGAACCAGATCCATGCAATTATTGATACTTCTCACAGGTGGTGATCCATCAGGCACATTATCTGAAATGATGTCTTCATACTCTTTTAGTAACTCTTTTATCTCTTTCGATTGTTCTTCTTCATGCTTCAGATTCTCGGTCTTCTTAGGAACTGAGGCAAAACACACATTCTCATGTCTCATTCCATCCAGGAATTTCCTTCCATCCACCAAATAGATTCTAGCATTCGTACAGACTTCATTCTTCAAAGGTTCCTTCAAGAGCAACAAGGTTTTCTTCGTCCCATTGGCCACAATAGTGTATATATTCTTTCTCCCATCATGTATTGCCTGTCTATCAAATTGTCAAGGTCTACCCAACAAAAGGTGACAAATATACATAGGCATAATATCACACAAGACTTCATCATGATAATTCTCGATTTTCAATTTCACCAAACATTGCTCACTTACTAACAGCTTATGGTCATCCTGAATCCATGCTATCTAATAAGGCTTAGTGTGTTTCAATCTTTCCAAATTCAACTTAGTCACCCTCACTTCTGAAACAATTTTATTTGAACTACCACTATCAATAACAACTTTACAGCACTTACCGGATACCTTAAATCTGATATTGAACAAATTCCTCCTTTGCAAGGGCTCCTCATCTCCTCCGGTGTGACACGAAGCTCTCCTCATCATCAACAGTGCTCCATCTTCTAGTTTATTAGCTGATCTGGTGGGGCTTTCTTCCACGACTGTTGTTCTTCTTGTATTCTCCACCTTCTTACACTCGAAAGCACAATGTCCTTCTCCTCCACACTTAAAGCAAGTTCCTCTTAACACTCTCTTGTCTTTTCTTCTATCATCTTTTCCAAAAATTTCACTCCGGTAACCATCTAGTTCTCTCCTTTGGTAGAAATTTTTATCATCCTTCCAGTATGAATTACCTCCTTTGCTTACTTCCTTGTCCTTGTCCTGATTTGTACATGTTCCTTTACCTCCGATATATCCTCTTCCTCTTTGAAATCTTCAACTAGAAAAACCTTCCACCTCTACCTCTCTGTCTCTGCTCATGTCTTTTGCTCAGCTTCTCTTCTACTTCCAGGGCATACTAATAAGCTTCTTCAACACTCTACAATTTGATCAAACTGAGTTCATCTTGTATAGACATCTGCAATCCATTCAAATATCTTGCAACTTGTTCAACCGCATCATCAACATGTCCAGATCTGATCTTCAACTTGTAGAATGCTTCGGTACACTCCTTTACACTAGATTCCTTCTGCTTCAGATTCTGCAACTTCCGGAACATAGTCACTTGATAATCAGCTAGCATAAATTTGATTTCAACTTAGCAACCATATGATCCCATGTTTTGATCTTCTCTTTACCTCTTCTCTGTCTATCAACCTGCAAATGCTCCCACCAAAAAGATGCATGACCTTTCAACCAGGTACATGCATATTTCACCTTCCTTTCCTTTGCAGTGTTCTTAAAATCAAAATATTTCTCCATCTCCAAGATCCATTCCATCAATTCATCTGAATCCAACTTTCCATCATATTCCAGTGGGGTAAAATGTGGTTTAGTATTCGCCCTACTCAAAACCCTAAAAAACCTTTCTTCATCCAGATCAATCACTAGTGGGTTTACTTGTTCTGTCGAGGCTTCTTCTCCTTCATCTTCACTCACATATTCAATATGTCGACCTCTTCTCCATGTTATCTCAATGGCTTCCAACCGTGCTGCAATTCCTCTCAACATTTCCATCACAGCAGGGTCTGCATTCACACGCATTCTACCATTCTTATTTCCTCTTCGCTCCATCTTCACGCCAGTCCTCTGCAACTGCAAGTCAGGTCCACAGTCTTCCACCCTACAACAAAATTTCTCAGGATAACGCAATCTCTGGAATGAAAGCTCACTCTAATACCACTTGGTGCAATCACTACTTAGGAGGGACCTCAAAGTGATCAATTTGGACCAGTCGACAAGAGTAAACACAATGGAAACACAGGGATATGATGGAGGCAATGCAAAACAGAATGAATTATATCATGAAAACAGATTGCAATCAACTGGTAACATCTAGGTTACAGAAACCAGCTCACTGGCCTACTAAAACATGCTCAATTATAGAACAGGTCACAACCAGGACCTCAAATATTAAGATTTAGCTTCTATGTTTTGTCTACCACCTTTGATTTGCATTTTAATGCTTAATTACAATAGTTTAATATGATCCAAGGGATCCGGTCGGCCCAGAAAGAGATCAAATACCGAAGAACAAGACCTGACGTGTAAAAACAACAAGGTCTGCCTTCGCCAAAGAAATTCCTCCGAAAAATCCAAAGGATGAAGTGAAGATTGAAGGGAAGGTCGGCCACACGTCAAGGAACATCAGAATCAATGCTCAAGGCTCCGCAAGCTATGGAAGGGATCCGGTAGATCACTAATGTGAATAGGTCCAGGCAACCAGTATCAGAAAACTGTCTCGAAAACCGATAGCGATAACTTGTCAGAAATTGATCCAAATGCTCAGCAGTTTCGCAATAAGGTAGATGATTAAGTCCTCAAGCAAAAGCCAACTCCTCAAGATCTGGTGAGCCAATGCCAGAAAATGCAGAATGAAATGTTGAAACTGCAAAATAGAAAGGAAATATTTTTGGTTGATGCAAGATTGTCAAGAACCGGGGATGCTCCTTCATCAAAGAACGAGGTGAAAATTTATTTCTCTGATTCAAATAAGCATTCCAGAAATCATTAATGCAATCAACTCAAAAAGCCATAACATTCGTTCAAAGAATTAATTTTGCTCTGCTCAAACCATCGTTAATTTCATCTAATTTTCAACATTTTAGTGGTGGTAGTGGTGTAAGAAGATGAGGCAGGAGAAGAAGATTAGCAAAAGCAATTTGCATAATTTTCCAAGTATTTTCTACATTTTCTAATATAATATCCTCGTGCTTATTTTGAATACATGTTTTTATTATTGATGCAATGAAAAAGGGATTAGTGACAATCATAATGAAATCATGTTAGTAAACTTTCAACCACAAGCATAACATGAAATAAATCCATTCAAAGCATATCAAGAAAGATTAGTAACAAAGCAAATAGGAAGATAAATAACTAGATAACTCTAATACCTCCTCCTATACTTGATGATGTTGGCTCTTCCTTGTTCTTCTCCCCTCCAAGGTCCAAAATGCAATGCTTGAGTGTAGCTCTTAGTTTTAGCATGTAGCCATGGATGCCAAATGGAGGATTGAAATTGTTGAATATAAACTCATATTTCTATGCAAATGCTAGAATAGAACTACTATGAAAATTCTTATTGTTATGCAAATGAACAAATAGAAATGTTATGAGAAAGCTAAATGTGAGTATCTATGCCAATATAATAACAATGCTGAAGAATGCTTCCTCATTTGCTTGAGGATGGGGTTCCTTTTATAGGCAAAATGGCTGATTAAATGGTCAAGATTGGCTTATCTTATGGGGGGCTAGGATTGCATGATCTTCAATCCATGTGATAGTTTTCAAACCAATCCCATGTTGACAAGTGTCAATATGAGAGAGCTTGAGAGGAGAGGGAAGAATTTAATGCCTGAGGGGACATGAGGGTAACCTCATGTGGTTGGGTTATTGGATAAAGGCTTTATCCAATGTCAAAGCCATTATCCAATGGGTAAATTCTTCTACAAGGTTTACCCATAGTTAGACCTTGGTCAAAGGGACAAGACCCAGGTGGGTTAGTGTGTTGAAGAAGGAAAGCATTTAAGACTTTGTAAGAGTCCTTCAAGGGTGAGATGATGGGTATGGGTTTAACTTGGGATTGGGATTGTGCAAATGATTAGAAATGGGATTAGGTTAATTAGAAGAGATTAGAAGATTCCAAAAGAATGATTAGTAGGCAAGTGGGTTTAGTAGGAGAATGCAAGTGGATGAGGATAAATAGGCTTTTTTTAATAAATATAAATTTATTTAAATGTGTGCAACTTGCATTTGTAAGAGAATGCAAGTGGATGAAGATTTTAAATAGATATTGATTTATTTAAATAGGGATTTCATTTGTGATTTTTAAATAAACATTTAATTTATTTAAATGAGAGGAAAGGGAGGTTTAAATTTATTTAATAGTTGGACTATAGTTAACAATTTTAAATTAAATAAATTTATGAAATTTATTTAATTAAAATAGCAGAATAGGGGTTGAGTGGATTAATTAAAAGTAAATTTAATTAATAAAAGAATATTAGTGTATTAAACAAATATGAAATATATATTTAATTATTGGACAGATTTATGTGTCTACAATTATTATGGTTTCCGGATTGGTTATCAATTGTTTTGAGTTATATTGTTTATGTCTGGGAATGAATTAATATGTTATATAGGATGTAAATGTTCAACTCAATTAGTTGTAAGTTCACATTTGGTATTCACAATATACGGTTTATGCATATCTATGGGGTTTTAAGTTATACTATTTATGTGTAAGAATGTCTTTTTGTCGTTTACAATGTGACTGTCGTACCCAATTTGTTAAGTGTTGTGTCATTTAATATCATAAGTGACATTTAATTGTTGTGTCGTATAATGTTCTACCTATTTTTTTGTTAGTAAATTATACAGTTTATGCTTCTCAATGCATATCTATAGGACATTTATACCTCTCAATGCATACCTATGAGGCTTTAAGTTATTCTCTTATGCTTATGTAATTGTTATACCCAATTTGTTGTAAGTGTCATTTAATGTTCTACTTATTTTTCTTTAAGTAAATTGTACGGTTTATGCTTCTCGGTGCATATCTATGGGGTTTCAAGTTATATTGTTTATGCCTGCAACTATCTTCATGTCATATAAACGTATACAATGCAATTGGTGTACCTAGTTTTCTATAAGTGTTCTAAGTGTCATTTACTATTGCTTATGCATCTCAATATATATCTATAGTATTTGATGTTTTGGTTCTACACAATGTGTTGTAAATACACAATTCTACATCTAAAGTTATATTGTAAGTGCATATCTTTGGTTTTCAATTATATTGTTAGTGCCTCTAATGCATATTTATTGTGTAAGGTGTATAGTTTCTTCCTACTATGTTGCAAATGTTCTGAATGACTATCTATTTTCCTCCTACTATGAACCTACCTATTGTTTACAATGAAGATGTTCTTCCCAGTCACCTTTGAGCCTGTTAATGTCTAAGAATCTAGATGGGGTTATATTGTTCATGCCTCTAAATATCTATCTATTCTATAACATGTCAATGTTCTACCCATTGTGATGCAAGTTATATTGGTTATGCTTCTTTGTTCAACATAAATGCTTAAAGTTGTAGTGTAAGGACCCACTTGTCCTAACCCTAGTTAAACCAAACTTAAACTCACTGTTTTAATTAAAAATTAAATTAACCATTATTGCGCATGCAAAAGCAATGATTATCAACATGCAAGTAATAGATAAGTAACTGAACAACCATGCAACTCATAAATAACATGTAGAAATTAAATGTGCATGCGAAAATAACAAACTAAAATTACGCATGAGGACCGAATAGAATGCAAACCATAATTAGTTAAGATGTCGAGTTATGTATGCGCATGTGTAGCGTAAATCGTATGCATGAAATTATTACAAATTAAATTAACATGCAAAAACTTATAATTAAATAATCTATCAGATAATTAAATATGACCATGCATGCATGCGTAAATGAAAACTAATCTAAGAAAGTAAATCATTCATGTTAGTGGTTTAGTATGTTAGTAGTTTTTTCTCTTCTTTTCTTTGTTAGTTACATTGCATGGCGACTTCTTGTTGCTTTACATGATGTGACCTTATAGGTCTTCACATAACTTTTCATGTGACCATCCTGGTCTTTTCACTAAGATAAAAATATACATCATATGATTATTACATAAAATTTTATCTGAAATCTCTGACTTTCTCTGTCTCCGGATGTGTCGCCTCCGTTTGACCTGGATAACCTCCTCTCGCAAACCGAATGACAGACATATGACCCAGGCGTTTTATCCGCCCAACCAAATGAAGCATAAGCTTCCCGGTGCTCTTGATAAGCTCCCGTCCCTCACGACGGAGTATCCTAGCAAGCCGGTACCAACTAGTAGTAAAGGAATCTTGTGCAATCATGTAGAACTAACAACCCATCCTGGTTGAACTAACTACATGTGTTATGGCAGGGAGATAAATAAATAAATAAATATGATGGCCATCATTACCCTATTGGGGAGGTGAAGAAAATCACCCTTCCCTGGTTAACCCATAAACAAGCACTCGCGTTCCATAATCATCCCTCATAGACAGAAAAATAATTAACCCTCCACGGATTAATGTCAGAATAATATTATTATATGTTTTCTTTATAAATTTTTATAAATTTTCCTTTTATAATATAATTTCCTCAAATCAAAATTAAATTTTAATATTTTCAATTATTCTAAATTAAGAATCTCTATTTAAGTTAACATAATATTTAAAATCAATTCCTAATATATATTTATTAAATATTTTTATTGCTTTTATTGTTTTCTTAAAAATTCTTAAATCAATCTTGAAGTTAGAATTTACCACTATCAAGACTTTCCAAATATAGTCGTAATGTTTCAGTCTTTTCTTAAAAACCCAGATCCCAATTTCTTTGAAATTTTCACAGTAGTTAGAAATATTTGAAACGCAAAAACCCAGTAAATTTCCTTAAAACCCAGTTTCTACTTTTTAAGATATATCAAGAAGAAGGCGTTGATAACACAATTGACACATCAAACAAACTAGCATTAAATCCAGACAATGTCCAATTACTCTCAGCAAAAAAACAATACCAGTCATTCGATTTCATAGATAAAAGTCTTGTGGTAAATAAGAGATTAAAAACCTACCTCTAACAAATTTATTCCCTATACTTAAATTTTTAATCAGAAATTATGACAAAAGGCACAATTTTTAAAGGAAAAAATCAAATTAAGACTCAAATAAAATATGTAAAATAAATGAACCTGGTTGTGAGAAAGAAGAATCACAGGCGTTTCCCAAATTTCAGACAATCTCTTCAATCTCCCTTGTCGACTTCATAGCAATCACACGAATCAAGAAGCTCAAAAAGAATTGGAATGATCAAATAAGAGATTTATCCCTATATTTATAAATATTAAATTTCTAAAAATAAAATTTAACTGATTGCATGATTAAGTTCTAAAAATAAAACTAAATTTTTAATTATAAAATGCATGATTAGAACTCACAAAATAATTCTTAAATTAAATCACAAATTTGTTAGCATGATTTTAAAGATTTAGTGTTAAAGAAAATAATCTACTAATTTAATTATTTAGTTTTCATCATGCCTTGCATGTCGAAAATATAATTTATAATCTTGATTATACATATATATTTAAATTATTTTATTAATTAATATTTTAATAAATTCCTTGAATTAATCCCTTTTTTTTCTAAAATTAGTCCTCTAATTATTTACAAGATGTTATCTCTTTAAATAGCTTTAATTTATTTTGTAATTTAATTATCAAATAACTTATATTTTGTAATTACTCACTTTTAAATAATTATATTATAATTAATTTCTAGCTTGATTGCAATATTAAATACTTGTATATTCAATAATTTATCCTTATTATTATTTTATTTTTATTTTAATAATTTTATTTTATCATTTTATATTAAACTCCCTAATTTAATTTACTAATTGCTTATCTAATTGGGTACTTTGCACAAGGTTCCAATACTTAGGTTGCTACTGGCGAGCTAGAAAAACCCCTCCTCGGTCATATGTCTGCCTTCGACGATTAACCTGCAACTTACTCCAACTCAACAAAAGGTCATCAGATCACGATAATAAAATGCATTATTCATATTATCAGGTTTAAAATCTAGCTAAAGCATTAATATCATTAATGATCATAATTGAAAATAATAATTCATCATCATTAAATAACAATATTATAAAATAACTGACCATCATTAATGTCATTAAACCACAAAATACCATCTAACATCATTAAAAAGCTAATCAAATAATTACGTGCAAAATGTAAACAGTATAAGTATCTGGCATAGTAAAGTAAATCTAACTAGGGTCTAAGTCAGGTCGTGACATGTAGCCAATAGGTTTCTATGATTGAACAAAATATTAGAGTTGTAGATTTCAAGAAAAAAACCGTAAACAACTTACTAATAACAAACACTCAATATATGCAACAAAATTTGCAAACAACAAATTTGTATAGGGAAATCATTTACTAATATTTTGTTCAAGAATCATTATGAACTTAACAAGTCAACTTTCACACAACAAATTGTCAATGGTTACGAATATGTTGTAAGTATTACTGCTTGCCAATAACAATCCAAATTTTATGGTGCTTAGTTATCTTGATTTCATTTTTGCTCGATTTGTGCTTCTCATTGTTTGTATATGACAAGCAAAGCTCGAACTAGAACCCAACCTTCCAAAAAAAGACCCATGACAAGGTGGTTTTCACATAAAAGAGGTTACATTCCCCCTAGGTAAAGTTCCCCCAATTATTGTTAAGAGCAATCCAAAACTTATTCGAGTAGTACAAGAGGTTACTACACCTACATCTAAGTAGAAAATAACTATCAAAGAACGAGATTGTTTTGTTGGCATTGTGTTGTCATTGATGTCAACCGATATAGGATGTTACCGGTATCACTGACATTGATGTCAACTAGTGAACAAGAGGTTGTTGGCATTAGAGTTTGATGTCAATCGGAATAGAAGATGGACCGGTATGGGAGAACAGTTGATGTGTTGTCATTAGTGACAACCAGTTGACCATCTTCATGCAGAAGGTAGAACCGGTGTGTACCGGTATGCTAGAGGTGTTGTAAAGTGCCCCCTCTGTAAAAGGGTTGTTGATATGGTGTTGCATACAACCGGAATGAAGAGATTACAAGTTGGGCATTGATTGTGCTGAAGTGGTGGAATGCTATTTGGTTCACATCAACACCGAATGAGAAGTATGAGCAGGCCACCAGATTGTCAGTGTAAGGTTAACTAGTAGGACTCCCACCGGTTGAAAAATATGCCATGTTTGTGCAATATCGGATGCAGAAGGCAGGTGAGTGAATGAACAGACCGGGTGATCAAGCGAAAGATGAGAATGCTTCCAAAGTCTGAGATCAGTTAAGCCTCCAGAGAGTGTGATCAGAAATACACACCGGATAAGCAAGTGAAAACAAGGTGTGCTCCTGGGATGTTGAAGGAAGGTTGATGCAGAACAGTTCGAGTGTGATGACTTGGTGTCATCAATGTGTCTCACCGGCAAGAAGGAAAGTATGTTGTCCACCGGCAGACACATCTACCGGAATCTGCATTGGTGATAATTGACATGTTATCTCAACCGATGAAACATCAAAGACGAGACAAGGAAGATAAGGTTCTCACCTGATAAAGAGGAGTGTAGCAAATTGAAGGATAAGGAGAGTTGTCGGAGTAGCCATGTTGTCGTCAAGTGAACATATTTACAGAGGTGTTTCACCGACAAAGCAGTGAAGTGCACACATAAGGGTTACACCGGAAGGTTAGAAAAGGTGATGGCGGGAAGGATAACCGGCAAGGTGGTTAGTGTCGGTAGGGTTAGTGAACCGGTATGAGTGTACCGGTTATGTGTGTGGTCAGTGACCAAGCTGAACCGACAAAGTAGTGTGATGAGGTGGATACCGACTGTGATGCCACACGGAGCTGAGGTGGCGAATATGCAGAGGTCAGTGATGTTTGGTGTCAAAGAGGTAGTTGTGATTGGTCGACATTAAATGTTGATTGCAACAATCATGGAGGAATTGCAGAGTGTGCGGCTCGATGAAAGATGAATGACAGAGGAAGATCAAGAATCTGTTGGCACCATGATCAATGTCTGATATCCAACTGCAAATTGACCTCGAGAAGGAAACAACTGGATCATAAATGTGTCAACTGATTTCGAGGCTAAAGAACAGGGTTAGATTTGCTATTTTTAGCAAATATGCATTGGATGATGAAAAACGCATACATATGCATTCCTCCAATGCAGGTGATCGATCCAAGGCAGATTGGATCGGATCTGATGAAGATTTGATCGGTGGAAGAAACCCTAACCGCCTAAGATTTGAATTGGCTTTTGGCGGGAAAACCAGGTTATAAATAAGGAAGTCAAAATCATTGAAGGTTGTTGTTGAACAGAAGAAGATAGAGTTGTTGCATGTGAGAGAAGATGAATCAAGTGTTCTTCAAGGAGATGGAGAAGAGACTGAGTGTAAGGGAGAACAAGGTTGAAGTGTTCAACCGGTAGAAGTGCAGAACCGGTAGTGTCCATACTAGTAGAAAAGAAGAAAAAGGTAATTGCAAAGAAGGCAGGCATAGAACTGGCTAAGTGTAGTACCGGTGGAGAGCAGCAGAGCAACTGAAAGAAGTGAGAATCGACAGAGAGAGTGGTGAACCGGTAGAGCAGCAGCAGCAGAGAGAGAGGTGTACCGGTGTAGCAGAGAAGGTGTATCACCGGCAGAGTGAGGTATATGAAATGGTTACAAGACTCACTTGTAACAGTATAACTAATTTTGTATTTGATGCTATCATTGTGATCACTGAGTTGTAGCTCGGTGCAGGGGTTGTAGCTCCTTTGGGTTGGTGCCAATAAACTAGCAGGGATTGTAGCTCCTTTGGGTTGTAGCCCATAAATCAGTTAGGGGTTGTAGCTCCTTGGGTTGGTGCCCTAAATTAGGGGTTGTAGCTCCTTGGGTTGATGCCCTAAACTTTGTAACAGATTTCATTGTGAGGCTAGATTGGAGCATTAGACTCCAGCAGCATTGCTCACCGAGGTTTTTCCCATCTTGGGTTTTCCTCGTACATGCTAGTGTTATGTGATGTCCCTTTATGTGGGATTGCATTTGTTATTAGTCTCCCTACTAACCGATATGTCTCCATTGTGTTAGATCCCATAACGGGTATGCACACATAAGTTAGTTAAAGAGAAAAAGTTGAGAACCACTGATTCACCCCCCTCTCAATGGTGCATTGTGTCTAACATGGTCAACAATGGACATGACAAGGGCTCATGAAGATGCGGTATGTCAACAAGGGAAGCTACCAAAAAATGGAGAATCCCAAGAACCACGCTTACCAAATGATTAGGTGGGATTACATCAAATTCCAAGAAAGGCCCTCCAAATGTCCTGACTGAAGATAATCAATCTCAAAGCAGATGTAACCCAAATTTGCCAAACTACACCCAACCCTTTTAAGAATGGTATGTCTGGGAAGTCATGGTGGAATGGTTTGAAGGCCCTAACAAAGGCATGGCATTCAACCTCAAATTTGTTGTTGTATCTACCTTTTACCAAACATTGTCCAAGGATTATGATGCAAATCCATAATATCCTCAGTGAATAGGAATTGTGATGAGAGTGGTATTCAAGTAGATAGAAATGGTGTGATGAGGATGCTCACCAAAAAAGGGAGCAAGAGTGTGTCCTTCATAATTCCTAATATTAGAGACAAGATAATCATTTTGTGCTATGTTGATATTGCTAACCAAAGCATACCATGGTTCTACTTGTTTATGGGTAAAAGAAGCATTAAAATTACATTGCAGACCATGAACTGGAAGCTTGCATGGTAGTCCAACGACATGCTTGCATGACAAAATAATTGTTTAGGAATTGGTCACACCACTTTGCATGCTTAGTTCCAAGAGGCCATGGAAGCCACATTGCACTCACAACCATCAAAGAAACAAAGATGTTAGGCATTGACTTGCTTACATTATAGATGTGAGTGTGTTTTCACCTTTCAAAACATACATCAAATATGAACAAGCATCATGGCTAGCAAAGTATCCAAACATCAAAATTAGGAGGGTGGAATTGGAAAAAATAGGCAACAAGTCATCATAAAAAGTGTTGAAATTGTCCAAAATCATAGAAAGATTCAAAAGGATGCGCATATGGCCCTTGAATGAATAGGCATTCATGGATTACATGCATCCCAATAACACATTGCAACTCAACATAGTTGACGATGCTTTTCCAGTGCAGAACATCCTTAGTCTATTAGGAGTTGTTGTTTCAACAACTGAAGTCGCACACGCATTGTTGATCACTCTTCTAGATGGTCAATTGCAATCTACAATGGAATCAGTGGTTTGGGACTCTATACAACATACACCTCAAAGTAATCTTATGTTTCAATTACACAAGTGGTAGTTGATGAGGAGCATCGTGACATAGTAGACAGTCAACATGAGGAATTGGAAGATGGTCTTAGTCTTCCTTCACATAGTAGCCAACTTTCATGGTTGGAGAGAGCTATGAATCTTGGTATTGAAATAAATTGCTAAGAAGAACATGCAAGAGTTTGAAATTAATATAAAAAATGAAGTTGAAAAAATCCCAAACTTGCTCCAACTAAACTCTTGGGTCAAAAATTATGGTCTCTGAAAGTCCCTGCATTAATCAATAAAAAAACACTCACCAATCATGTTTCTATACCAGCAATAAGTGAATTAAAAAACTATTAAAAAGACAAGATAACCTTAATAACCAAATACTCATAACTTCACTTCAACAGTGGCACTCCCTTTGGGTAGCCAAATTAACCACCTAGTTGACGCTACCACAACCTATCACGGCTTGAAATTGGCTTGATCTAAAGGATTTTGCAAAATTCGGTTGGAAGGGGATTCTCTTAACATTATAAAGTGTCTCAAGAAAGTTAATCCCCCTAGTTGGTCCATTGAATCATATATTTTCCTTGGCTATACTTAATTGACTGGAAAATTGTCGTATCTCCTAATATATAGGGAGGGCAATGGCCTTGTTGACGCCTTTGCCAACGTACGTGTTTCTTGTGACTCAATTCAAATTTGGTATAAATATGAGTCTGTACCTTGAGGTATTAAATCCATCATTAATTTTGATGCGCAGAGAGGTCATGTTGGAACTATCACCTAAGTAAATGATGGCTTGGGTACTCTTCACGTGGATTATGGGTGATGTTTTGACAACCTTTCCAGGTTTTTTACGGCAATGTGGTTGTTGTCTCCTTATTCTCCTATTTGTGTCAACTTTTTGCCATGGGTGGTGACAGGAGCATAATCAAGCTCATCACTTATGAGAGCATCATAAGGATCTGGAGGATTTGGAGGATTTTGGATGGCGAGGGTGTTAATTCCTACATGGACAAATTGCATGACCATGATCTTGAAATGACTAGGATCTTAGTGAAAGGGTGGAAGGATCAAACATTGGTGGTCGACAACAAAGATCTGGCTATCACCTAAGAACATAATGCAAAGATTACAAGCCTTTCCACAAATGGGAGGAAGATCTTTAAAGACAAAAGCCTCAAATGAAGCCCTAAAGATGTTTTTTAAAGGTAAGGAAAGAAACAAACTTGTTAAATTCTCAAATGGGGGTTATGGTAGAACTTCAATAAAACCTATGTGGGCTAAAATTGCTAGAAGTTTTGATGCGGTATTTTACTTTGGTGATCGTACCACTAATATTTATGGAATTCATCTCATCCTGCTAAATCATTTTTGCCATAAGCATTTTGTGTCATTTCTTTTTTTCTTCTTGCTTCCTTGTAGTTTGGGTTAAAAGAGCATGCTAACAATTCAAAATTTCCCATATTGCATGAGGCTCTGATATTGTTGATTATGGAGCATTTTAAATCCCTTTCCTCTCCCTCTAAAAGATCCACTGGTGGCCATAAAACTCGAGTAGAGATTTCTTCTGATTATGGTAAAAAGATTGATGGGTCAGGTGATGATGATGAATGGAGGGATAAGGAGGATGAGGAAACATATTTCGCACCCCTTTTTGAAAAATGAAATAGTTAAAAATGTTAAATTTGACATGAAAAGAAGAGTCTGAATTTTGTGGTCTGATGTGTCCCAAACAAGGCACAAAGATTTTATTAATCATTTGTCTGTTTTCAAGAAGGGTAAAAAGAAAAAAAACATGGGGTTGGTAAGGATTTTTGTGCTTTCTAAAGGTAAGGAGAAACTTGTTGCGATTGGTATTGATAAAGCCACTAAGCCTCCTAAGGGCAAGGGGAAGGTGGAGAGGATTGTTAAAGAAAATATGCCTAAAAGCCGTAATAGTATACCGGTTAATGTTGGAGTTCTTAAAAACGATGGAGGAGATGTGCGTCTTTTTCCTAAAGATCTTACAAATAACAAGGAGGATATTCAAAAAATGTTCAGTCGTGTTAAGAAAAGTGTGGTTGGTCAATTTCAACTATTCACATGGAGATTGACCAGATAAAAATAACATTGAGATCTTTGCAAAATAGGTTTGTTCCCAATAACAATAGTGTGAATGAAAGGGGGTAGGGTATGTTTAGTGATTTTCAATCTGCCATTGATATTGTGAAGTAGGATGTAAATTACTTGAAGGGTATATTCAAGAAAAGAATGTAAAAGATGAGAAATGACTTTGAAGGTAAGATGCAAGGTATGGAGAGTAAAATGCAACAAATAAACCAGAATCTTGAGAGAATAGTTAATGTTAGCAAATGCACTATTCAAAAGAGTGTAGAGGCCATATGTATTCTTCATGAAAAGCTTAAGGAAATCAGAGGATCAGATTGTGGATGTGGCTACTACTAGGTAGATGATGGGTACCAATCATCGAGGTTCAAGCACTTGAACTCGAGGTAGAAAAAAAGGATTTGGGGAACTAGAAGTTACAGGTACTCTAAAAATGTTAAAGTGGTTCATGTTGTCTTTGTTGTTTGTCTAGTTTTGGTTAGGTGTTAGTTGTTGGTTTGTTGCAAACTTGCAAGGTCTTTCCTTTGGGGCAACATTTTGTCTTTTGGTTATGCAACAAGTTGTTTTTGTAGTATTTTGTCCTTTGGTTTTGTTGTTGATTAGTCTTGATTACATTGTAAGCAGCTTTATGTAGAGGGTTTTGAGTCCCTTCAAAACTTGTTCCATAAAAAAAAAAATAGAATACTCATAACCAGAAATATCCTTCAAAATCCAATAGGTAACACATGCTAATTATTGCATCACTCTACCATCAATAAGAGAAACATTTAAAACATAACAATAAATTACCTATAGCAATCTATTTCACCCCTAAATTCATGAACATGGAATCAATCTCATCAATGACGAACTTATCAACAATCCTCTTATTCCTCCCCAAACTTTGCAGAAAACGCCACAAAGCTCGAAACGACCACGACATAACCTATGTTCACTTTCCCACAAACAATGCCCTAGATCTTCCTATTCCTTCACCAATACTTATTCAACTCAATCTAGGCCCTATGTTGACTAAATTTGTAGGGAGATATAATATGTAGCTCCCTGACTACGAAATCCATGAACCCCGCCATGTCCTTCAATCTCATTGTTGTGTGACCTTTTGCCACTTGATCCCCTGCCACGATATCCACAAATAATCTCTCTCGAATTTTGAACCTTGATAGTTCACCCCACATTTTGATGTCAACAAAGTCTACCTTTCTTAGGTTGATTGTTGCTTTGGAATTTCCACCTACTACATCGAGAAAACCTACCCTATTGATGAAGCTAGCAATGTGGTTAGTGAGGACTCTAGTGAGATACAAGTGGTGCAAGAGCACCTACCTATGAAGACATGAACCAAGTCCAAGATGATTTTCTATTAGCTAGAAGGAATGTAATAAGACCCTATGGGTCCTTTTTGTAATTCAATGTCCTAGAAGTGTGACAAGTTTGTCCATGTTTGGATCAAATTGTCATCTAGGGTCTGATAGAGCAAATTGAGTCAACAAGGGTCACAATGGCCTAAATAGAGGGGTCAAGTGACCACAAGTCTATATGAGTCGTTTTTTTATGTTTTAGAATCAAATGTAATCACTTTGGGGGACTATGATAGTCTAGAGTCTAAGTTGGTTGAATTATGCAAAAGTTGTCATATTGTCAATTTGTTGTCATCACAATTTTGCACTTTTTGTAAGTTGTGATTCTCCAACGGTCAATCAGTTTGAAAAATAGTTGGAGGAGGTTGTGGTGGTTTAGGAGGTCACTTTGGGCTAAATAAGACTTTGGACCTAGTTAGGAGATTTTACTTTTGGCCTAAGATGCAGACTGATATCAGAAAGTTTGTGGAGAGTTGTACTGTGTGTCAGAGAGCAAAGGGGGTATCAACCAATGCAGGGTTGTACCAACCTTTGCCTATACCAAATAGACCATGGGAAAGTTTGAGTATGGACTTTGTGATGGGATTACCCAAGACAAAGACAGGTCATGGCAGTGTGTTTGTTGTGGTAGACAAGTTCAGTAAGATGGCTCATTTTATTCCTTGTAAAACCACAAATGATGTTAGCTATATTGCGGGATTGTTTTTCAGAGAGATTGTTAGAATCCATGGGTTGCCTTTGAGTATTGTATCTGACCGGGACAGCAAGTTTGTAGGGCATTTTTGGAGAACCTTATGGAAAAGATTGGGTACAAAATTTGTCTTTTAGCTCAGCCTATCACCCCCAGACCGATGGCCAAACTGAAGTTGTGAATAGGTCATTGGGAAATCTTCTTAGATGTTTGACGAGGGAGCATGGCAATAGTTGGGATGTGGTGATACCTCAAGCAGAGTATACCTATAATGATTCAATAAACAGAAGTACAGGTCTGAGTCCTTTTGAGATTGTGTATGGTAGTCATCCAAGAGGAATCTTTGAATTGAGAGATATCCAGAGGTTGGACAAGACGAGTGGACATGCTGATGAATTTGCAGAGGCTATGAAAGAGGTGCACCAACAAGTCAAAGATACCTCACAACAGAACAGTCAAAAGGTTAAAGCAAGAGTGGATCAAAGAAGGAAAGATGTGCAGTACCAAGTGGGTGACATGGTCATGGTTCATCTTAGCAAGGACACATTGCCCAAGGGAAGCCATAGCAAGTTGATGATGAGAAGGATTGGACCTTGTAAAATTTTGGATAAATATGGTCCTAATGCTTACAAGATTGAACTCCCTAATGATATTGCTATTTCACCTATATTTGATGTGTCTGATCTAACATTATATAGGAGTCCTACTATAGGAGAATGTGCAGGTGACTCTGTTCAAGAAAGTGAAGAATGGATAAAACACTTACCATCTAAGGAGCCGCCTAAGATGGAGTGCAATTTGGACAGCAGGGAAGTTGTAAGAACCCTTACTAACTTTGCCCTTAAATCATTGATTTCTACCCTCGGGAATTTTGTCAAACACTTGTCTTCCACAGTCTGTACTTGCTGTTATGAGTTTTTTGTTTGTATTGTTTGGGTCTTGTACACTGCAATTAATGTTTTGAATGCCTCTAACCATGAAAGATTGACTAACAATGTCATAGAAATGATATGCCAATTGATTTTGATGCATATAAGTAACTAAAAATAACAACTACAGCTGCTTGACAAATCATCAAACACTTGGCATGCAAACTAGAAATTATGTGGCAGCAGCATAATGAAGTTTTTATTAGTTATTCTCACACCAAATAGTTACAAAGGTATAACATGTAATTTCCAAAACTTATGACAGCAAAATTAGAGAACCTGATATGTAAAATGCTTGTTGCAAATGATGGTCTCCACTCTTCAATGGACTGCCAATTAAACACGTTCCTGTTGTAGCTACGAATAATTTGCCAATTAAATGCCTGATTTCTTAGTACTGTAGCACGTCACTATTCACGCACTGTAGCGTTTCACTATTCACGGATTACTGTAGCGTCTACTGTAGTGCGGTTACTGTAGCGTCTACTGTAGCGCGGGTACTGTAGCAGCAATTGTATCTTGAAATGATTGCTTCAATTCTGATTTTTAATGGCTGCCAAATGAAACTGTAGGTCTGCAATTGATATATATTCGAAAATCTGCATACCCTAGATGTCTTCCCTTCTTTTTAAAGCCCAAATAGAACTCCAGAATGAAGCTCTCCTGAAATGCCAAATTCAGTGGATATTTCACCACCTCAAATGGTTGCAACACTGAAGAATTGTCGCTCTCCAATGGCTGACTGAATCAAAAACCCTTGGCTTCTTCTCCCAAGTTCATAACAAACAAATATCAATTCTCTGGATGGATCATATAAAATGAGCTCTTAAGTCCCTTTTTATTCTTTCTTATGAGAGCTCGAACACTTTCTTGGCCAATGTGGGATTAAAGACATATTCACACATTATAATATTAAAGTGACTTTATTATTATAAAGTTACTTTATAACTTTATAATAACATTAAAATATTTAAATAAATCACTTAAGTCACTTTTAATTAAATTAATTAAATATAAAGTCACCTTTTTTTCTTTTTCTTTTTTTAATGACTTAATAAGAAATTAATTTAATCAATTTCTCCTTATTTCTCCACTTAGCCTTCGGAGAATGTAAAGGCTAAGAACTCCACTAAGATGCTAAAAAGGTGGGGACATTACAGTCCGCCCTTCCTGAAATTGCTTGTCCTCAAGCAACTTCAACTCCGGATGCTGCAAAATCTCCTCATTCTCCCAAGTAGCATCCTCTACTGGCAAATCCTTCCACTTCACCAAATATTCCCGGATGGTACGTCTCCTCAAGTTCCTTTCTCTGAAATCAATGATAGCCTCTGGTATCAAAACAAGTTTTCCCTCATCATCCAGGGGTGGTAGTACTATAGAAGGCACAATATGATGTCCTAGCGCCTTCTTGAGGCGTCACACATGAAAAACGTTGTGTACCTTGCTCTCTGTCGGTAAATCTAACTCATAAGCCACCTCTCCCACTTTCTTGATAATCCTAAATGGACCATAGTATCGTGGCTTAAGTTTCTCGGCACCACTCTTCTTGAGAGTGGATTGACGGTAAGGCTGCAACATAAGATACACCATATCTCCAACCTCAAAAGTCCGCTCAGTCCTCTTCTGATCTGCATACTGCTTCTGCTGATTCTATGCCTTAGTTATATTATCCTTGAGAGTCTTAACAATGTCTTGACTCTCCTGTAACAAATCACCTGCACTGGGCACTCTACTGTCACTCAAAAGCAGATCCATAAAATTGGGTGCCTCATACCCATACAGGGCCATAAAGGGTGACATCTGAATAGACATGTGATAAGTGGTATTGTAGCAATACTCACAGAGATAAATCCACTTTACCCATGCCTTTTGTTGCCCTGCTATATAATTTCTGAGATATCCCTCCACCCATTTGTTCACTATCTCCGTCTGACCATCTATCTGAGGGTGGTAGCTAGTACTCGGAGTGAGCTCTGTCGCACACAACCTGAATAGCTACTGCCAAAAGTGACTCATAAACCTGTTGTCCCTGTCACTCACAATGCTCCGAGGTAAGCCATGTAATCTGAATATCTCCTTGAAGAACAACTCTGCCACCTGCGTAGCAGTGTATGTAGCAGTGATTGGAAAAAAGTGTGCAAACTTCGTAAGGCGATCCACAACCACATATATGCAGTCCCTGCCTTGGGCTCTAGGCAGTCCTGTGATGAAGTCCATAGACAAACACTCCCACTTCCTATCAGGAATCGGAAGTGGCTGAAGTAAACCGGCTGGATAGGAGTGTTCTTGCTTATTCTGTTGGCAAGTGGGACACTCCCTAACATACTGAAGTACCTCTGCTTTGAGCCCTTTCCATGTGAAGCGCTCTCTAATCTGCCGGTATGTCTTGTAGAAACCAAGATGTCCTGCCATAGGTGAATCATGAAAAGATTTCAGAACCATCCTCCTCACTGCTAATCCTGGAACCAAAAATATTCGCCCTTTGTAAATGATGAGCTCATTCACAAGGGTGTATCTGCTGTCCTGAATAGTCCCATCTATGAATCCAGCTGCCCAAGTATCCTTTGCATACTCTGCAAGGATCAAGTGTCTCCAATCCTCCGATATGTCTGTCAATAAGCTCAAATGGGGCCGACGTGATAAGGCATCAGCAACTACATTCTGTGTCCCCTTAAAATATGTAATGTCAAAGTCATAGGACTGTAACTTGCTCACCCACTTCTGCTGCCTATCATTGAGATCTCGCTGCCCCAAAAAGTATTTTAGGCTATTATGGTCGGTTTTGATAGAAAATTTGCTACCTACCAAATATTGCCTGAATTTAGCCAAAGCATGCATAATAGCTAACATCTCCTTATCATAAATGTTGAAGCTCCACTCTGGCCCTCTCAATTTCCTGCTCTCATAAGCAATAGGGGGCTTCTCCTGCATAAGCACCGCTCCAATGCCCTCCCCGGAAGCATCACAGTGTAGCTCAAAAGGTTTGTTGAAATCTGGTAATGCTAACACTGGACAAGAAGTCATCAACTCCTTAAATTTCTCAAAACACTCCTGTGCCTCAGGAGTCCACAAGAAAGCTCCCTTTCTCATCAAATCTGTCAAGGGTGTTGCATGCCTAGAATATCCATCCACAAACCTCCTGTAGAAACCACATAATCCCAAAAAGCCCCTCAATTGTGTAAGGTTCACCGGTGAAGGCCACTCCACAATGGCACGAATCTTTTCAGGATCCATGCGTACGCCCTCTGCACTGATGATGTGACCCAAGTACAACAACTCTGTCATGCCCAAATCACACTTCGACTCCTTTGCATACAAGGACTCTCTGCCCAATATATCCAACACCGTGTCAAGGTGAACCAAGTGCTCCTCCCAAGATCTACTGTACACCAAGATATCATCGAAGAAGACAAGAACAAATTTCCTCAACTGAGGATGGAAAACCCGATTCATTGTTGCCTGAAAAGTAGCAGGTGCGTTAGTTAGCCCAAATGGCATAACTACAAACTCAAAATGGCCACAATGACATCTAAAGGCTGTCTTCTCAATGTCCTGCTCTCTAACTCTAATATGGTGATAACCTGATCTCAAATCTATCTTCGAGAAGAAGCAAGCTCCATGAAGCTCATCTATCAACTCATCGATCCTAGGAATGGGGTACCTGTTTTTAATTGTCTTCCTATTAAGCAACCTGTAATCAATGCACATCCTCAATGTCCCATCCTTCTTCTTCACTAAGACCACTGAAGAAGCGAAAGGAGACTTACTTGGTCTAATGTGGCCCATAGCAAGTAACTCCTTTACGGTTTTCTCAATTTCATCCTTCAACCTCTTCGGATGCCTGTAAGGTGTAATCTTGATGGGTTTAGCCCCCTCCTCTAACTCAATGATGTGCTCAATACCCCTGTCTGGTGGTCTACCTGGTGGAATGTCACTAAACACCTTAGAGTGTTTAACTCTAAGCTCCTGAATATCAGGAGGATATTCAATCTTCTGTTGTCCCTCCTGTGATGGCATCAACATGCACTCTGCTGCCCACTCTACCTGATCATGTCGAATCAATCTAGCCATCCTCCGGAAAGAAACCATCCTGAGATCATTGTCCCTGATTGCCTTAAGAATATGTGTCTTCCCATTCACTTTAAACCTCATCTCCATCTCCTTGAGGTTAAGAGTGAACTCCCCAATATCATGCAACCAACTCATCCCAAGGACTATATCTGTATCTCCCATAGGCACAACATAGAAATCTGCCTTAAAGTCATAATTATTAACTTTCAATGGGAGTCCAGTGATCTTACGATCACATTTGAGGACATAGCCATCAGCTACCCTCACTCTAATTCCCCCAAACTCCTCTGTTTGTATGCCACACTTCTCCACCATCCTAGCATCAATGAAATTATGAGTGGCACCTGTATCAACCAAAGTTATGACTCGCTGTCCAGCAAGCACTCCTCTCATCCGGAATGACCCTTCCTGCCTAATACTTGTGAGACGAGCTTCCCTAAGTTGCCCATCTCCTTCCCCATCCTTGGACTCCATTTTAGACAAGTTTTCAGCCTTGTCTTCCTCTTTTTCACCATCTATTTCCTCTATATCAGACTACTGGTCTGAATTATCTGATTCTGATTCCTCATAGTATGCCCACATAACTCTGTTAGCTTTGCCCTTTGGTCTAAGAGGACAATCATGGTTTGCATCATAGGGTCCTTTACAGTAGAAACATAATTTTTTCTTCCTCAAATCATTTAATGTTTTCCTGTCAAAAGGTGCTAGAGTTTTATCTTTAGAATCATTTTTAAAATCAGTCCTCTCTGGTTTTTTATAAAATGGTTTGTTATCCTTACTAGAAGATGCTCCTTTGGACTGAAATTTGTTTGTTAGGACTGCATGTTCCATACTTCTTGCCTTTTTCATAGCTTCCTGTAAAGAAATAGGATCAAATGCCTTTATCCAACCTCTCAGTGGTTCGGATAGGCCCTCAATGAAAAGAACTATCAATCTACGCTCTGAAATGTTTGGCACCATGACTGCCAACCGCTGAAATTCACCAATGAAATACTCCAAGTTGCCTGTTTGTTTCAGTTGTGCTAAGTCCCGGAAGTAAACCTCTGGATCTTTCTTGTCAAATCTTTCAACCAACCTTTCCACGAAGTCCTGGTACTCTGTCACCTGATTATGCTGAAGTGTTACCATACCATGGTACCACCAATCATGTGCTACTCCCTCCAAATGCAAAGTGGCGTATTTGATAGCTTCAATCTCTGTCATTGGCCTCAGTGCCAAAAATGTGTCAAGCTTATGAATCCAAGCTTGAGCTGTCATCTTACCACTCCCATCAAATGTAGGCATAGTAAGCTTGCCTGTAACTCTATTTAGCTCACTATTTTGACCTCTAGGCCTCCTATCCTATCTGAGTGACCTGTAATGCTCTCTCCTCTGATTAACAAATCTCTCGAATGTCATCCTCTCTCGCACCTGTGGAGTTAATAAATCCCATTCGTCATTCGCAGCCATGAGGATATCTGCGAACATCTCCTCTCCTGGTTCTCCTGTAGGTGCTACCTCAGGCTCATCTCTAATGAAGGTAGGACGTGTAGGCCTGTCTGCTCTCCTGGAATGAGTCCTATGAGCTCTAGGTGACCCCACTGCACTCCTGTTATCCCCTTGCTCCTGATTCTGTCTGTCTTGTGGGTTCATGCGCTCAATCATGGTGGTGAGTGCCTGCAAGCCTGAGCCATCTGCTGCTATCCTGTAGCCATTACTCTGGAAAATTCCCTTGTTTCTTGCTCCTCATTCCTATCGCCTCTGGGTGGGCTACCCCCTTGCCTGTCACCCATGGTGACCGGCTGCCTGTCAAATTCTTGTTCCCTGTCAAACAAAGCTCGCCTGCGAGTGTAATATCTGTGAGAGCCAACCTCAGGCGACTGCATGTGATTGCTAAACCTTCAGGATGGCAGGATTTAGCTCTGATACCAATGTAAGAACCCTTACTAACTTTGCCCTTAAATCATTGATTTCTACCCTCGGGAATTTTGGCAAACACTTGTCTTGCACAGTCTGTACTTGCTGTTATGAGTTTTCTGTTTGTATTGTTTGGGTCTTGTACACTACAATTAATGTTTTGAATGCCTCTAACCATGAAAGATTGACTAACAATGTCATAGAAATGATATGCCAATTGATTTTGATGCATATAAGTAACTAAAAATAACAACTACAGCTGTTTGACAAATCATCAAACACTTGGCATGCAAACTAGAAATTATGTGGCAGCAGCATAATGAAGTTTTTATTAGTTATTCTCACACCAAATAGTTACAAAGGTATAACATGTAATTTCCAAAACTTATGACAGCAAAATTAGAGAACCTGATATATAAAATGCTTGCTGCAAATGATGGTCTCCACTCTTCAATGGACTGCCAATTAAACACGTTCTTGTTGTAGCTACGAATAATTTGCCAATTAAATGTCTGATTTCTTAGTACTGTAGCACGTCACTATTCACGCCACTGTAGCGTTTCACTATTCACGGATTACTGTAGCGCGAGTACTGTAGCGTCTACTGTAGCGCGGGTACTGTAGCAGCAATTGTATCTTGAAATGATTGCTTCAATTCTGATTTTTAATGGCTACCAAATGAAACTGTAGGTCTGCAATTGATATATATTCGAAAAATTGCATACCCTAGATGTCTTCCCTTCTTTTTAAAGCCCAAATAGAACTCCAGAATGAAGCTCTCCTGAAATGCCAAATTCAGTGGATATTTCACCACCTCAAATGGTTGCAACACTGAAGAATTGTCGCTCTCCAATGGCTGACTGAATCAGAAACCCTTGGCTTCTTCTCCCAAGTTCATAACAAACAAATTAATTTATTTTATTTTATTTTATTTAATGACTTAATAAGAAATTAATTTAATCAATTTCTCCTTATTTCTCCACTTAGCCTTCGGAGAATGTAAAGGCTAAGAACTCCACTGAGATGCTAAAAAGGTGGGGACATTACAAAAGCCAAGAAAACAAGGCACAAGACCTATTTTGAGCACTTAGTTAAATGGCAAGGCCTTCCTGACTCAGAAGCTACATGGATGTTGGAAGAAGATATCAAAAAGCAGGGTGGTGATTTGCAGCAACTGGTCTCTAAGAGGACTTGAGACAAATTTCACCCGGGGAGTATGGTGCAGGAGCACCTACCTATGAAGACATGAACTAAGTCTAAGATGATTTTTTATTAGCTAGAAGGAATGTAATAAGACCCTATGGGTCCTTTTTGTAATTCAATGTCCTAGAAGTGTGACAAGTTTGTCCATGTTTGGATCAAATTGTCATCTAGGGTCTGGTAGAGCAAATTGAGTCAATAAAGGTCACAATAGTCTAAATTGAGGGATCAAGTGACCGCAAGTCTATTTGAATCGTTTTTGATGTTTTAGAATCAAATATAATCATTTTGGGGGACTATGATAGTCTAGAGTCTAAGTTGGTTGAATTATGCAAAAGTTGTCATATTGTCAATTTGTTGTCATGACAATTTTGCACTTTTTGTAAGTTGTGATTCTCCAACAATCAGTCAGTTTGAAAAATAGTTGGAGGAGGTTGTGGTCATTTGGGAGACATCTTTAAAGGCCCCAAACACCGAAGAATGTAGGTTGGTTGAGTTGGTTGAATTGGAAAAAAATTGAAGCATCAAGAACTGTTGGAAACTCTGAAAAACCGTCTAATTTATGTTGATTGCATACTAAAGGTGGATTGGCAAGAATGCTCATGGCATTGATCTTGTAACTAGATCGTTTTACCTTTGTTTTTCTTTCAGTGTGAAGTCTTGAAGTGATCGCTGCCCCATTCTACAAGCAAATCTCTACTGAGCAACCTAAAACCCTTAACCCCTAGGGTTTGACTGCAATAATGGGTTTTGGCCTATCAATCCTTAAGTAAACACTATGTCGTTATAGGAGATGATAGGGCATTGTATCATATGTCAGTTCCAAAAGCCATTAAGAGGAGACAACAGAGCGAAAAGGATGGAGAACTAACCCTAGGTCTGGCATCTCTATGTGACAGACCGGTTTGATGAGTGCAGTGTGTGAGAATTGAGAGGTAGAGCACTGGAAAAGGGTTTGAATGTGGTAGAAGAGTACTTTGGAGGTTTATATAACATTTCATGGTCAATGATGGTCACCCATTAGGAGAACCAAACCAGTTTGTGAAAGGCTTTCAGTCAAATAGGTCTAAAAGCCCTATTAAGTCTATTAGTGCAGCATTGGTTGGAATATCTACAAGTTGGTCCAATACCAAAAACTGAGATATTGTTGAGAACTACCAAAAGGGTATCTGAAAACATAATTTGTTTTCATAAATACTCAAGGTGTCAAAAGTTATCACCTGATTCCTTCAAATGGAGGCCTAATAGCAACTGGTTTAGGGTTGTGGACGAGTGAGTCAAAATTGATGTTTCGGTGGATCTAAACCATGAAATCCAACTTCATTTGTGTTAAGGTGTTGTGAGAACACCCCTCCAAGGATCGTTGCATTAAATTGGTCAAGTGGACCATTCAAACCCTAAAGCCTAGTAGTAGCCCACTCATGTATGCAAGGGTGTGTGTAGTCACACCAGAACTTGAGAAATGTTAGTTGTTTGTAAGTGGACATAGTGGAGCCTTGGGGTTTTCCAAGGTGTTGTTCGGTGTCTTTGAACCATTTCTTGACTTGGTGATTGTGTAAGGATCTTTGGAAACAGGTATTACCGGTTGAGTCTGTGAGCCTTAGAGGTTGGTTGGTTCAAGGTTGACCTCCTTCCAGTCTGTTGCCTCCTCATCAACAAGGCTAGCATCATGGAGGAAATTTTGTCTAGCAAGTGGACAACTAAGGATTGTCGAGGGCCCTTCAAATAGTCTTGAATTTGATTTTTGAAATAATCACCCAAAATGGCTACTCATTTTGTACAAAAGAATTTTAACGACTTTTTTCAAATCTCCCCTCTATTAAAACAAAATTCCTCCTTGTCTACATTACTATTTGTCCATGTCACCTTAAGAGCAGAGCATCTACAAGAATCTTTTTGTCATTGTCAATCCAAGCTTTCTTTCTTTCTTTCTTTTCTTTATTTTTTATATATCATGACGAAAAATATTTGAATTTATAATAATATTTTTTTCTTAGTATTATTGATTTTTATTTTAAAGATATATCTCGATGCAATAGTATGTTGTTTAGTTAAAAATGATTGTAATAATAATAATTTTTGCATCTAACAAAAAATGCATATGTATTGTAAAGGTTTTGCAAAGAAAGGATGTGTCAAATTCTTTGCAAAACCTTAACAATACATATGCATTTTTTGTTACATGCAAATATATATATATATATATATATATATATATATATATATATATATATATATATATATATATATATATATATATATATATATATATATATATATATATATCATTTTTTTTCTAAGAGAAACCTTTTTTACCAAGAGCTATGAATTGGTGAGGTCGTAAATGGGGACCTCATCCTTGATAAATAATTCATCAACACCCCAATAGGATTTGAACATTGATGGCAAGAACACTACAACTTAACCATCACACTATGCCAATACTAAATAAAATTAATATATAATATAAAATATTTAATAATAATTAATATATAATTATATATGTTATCAATAATTATTTTTGTTAATTAATTAAATATAGTAATAATTTAAATATAATTAGTATTCTTTACTAATTTAAATATAATTAGTATTCTATATAATTCATTTAAGGAGCAAAGGCATAGGAGAGTGAGGTGGGAAAATTGCTAAAGGATAAAGAAAGTGAGGAGGGTAAGGATAAATGCACAAAACTTGCGATAGGTAATGTCAACATATCTATCACAGAAGAGATCCAGCGCATCAATATCCCAGAGCAATTTCTCAATCCAAAGGTGGAGCTTTAAGGAAAAATGTTGTGGTAGCAAAATTCATTGGAATATTGCCTTCATTGGAATATCATCAATTTTGGGGGATCATATCTAGGAGATTCATTAAGAGAGTCCCCTAATTTGTTGTTTTAGGTGTGGAAAAATAGATCGCCTTGCTAGGGATTACAATACGACCAATAACAAGGTGTTTGGGGTTGAAAAGATAGAAGAGGCTCGAGTCTTGAATTTGATTCCCAAGAGTGGGAGGGGGGATTGATGAGGAGGATGCTAAGATGGTACTAGTCACAAGACTAACAAAGTAAGGAAGAGTATCTCATGGAGTAGGGAAGGAATGGAAAGAAGAGGGAACAAAAAGCAATGTGGGAAGTCCAATCCCAATCCCACCAATAGTTTTAAATATGGAGAAGGATCTACATAACATCCAACTGGAAGGAGTTGAACCTAGTTGTGGCTTAGTTGAGGTTTTAAAGGAAATTAAGAATGTAACTCAAATGCCTCATGATATTTCCATAGGGGAGGCAAGAGCTTGCTCTTTCAAAAAAATTCAAATATGCAGGGAAGCAAATAGTGATTATGATACGATATGAGGGAAACATACAAGGATAATGAGTGGAGGATTGCAACTAGGAGAACCAAAAAAATTGGCAATAAGACAAATGTAGTTATGGATGCTAGAGAGGCCAACAACAAAGGTAGGAAGAAGGATGTTACGAAGTCCAAGACTAAGGTTTTAAAGGAAAGGAGAATGGCACTAGGAGTTCAATGCTGCAATATGTGAAAATAGGTGGCAAGCACCTCCTTGAGACAAGAAAACCATGAAAGTCATGAGTTGGAACATTTCATTGGCCCAGATAAACATCGTTATCTTAAATGAGTCATAGATATGGAGTGTCTGGGTATGGTTTTGATCCAAGAAACTAAGATGGAAATTGGCAAGTTCAAGTAGTTGATGTCTACAATTTGAAAAAATGGGGAAGGTGTGGTAGTGGATGTTATAGGTTTGGTTGGTGATTTGGTTGTCCTATGGAATAAATTCTCTTTTTTCTCATCAGCTAATTGAAGCCAATAAATTTTGCCTCTCAATCTTGTGGACAGAAAATTGAAGACAATGGAATAAAGAGGTTATGGATAATATTTTTGAACATTAAAAAAAATGTTGAAGCATAGCTAAAGGAGTTGGAGGAAGATATAGCCATTAATTGATTTTTGAAGGATAAACAAACGAAGAAGATTGAGCTCATTAAAGACCTCAACAAGATCTTGAGAATGGAAGACTTTTTTGCACCAAAAATCGAGAGTGAAATAGATGAGGGAAGGAGACAAAAATACAACATTTTTTCGCTTGACTACTAAGGTTCAAAGGCAAAACAACAAAAAACATGAAATTCAAAATCCTTTTAACACTATAATTGAAGGTTTAAAAGCTATTAGAAAATAGGGAAGAATTTCTTTCACATTTTGTTGGCCTCTTTAGAAGAGAATGATAATACAGCCCAAGAGGTATTGTTAAACAATATCCTGAACAGGATTTTTGAAAAGCAGGAGGAGGCTCTATTGGCCCCCTTTTCTAAAGAGGGAATTAGGAGGGCATTGTTTTCTATGGGTCCTAGAAAGGCACCTAGCCCCGATGGCTTTCAAGCAAAAAAATTCAAATGTTATGTGCCTTAGTGGGGGATGATGTCTGGATGGCTACAGAGGAAAGCAAGGTATAGAGAGCTATTTAAAAATCTTGGAATGCAACCTATATCCCATATTGCTCTCATCCCCAAGGTTAAAGATCCAAAATATTCTGATCAATTTAGGCCCATCGCTCTTTGTAATACAATATATAAGGTGGTGGCAAAGGTTATGGCTTCTAGGTTGAGGGCATGTTTGGGTAGTATGAGTTCAAAGGACCAAAGCAGCTTCCTGAAAGGCAAGTAATTCCTAGATGGTATTGTTACAGCTCATGAAGTCATTCATTCAGTGTAGACAAGGAATAGGAATGGGATGGCTATAAAATTGGATAAGAATAAGGCTTATGATAGGGTTTCTTGGGAGTTTATAATCAAGGTTTTGAGAAGATTTGGGTTTAGTGATTCTTGGTGTAAATGGATCTATAGTAGTATATCCATCCCATCCTATGCGGTCTTGGTGAATGGTGTGCCAATTGAGTTCTTCAATACTAAAAGGGGCCTTCGTCAAGGAGATCCTTTATCCCCTTTTTTGTTTCTTATTGTAGCTGAGGTGCTCAACCTTAATGTAGAGTGTGAGTTTGAATTTGGGTCACTCTCTTCACATATACACCCCTTTACCATTATCTTGCATTTCTTTAAAACTAATTTTCAATACAAGTTAATTAAGTATTCGATCAATTTGGATTTTCCTAATGTTTTTATGTTTCAACTTTTCCTACTTATGATATTTACAATACATGATTTTCAACATAGTGAAAATGCATAAGCTTCTATGCTTTAATGAGATCAGAACATTGATAAACTGGATCGAAGTGCATTATAATGTTTTGTATTCCTTAGAATCACTCTACTATAACTTTAGACTATATATATAGAATGTGTATAGACGTTGTAGTACCAATTTCATGCTAAAGAAAAATGCTTTAAATTTTAGTTTTACACCAGGAGATGCTCCTTCTTCCTAGTTTGCAAGTTGCATCTTTGAAACAAACCCAAGCTCAATTCCTCCTGCAAAACAGTAACCCATAACTTGTATCATGAGAACATGTAAACAAACACAGAAGAACAACAGTGTGAAAGTTAACTGAAGGTTGCAGAGTTTCTTCTTGAAAATTTATGATGCAAGTTTCATTTTTATGTGAAACATTTGTAATTCAGAAACAGATTCCTTGGAGTTATAAGTAAGCTTACCTACTTATATGTGTAAATTGAAGTAAACCTCATTCATTAGGTCCCACAAATTTGCTAGCAAACAATTTTTTGGAGATAACGGTCTCAACAACTATCGGTGCATTAGACGAACAAAAGGAACAAGGGACTTTTCATCTTGACCTTATGAGGTGCACACTCATGCTAGAGGGAGATGGATCCGACCTCCAAACTTTAAAGAACATGGAAAAAAGTCTTGGTGACTTTTACAAAAGTTCAATACAATAAAACACACGTGATTGTATCAGGCACTCTCAATTATCTGATTTAATGCTTCAAGGATCTGCTGGCACTATTTTATATAGTTTGTTGGAATGCCTGTTTTCTAGAACTATTTTAACTTGGTTTCAGCTGTAAAATAAATGCAAACACAATATTCCCATTTGTCTTTTGAATCTCGAAGCTTTGACCTGCAGAGGTAGAAGGATAATAATTTTGCATAAGATGAGTTGAGATCTGTTTTTACGTGTAGTGTTGTTGGGCAGATTTCTGCTCTACTATTAGGTCTAGATTTTTTCAATTGACTAACCTTTCCTTGAATATGGAGTGGAATATACTCTGCAGTTTCTTCTAAACTATCCAATTGTTAGCAAAGCTTCATGGTATAAAGTATAAACCTCTCTGGATTCTCAGTTGCTAATTTATGGGCTTCAAATATTTGTGCTTCTACTATGAAGAAGGAATCCATTCCCCAAAAGATGCGGAATTATTTTCTGCAACTAGTCCTGCTGAAAAGCTCTCTCTTATCAAGCATGCCCTTATTTACACTTTTACAGAAATTAAATTTTTGATATTGGAGTCCTGGCAGGAGTTAATAATTGTAATAAGAGATTAAGTCATCTTTTCACTTGCTTTATTTTGTTTAATGCCATTCCTCGTCAATAGTCACTGACTTTCATTCTTTGTAGGAGCTGTAAATACATTATCAGATAGTGGCTCATACATTACCTTATCCAGTTTACTATCTTCCTGAGATATCTTCTATGCTGCTTGCCACTTTGTTAATATTATAGCCCAGGCTGTTAAATAAATTTTGTGTGTTGGTAGGACCTGGTTTGGTTTCCAAGTAAATATAAGATTTGGCTTTGTCGTAAAATCTACCTTTCCAGGGC
Organism: Cryptomeria japonica; assembly: GCF_030272615.1. Taxonomy (NCBI): domain Eukaryota; kingdom Viridiplantae; phylum Streptophyta; class Pinopsida; order Cupressales; family Cupressaceae; genus Cryptomeria; species Cryptomeria japonica. The sequence continues at coordinate 574,937,616 of NC_081406.1, forward strand.
CTCTCTATGTGAGATTTACCTACAATATTTAGTGTTATTTTTATCCCACAAGTGAAGATGGTTCCTCCAACAATTCATTTTCCTGTTGGTTTCAAGAACAGTTTTCAGCGGGAATGCTTTTGTTTCCTGGTCATGGTTTCTTGTTCAAAGTAATCTCTAAACTATTTGTAGACACTCATTTCTGTCCACTTAATTAAATGAATATTTAGTATTTATTTGATTATTAACCATCATTCAACTATTGATTAAATCAATATTTATTAATTCACCCAGACCTCTTCTCCTATTAATTAAATAAATTATTCAATTTATTTGTTTTAAATCATTAAATCATATTTTGACAATTAATTAAATAAATAAAGCATATTTGTTTAATTAACCCCCCTCTTGCATTTAAAAAAATTAACATTTATTTAAATTTCATCTTTGACATTTAAATAAATAAATATTTATTTAACTTCCTAAATCCCTCACCCATTTGCACTTTCTAGAAAATGCAAGTTGCACACTAACCCTTCTCCTAATCATGTCTAAACCCCTATTATTAGCCTAATAACCCTCTAAGTGTTTGCACATTCCTAAACTAAGAGATTAGTGAATAGTCACTTCTCAAAATATCTAAGGCTCTTACAAAGCATTAAAAGCTATGTTCCACGAAGTTTCGGGGACGGGGACAGTAGGGGACTCCAAGACATGTTTCTGGTACAAGGGTACTTTTGGGTCATTTTCGAGGAGACGGTTTTAAAAAAAATAGGGGGGGTTTACAAATATAGAGAAATTTCAAATATGCATATCATAACAATGGTAAAGCATTCATCATAGACATTAATACATTGCATTAGACTTGAATTGAGATTTCACAAGAGAATTGACAAACATTTTACCAAAATTCAAATGCTTTTATCAATCATTGCCAACAAACATATGTCATAAACATCCATAATAGACATAAAATGATAATTATTAAATATTAAACATCCATAACTATGAGATGACATAAACTGTAAATAGAAAAGAAAAAAACATATAAATCCATAATCAGTTGTCTATCGTAATGACAAGATAAACTAAGAAAATATATGGTTGTCCATAATCAGCACATAATAGGTCTAAGACTAAGAGTCTAAATCAAGATTAGAACTAGACTCTCTCTCTGAGTCACTATCAATATGAGGGGCTGCCTCCTCAACCAATGGAAACCCAGGCAATCCTAGAGGTGTCTCGTCCTCCTCAACCTCTAGTAGAGTAAATTTGATGGCCTAAGCTCCTCTTTCACCTGCTGTTTACTCCTTAACCAGCTGCTTCTTCTCTTCTTGCTTCTCTTTTCCTATGTTACAAATGTCAAAATGAGTGTATTTTTCTTCCTTTTGTTTGTTTCATACATTAGATTAAGGTTTGTTATATTTCAAAGTTTATTCGGGATCTTGGTGGGGCCAGCCAAACTTCTATTGTAAATTAAAAATGTGTTTTTTTAATTTATTTTGGACTTCAAAAAATTTGGGCCATAGGGGACGACCAACTGTCCCAGGGACAGCTGGTCGTCCCCTGTCGTCCCCTACTGCCCAACACCCGTCCCCGAAACGTCCCATGTGTTTTTCCCAAAAAAGGGATGCTTAGGAAACGGCAACTTCTCATCCCCACATCCCCATTTCGCCCCCGGTATAGGTTTGAGGGAAAAAAGGCAAGGGACGCGTCCTCGTAGAATATAGATTAAAAGCCTTTTCCCTTCCACAAGCTAACCCACATGGGTCTTTGACCAACCTAGCCCAACTTTAACACTTGCACATTCCCCCACTCCTTGGTTAAAGGCTTATTCCTTAACCCAACCATCCATGGTAACCCTCAAGTCCCCTCAAGCCTTAAAGGCGTTGACCAATCTAACCCTTTAACCCTTGCACATTCCTTTACCTCTTGGATAAAAGTTTTATCCATTAACCTAACCACACATGGTAACCATCATGTCTCTTCAAGCATTTAATGCTTTGTCCCTCTCCTCTCAAGCCTTCCCTTGTTGACACTTGTCAACATGTGATTGGCTTGAAGGAGAGCACATGGATTGAGGATCAACACTTCCTCAAGCAATCCTAACCCTTCCTCAATCAACTCAATCTCACCCCTTCATTTGCCCATTTTCTCTATAAATAGAGCTCATTCCTTTATTGTTGAGGGTCAATCTCACACACACACACACAAGAGCTATCCATGCATTGTTACTTTGCTAAGAATTTGAATGTTTTGTAGGAAGCCATTGTATTCAATCTCACACACACACACACACAAGAGCTATCCATGCATTGTTACTTTGCTAAGAATTTGAATGTTTTGTAGGAAGCCATTGTATTATGTTTTAACTCTTCCACTAGTTGGAATTGTTATTTGACATTAATATTTCATTTGCATCCTCATTCAACACTTCACATTATCAACCATCTCCCATCCTCCATTTGACATCCCTTTTGTGCTAGTGCTCAAAGCTGAGGGCATATTTCACATTAGTGGGATCTTGGAGAGGAGCAGGATAATAGTCATGGCATAGGGAGCATCATGGGGAAGTAATTTTGTTTATTTAATTCCTAACTAGCTTCTTGTTTCAATCTTATTTGATAATGCTTTGGATGGATTTGTCTTCATGTTTTGCTTATGGTTGAAAGCTCGTTACTAACATGAATTCCTATTGGTTTATGCTAACCTCCATTTTCCTAACGTTTTACTATTTTCACGTGTTCTACTTCAAGAGAGTTGCTTGATATCAATGCTATCAGGTGTTCTATTTTTTACCATGTGTTCTGAATGGTTTTCCTTTTCATGATTTGTTTAGATAATCTAGCTTTTTATTATTCTGCAGGGTCCCCTGTCATCAGCATTTCTCATCGAGAACAGAGTGTCTCCTATTAATCTTAGGGTAGAGTCTATCAAATTTTCACTTATTGCTTCTGCTAGCAAAATATCTTGATGTAAATGCAGATGTTCCTCAGTTAGCAGCATGTGTTCAGGCAAAGGCCCCCATAGCTGAAAAATATCAAATCTTAATTGACTCTCTAGCAAGCAATAGTAGAGATTGAAGCTTGTATGGATAAACAGGTGGGTGCTATTACTAATCATTTAAGTTAATTTTAAGAATTTGAGTTATTTATTTTATTACTAATCCAAGCTTTGTTATAGTTTTGATATTATATTTAAATATTTATTTCATAGTTTTTGAATTTAAAAAAAATATTGATCAATCTTGCGAGTTAATTGAGAACTGCATTATATGCATATTATGAGGATAGAAGCATGGCTAGAGAAGTGTTATGAGCATAGGAGCATGGCTAAAGAAATATTATGAGCATAGAAGCATTGATGCAAAATATTGGACTTCGATAGATATGTAATGCTGTGGCATTCTTTGTTTATTCATCTTATTCAACTTTAAACTAAGTCTTATTGGTGCCCTAAATACAATTACTTAGGTAAAATTCTGCATCCTAAATGCAGCAGCTGAATAGACAAATATCAGACTTTGATAAATATGTAATGCTACAGCGTTCTTTGTTTAGTCATCTTATTCACCATTGTATTAAGTCTTATTGGTGCCTTAAATACAATTACTTGGATAAAATTATGTATCCTGAACGTAGCAGCTGAATAGATATCAGGAGCTTTTTGACATTTCTTTGAGGCCTTCATAGAGCTGTCTTAAGTTCCTTAGCTGGTACTCATGATTTCATAAGGCTGTATTTCAGGAATAACCTATGACCATTGGGAACGTGTTTATTTAGTTTTGTTTCCATTTGACCAGGCCAATACATTAATGTTTCCACTATGCTGCCTCTGACATTCCTTGCATAGGTTAGTTTACTATTCATTTGCAAATTTGATGTAAAAGTTTCCCCATTACCTGATATTGATAGAGATGATCTTATGTTGTCTACAAAGATCCTTTCTCTCTATATTTCAAAAACATGCATTTTATATCGTCAAGATATCCTTATATTTGTTTGTAGAAGCATATGAATTTCAGTAATGATATTTGCATGGCAAGCCCCTGCTGGTTCTGTTAGCTACCTACCTACTTCTATTGCAATAGCATTGCTTATTGGTGTTTGATGTGTTTTGTGGTCCCTTCACCTTGCAGTGGTTATGATTGAGGTGCTTCATTAATAATAACTGTTGCACTTCATGTATATTGTGATGATTGAATTTTTTTCATGTTCACGTCCACATGGAAAACAAAGCACCTGACGTTTCAGTTATGAGAGTAGCTTGCTTACCAAGCAAAACACCAATCTATGAGAGTCCCCTTGCAAAAGCCTTCCTTTTTGTTTACAAATTATGGAGATAGGCATAGAGGATATCCAAAATAGCTTAATTAGTCACCTTTTAGCTAAAGAGGGAAGAAGTTATCTTTGTCTTTACCACATCTTTCAATAATCAATTTTAATTTAAAAGATATTGATTTTGTTTTTAATCAGTAATCTGAGGGATCAATTTGGGGTCTTCACCCATCAAGCAAAAGAAACATACAAACAAATAGTTGCAAATATAAGGTCTGCAACAACCATCAAGACTGCCCAGCAAGGCATTTTCTTAATTGAGGTTTTAAAATTATATGTTTTCATGATTGAAGATTTAAAACATATGGGCTATTTTTTCAAGTCAAAACCAAGCCAAACACCAATCTACGAGAGCCCTTTTCAGAAGCCTTTCTTTCTTTATGAATCGTGGAGATTAGCAGAGGATAGCCAACACAATCTACATATAGATAGAGGCCCTTAGTATCTGTCAAATTGGCACACGAAATAGCTTACTTAGTCCCCTTGTAGCCAAAGAGGGAAGAAGTTATCTGTCTTCACTCTTCATACATCTTTGAATAATCAATTTTAATTTAAATTATTGATAGTTATTAGTTGGTAATTAGAGGGATCAATTTGGAGTCCTCACTTGTAAATAAAAGAAACATACAAACAAGTAATTACAAATATAAGGTTTGCAACAACCATCAAGACTGCCCAACCCAAAAAGAAGGAACCAAGGAGAACACAATAAAAAAGATCCCAATTTCTTAAGTTAAACAAGTGCTAGTCATCAACCCAAAGAGGACTAGGTAGACCAACAACAAACACCAACCCTGACTCAAAACTCAAAAGAAAAGCACAAGCCTCCCTAGAAGAGGCCATACGAAAGGAACCAGAGATAGAGCCCAAGTTAGTGGACATGAGATTTGTGGTGTTGAGCTAGGAAAACCTTTTGAATTGATTGTTGCAAAAAAGCGATATATGCCCTCATTCAACAAATAATCCACCATTAAGTTAGCTTCTCAAAAGTCATGTACAGATTTAATCATTTGAAACAAATATGCAATTGAAGGTGTTTCGTTGATGAGGGAATCTAGCTTCTAGTTCTTTGTCCCTGCATTTTGTATTGCCTAAACTTATAAGTTGAGAATCTCCTTCAACAGTCATGTTGGAGATGCCAAGCTTTCAAGCCATCTTTAGAGCAACCACTAACTCTTCGACCTTCGACTTTATTATTAGTACTAAAAGGAAAAACAAAATAATTACCCCAATACGTGGTCCCATTCTAATCTTGAATTACATGTCCATCAACAACTTTACTTAGATTGCTAGAAGCAAAGCCATCCAAGTTCAACTTGAACCCAAAGTTGCCCATCAATTGGGACCAAAATTTGACCTTGAAAGGTCAACATCTTTTCTTGTCTATCATCTTAACTCATCCCATTAACAAGGACAGATTGCACTAAGGATATCAAATTTCTCATGGTTTCATAGTCTTGGATGGACAATCCTAATAGAGTTAAAGAAGACTTGTTTAAATAATAGTTGGTCCAATCTTATTCCAACAGTGGTGCTAGCATAGGGAGACTTCTTCGAGACTTCTTTGATTCAACTCTAACTAAGTACCCTAGGGAACAATGACCAAAGAGTTGTTAATTTTGTTAAGTCTTTGCACAATCCAAAAGGAGTGGTCTCATAATTCTTGGCATGATCCATAAGAAATTGAGTTTTCCCAATAGAAACTACCATATCTTGCAAGAAAAAGTGCAATGCAATAGAAAGTGATTTATAGTTTCATAGTTCTTACTACACAAGAAGCACAGTGAAGCTCTTTCAAAATCCCTCTTCTTAAGATTTTACTAAAAGAGAATCTTATCAAGCTCAACTAACAAAACAAAAGAACCTCACTTACGAAGCGCAAATTTGATCCAAATTAGTGAGTTTGGCCACATTGGCCACAATCAGATCTTTCCAAAACCTACCTATAACCCACTTTTACTTTATAACTCCTAGAGCCATATGTATTCCAAAGCAAGAAGTTTGCCTTGACACTACACGTAGGATATCTCCCAACAAAATATTGGCAAACAAATCCTTAGCAATGGGAGTGAAATCAAGATCTTAAATAGATCTCCATTGGTGGGAAAGAAAGCATGTTCAACCTTCTGAAAATAATAATCCATCACCTTAGTTTTCCAAAGTCTTTCCGAAGAGGAGTGAACCTCTTGAAAGGGAGGGAAATCCATCCAAGAAATTCAGCCAAAACTTAACTAGACAACTATCTCCAACCTCCCGGGTGATAAAATCTTGTACAACATGTTTAGAGCTATAATGAATCTCCAAATAGCTAAGCACAATCATTTGGGATTCTAATAACCAACAACACCTCATTCACTTTAATCAAATACTTTTGTCTTAGAAGACTAATCCATGACCTACCTTTCTTTATCACCACTTTTTAAGACAATTTGTTCCAAAAAGCCTTATTGTGGAGGTAGATTTTTTTATCAGCATTCCCCCCCTCCCCAAACCCTCCATAGACTTACTTGTGCAAATTTGTTCAACTAAAAAAGTTAAGTTTTTATTCCTCAATATTCACTTGCCATAATTTTTTTAGTACATGGAGAGTATAAAAATTGGACTAGCTTGGAAGATAATAAATCAAAAGTATTTTATTGGTCTACTTTAACTGGTTATCTTTCCAAGATGCCAACTTTGCATGCACCTTTTCTATAATTTTATTAAAAATGGCAATTAACCCCCAATGAGATCTCCTTAATCATTACTTGCAATCACCTTGAAGACTTAAGGAAGAAATTATTGGATTTTTCTTCATTTTTCATTTTTGCCTAGAGGCTTGAGAGTAGAGATCTAGATAAGATTAGAAAGCAAGCACCTTAGGAATGCCAGCCATCTATAAGATAAAGAATTTGACTTTAAATAACAAATCTTTAAATTACCTCAAGATTGCATAAACCAAACTACTATTTTGATGTAGAAATGAAGAGACTTACTGTAAAGTACAACAAAGATGATTTATGCTAAAGAAATGACCTTATTACTAATTAACTGGAAATAATGAAAAAAGTAAAACTGATTTATATTTAATCCAAGAACAAATAAAAATCTAATCTCTTGTCTCTGCTCGTGCTCTCTGCTCCTCCTCTGCCATGGCTATAACCTCAGCCTCTATATCTACCCGGTCGATCCAATCAGTGTCAGACTCGGAAGTTAAATTTTCCCTACTTCTATCGACGCAATTTCCCCCCATATTTTTCAACGGGGGTTTGGGGGCAGCGCCCCCAAGGTGGGGTCAAGGGGCATCACCCCTTGTGGGGTCAAGGGGCATCGCCTGTTATTTTTCTATTGGCTGACATGTTGTAACCCTAATTTTTCTCATTCTCAGGCGGAGGTTGTAGTGAACAAAGACGAGATTATTCATTTTTTAAAAACTTTTTAAAATGCATTTTTTTTGGCTTTTTTTGAGCCTTGACACCTGCCGAGTCCCAGGCATAGGACTCGCCGAGTTTGGCGAGTTTATGCCAAACTCGCCAACTCGGTGAGTCTGGCGAGTTTGCTCGCCAGACTCGGCCGAGTCCGAGTCCGAGCTCCAAAGACTCGGCGAGCATGTCTCAGACTCAGACTCGCTGAGTTTGGCAAGTTTTGGGCGATTTTCTAATCTCTGGATATGAGACACAAAAAGGAAATGACCTAAGTAGGCTTAGGTATGGAGGTATGGATATGACCATGTTAGATACTATGAAACTCGTTAGATAATATACCATGTTCACACCAACACCCCCCTAAAGTGTAACTTAAATAGCCAACAACCACCAATAGTTATTGACATGCTACTTGTGTGTGTTGCTTGTTTGGCAATGAGATTTGTCTTCTGTCCCTTTCTTTAAAAAAAACTACAAGTGGTCTCCCATTGATGATTAGAGGTTTTCATACAATTTTGAGTTGTTTTGGTGTACAAAGGTAGTTTCATAGTGAATGGAGAGCGATTTGGGGAATATATCAACATGTAGGAATATTTCAAGGTATCTTAGAATATTCTTCCGTTGACATCAACATAGTGTTAGTGTGAACGAAGTTATTTCCTAACTAGTCATTAGTGGGAACCTATTTCAAATGTTAAGTTTACTTAGGCCCTCGATGTCATTTCTAGAAGTTAGTTATAATAGGGCCATGTTCACCTCATTTACTTTTAGTCACTTGGGCATTTAATATTTGCATTGAGCATTTAATGTTTGTATCAAGGGTAGTTGTCATACCTCATCACACCTTGCCTATAGAATCAAGGTGTTTGTACATTTGTAAAATAACTCATATCTCAATATTCAAGCAAGCTCATTATTGCAACACTCTCTTGTGCAAGGTTTCATTTTTTTTGCTGATGATGCTGAAGTCTGCAGCTTCAACATGGTATCAAAGCCATAACCATGCAAAACCCTACTCAGATTTGAGAGTTGAGCTATTGTCAAATGATTGAATTTTCATTGTAGGTTAATTTTGGTGCGTGTTAGAGGAGATTTGATCTCACCATTGAGTCCATGACGGCTGAGAAAGTCAGGATTGGCTTTTGTTTCATTTCGATCTGACTATTTTTGCCAGAGTTACAAGGGTTTGAAGTTTGGGCAAATTGTCAAATCCAAGAGGTAGCTAAATTTTCGAAGTAGATTGGATCAAATTAGACGCCACCATTGAGTCCAGCAAGCCCAAAAACCCTAGGAATGCATGTCAAATCGTCAAAATCCAATGCTTTTGTCTGGAGGAGCATCAAAGGTTTTTTTGCACAATCATCATTTTTGCATGGCCATATGGACCAATACCTAGCCATATTGTACAAATTGTATGGTCGACAGAGAAAAAAATCTCCCCTTGGCAGCTTATTTAGCGAAATATTTTGGCATCTCGACAAATTTTTGTGGTTTTTTTTGCAATTTTTTGGTGGCATCACTCGTACTTCTTTGTGTCACCATCCTCAGTGGTTGGTCAAACGACTTATTATCGTGGTATGTTTTTAGCAGTTTTTATTACTAAAAAAATCATAACTAAATTTGTGTTTGGTTGGTCACTTTTTTGTTGGTTTGGTGTAAGGTGTGTGGTGGAAAGTTTGTTTTAGTTTGTGTGTGGTTTGTACACCTGACACTGCCTAGCGCTTCCTACGGTCACATCAAGACCACCAGCCACCATGTTCTAGGCACTCCAACCTCCATAGCAACATGTTTATCGCCGCTTACCACCTCCTCCATCAACCACTCAAACTCGCCACTTGCCTAGTATCAAGCTCATTTTTTGTCTTGCCTGCAACAATGGTCACATTGGTGACCGCCCACCAGCCCCTAGGGGCTTAGCAGATTGGACCCCCAAGTGCCCAAATTGGACCTTTTCTCAAACTGAGATAACTTTTGCTCCAAAAGGCAAAAAAATTCGAATGAGATAATGTTAGAAAGGTGGTTTCGCCAATTTTCAAATGGTGCAAATTATTTCTCAAAAATTCTCTATTTGGCAGCATTTGTTGCAGCTTGAAGTGAATCTTCCCTTTTTGACTCCTGATTTCATAACTTTTTGTCAAATTGTCCAATTTTGGTGATTCTAGTGGTATTTGAAAGGTGATCAAGAGCTCTATCACTTTGTTCATGCACTTTTTCCAAATTCAACCCTAGGTATTATTTATTGAGTTTTTGCATTTTTGGAATCTATTTTGTTTACGTGGACATATTGTCTCCTAGAGATGTTTTGTTTGTGGGGGGGTCATTTTCTGTTGTGATTCATATTTTGGAAGTCTCGAATTAGTTTCTATCAGATATTTGGCTATTTTGCTCTATTTGTGCTTGTGGCCCTAATGGCTACATATGGATTTAAGGTTCTTACTCCTCATAACTATCATACATGGAAGGTTAAGATGCAAAGATTACTTTGGTCTAAGTGTTTTTGGTCTACATTGAATGAAGAACAATCTACCTTTACCAATGAATATGAAAGATTTGCACATAGGAACAAATGTGATGAGGCTATGGGCTTGATTGCAATGCATGTTTCAAGTGGCTTATTCTTCCACATTGAGGAGTGCAATACACCCAGATAGGTATGGGACAAGTACAAGGATCTCTTTGGTTCGGTAAGTGAGGTAAGGACTATGCAATTAGAAGCAGAATTGGCATCTCTTTCTACTCATATGTTTCCTACTATTGAGGATTATTTGGTTAAATTAAAATCATTGAAATCTTAATTAGCTGGTTGTGGGAAAGAGAAAATTGATAAGGAATGCATATTTCTGATTTTGTCCAAATTAAAAGGTATTTTTTCATACTTCTCTACTTCCTTTTACTCTACCATGGATGGATTAGGTAAGTCATTTGCCATGCCTTCATTTGAGACATTTTGTGAACGATTGACTACGGAACAATCTAAGCTTAGTCAACTTGATTCTACTCCTAAGTCTCGTGCATTGTTAGTTTCATCACCTAAAGGAAAAGGGTAGAAAAAAAATAAGGCTAAGACAAAATCTAGTGAGACTTCCACCACCTCTTCTAAAGAGGGTCAATCTAAGAAGGAGAAACCTACGTGTACCTTTTGTAAAGGGATTGATCATAGTGAACAAGTTTGTTATATGAAGGAAATTCATGAGTAAAACAGCTTCTCAAGGATCATACTATTTACTTCCCTTCTTCATCTTCTAGTTCACAATCTCCTCCTTCCAATGATGTTTCCTCTCCTACACACACATTGGGTTAGCAGGTTTTACTAATGGAGAATTGAAACAAAAGGGTCATATGCGTTAATCACCACTCATGTTGACCAAGATATTGGTTGGATCATTGATCCAGGTGCTTCAGAATATTTTGCTCACTCATTTGATCAAGTTATTCCTGAGTCTATTAGACCATCTCACTATGATAGGATCTTGATTCCAAATAATCATTATGTTAATGTTGTTGATATGGGACATGTTGACATGGCTAATGGGCTATTATTTAATGTTCTTTGCATTCCTAAGATTGCCCATAATCTTCTTTCATCGTATCAAACAGCACAGAGTGGCAATACAATTGAGTTCACTTTCGAGTCAATTTTCATTCCTCGTGATACAGGAGAGCTTATTATTGTGGGTCAAGATAATCATCAGTCTAAGGTGTATACTTTTTCCCACTTCTATCCTAACGGTAACTCTTATGTTCCTAGATCTCCTCATTCTAGTGTGGACAGTAACTTTGTTTCAAAGGATTCTATTTCTAATGAGTTTCTGAATCTTGCCATGATTCCCCCATTGCCTACTTCTTCAAAGTTGATAGTTGACATGGTTTCCAAAGTTCAACAGAGTTGGATAAATCAAGTTTTTCAGATTTGTGGTTGCAGGATCGATTCATTTCATGTGTTTCAAACTTGGTTTGTCATTCTTCTTTTCCAGGTTTGGAGAACATGCTCGAGGGGGTGACTCTCCTCTTTGCAGATTCTTCTTTGGAGTATGTTGTTGGGTCTCCTCATTCCTTTGTTTCTTCCTTGATTGGGGTTCTTCCTGAATTTGATGAGACAACTTCGGAGGCACTTGATCCTTCTTCAAAGATTTCAATTGTGAGACTTATTCCCTCTTACTTCTTCATGGAGATGGAGTTTCTTCAGCATTCACCATTGGATTTCTTTTTTCCTAAGGGTAGACATGTCGTTTGTCATCATTGGATTCTCTTTTGGCTTTAGACCTTCTTCAATGATTTTAATGATTCTTCATTATGGGGGGGCTATGTAATCTCTATCTTTCCCTTCATTGGAGGGGGTTTTGTATTGTATCTTTGTGATGGGTCTAGTTCTTGGGGGGTATTAATAAGATTTTCACACATTATTAGAATATTAAAATAATGTTAATTTTAGTATTAATGCTCAATAGTGTATATTCTATTTTAGTAAGATCTTCTACGATCTTCTCAACAGTTTCTTATTAGAAACTTGCTATTCTTGTAAATACTCTTGTATTATTTATGAGCGTCTTGCTCATTCTGTGAACAAAATCAATTCTTTGAAATCCATTGCGTGTCTCGCACTGTTTTATGGTATCAAAGCCTGGTTACTTAAAAATTCGAAATTTTTTCAAAGCAAAAAATTCAGTGTGAATTTTTTTTGTTCTATTGTTTTGAAAAACAAAATCGAAGGATTTTTTTTTGTTCGAATTTTTTTGGGGAATTTTCTTCCACAAAATCGCAGATTTGTTTCAGCCTGTTCGGATTTTTTTTTGAAACCGCGGATTTTCGGTTAGCGCGTTTTCCAGGCGCCTGCATTTGCTGTGTAAAAAATCGCGATTTTCATCCTTGGCCACGCGACTTCGTTTCCTATGCCTGTGCGTGTGGGTTTATTTGTGATCGCGTTTTTTCCCGCCTGCAGATTTTTTTCTGCCATTTTTGGACGGAAATCTGCATTTTTGGCTAGGGTTTTGACCCTCCAGATTCAGTCGAAAAATTTTTCTGATTGCAAATTCTTGGTGGGTTTTTCAAGATCTCATCTGGGTCATCATCAGAATTTTCTGGGTGCCTCGATTTTCGAGCCAGCGGAATCCAGATTTCGACAGCAGGTTCCTTTTGGGTTTTTTGCAAGGATTTATGGGTTGTCTTTGGATTTTTCTGGGTCAACCGCAAATTTTTTCTTGAAATTCGTGCCAGTCGTACTTCATTTTTTGAAGTTTGTACCTGCATCTGCCTCTGTTTCTGCAGTGGGATTCAAAAATTTTGAATTTTGTGTCAGCGCCTCTTCTCAATTTTTTTTTGTTTTCAATGCATTGGGAAACGTGCAAATGGCTTCTCTAACCAACCTGATGTTAGAAGGTAGTCAACGCTTTAATGGCAACAATTACAACATCTGGAAACAGCGTATGTTGACCATTTTTGAATATAGGCGTCTTGACCAGCTTGTTTTGGGAAAAGAGCTCAGTCCTGGTACACCTGGTGCAGATCAAGATAAGTTTGATGAACGCAATCGGGAGGCAGTTATTCTTCTCAAACTCTCCGTGACTGATGATCAGTTACCACAGATTCCTTCCGGCAAGACAACTTTCGACATCTGGAAGCATCTGAAGGAATTGCATGAGACATCCGACAAGAGCCGAGCATTCTTTCTGAAGAATCAGCTGTTCTCCATTATGATGGACGAACGCATGTCCTTACAGGAACACCTCACAAGGATTAAGGACATTTGAGATCAGCTCGAAGCTATTGGTCGGACTATGGAGGAAGAAGACATAGTAGTAATCACTCTGAAAAGTCTTCCGAAATCGTATGAACACTTCATTGAGACCCTCAATATTACTTCAACTAATGTTGACTTGAAGTTTTCAGGATTGTGCACCAAACTTCTACAGCAGCATCGCTGGAAACAACAGTTTGGTAGTGGTACTACGTCAGCCTCCTCGGAAAATGCCTTTACAACCCAATCCTTTCACAAGGATAAAGGCAAATTTCAGTCCTCTCAGTCTTTTCAGGAGAAAGGCTCTTCTCAGACACAGGATGGTGCTAAGAAAAAGAATGTGCAGTGCAATTACTGTCACAAGTACGGCCATATGAAGAAAGATTGTCGTCAGAGGCTCGCTTTTGAACAAAAGAAGCAAGGAGGGTCACACCAGAAGGCGCATGTTGTTGAACATTCCGAGCAGAAGGAGTCTGCCTTTTATGCCTTTATGGCTAAGAGGTCTTCAGATCATGCCAGGTCTTCTGCTTGGTACATCGACTCTGGTGCGTCACGTCACTTTTCTCATCGACGTGACTGGTTTACAAACTTCTCATCTTTCAGTGATTTTGTTGTATTTGGCAGAGGTGAGGAGTATACAGTTGTTGGTAGAGGCACTGTTCAGATACAGTCTAGTGGCAGGAATCTCATCTTCCTGAATGTGTACCATGTTCCTGGTATGGAACTTAATCTGCTTTCTGTCAGTCAGATTATGAGGAATTCTCCTCAGCTAGATGTGGTGTTCAGTGCTCACAAGTGTTCCATCATTGATCGGGAGACTCGTCTTACTGTTGTTGTTGGTCTAGAGGATCATGGCCTAGATAGGCTTCTTGACACTAGTGATTCTCCTGAAGTGGCTCTGGCAGCTTGTGTTTCTCCTCTCAGCACTTTGTGGCATCAGAGATATGGTCAACATTCAGTATCTCTCTCAGCTATCTCCGGAGGGACTTGTTTCAGGGTTACCTGATATTCAGACTCAGCATCTTGGAGTATGTGGCGCCTGTCAAGCTGGCAAACAGCATCGAACTTCATTCACACATGGAGAGTCTTGGCGCGCATCTAAGGTACTTCAATTACTTCATGCTGATATTTGTGGTCCTATGAATACATCTTCTGTTACTGGTTGCAAATACTTTTTGCTTATTGTAGATGATTTTAGTAGAAAGATGTGGGTGTACTTTCTTAAACACAAATCAGATGTATTTAGTATCTTTCAGAAGTTTAAGTCCTTAGTTGAAAAAGAGTCTAGATGTAGCATCGTTACTCTTAGGACAGATAACGGGGGGGAATTTTGTTCTTCTGCATTCTCCAACTTCTGTGATACCCATGGCATCAAACGCCAGTTGACTAAACCCTACACTCCTCAGCAAAACAGTGTTGTCGAGCGTCGCAATCGTACGGTTGTGGAGATGGCTCGCTCAATGTTACAACACAGGAGTGTTTCGAATATGTATTGGGCTGAAGCAGTGTTTACTGCTGTCTACCTCCTTAACCGTTTCCCCACTCAGGCTGTTAAGGGGAAGACTCCAGAAGAGGTTTGGTCTGGTCGGAAGCCTAAGATCAGCCACCTGAAGGTTTTTGGCTCTGTTGCCTATGTTTGGATTCCAGATGCTAAGCGCTCCAAGTTGGATTCCAAAAGTCAGAAACTCATGATGACAGGATACAGTGATCACCATAAGGCCTACAGACTGATAGATATAGACACTGAACGTCTTATCTTCAGTCGTGATGTTGTATTTGATGAAGACAGAGGATTCTTTCAGTCGCCTTCTTCTGAGCAGTGTTCTGAGGATCAGCCTCACAGTGTTCTTCTTCCATTAGGCTCGCCTGATGGGCGGGATGATGCAGAATCCATTTTCGATGATACACTACCTGAGTTCCCTCCGGAGAATAATCCTCCTCATGTTGCTCCTGTTCCTAATCCTGATCCTCTTCCAGCTCCTCCAAATGTTAGCATTTCTACTCTCCGACCTCAATGGTGGGCCAAGACCATTGGTGATCTTAGGGATACTGAGCTCATTGAGGGTAGAACCTCCCATAATAAGAGCAAACAGCAGCATACAGTCAATTTTGCTCTCATGGCTAACATACACAGTGTTTTTGAGCCTCAGACATATTCAGAGGCTAAAGGTATACCTGAGTGGGAACAGGCTATGGAAGCTGAGTTCCAGAGTCTTTAGAAGAATCACACTTGGGTCCTTTCTGATCTTCCTTCAGGGAAGAAGCCCATTAGCTGCAAATGGGTGTACAAAGTAAAATACAAAGCTGATGGAACCCTAGCCAAGTATAAGGCTCGTCTTGTTGCTCGTGGGTTCTCACAGAAAGAAGGCATTGACTACGAGGAGACTTTTGCTCCTACAGCCAAAATGAGTACCATACGGCTCGTTCTTGCTTTGGCAGCCCAGTTCAGTTGGAAAGTCCATCAGATGGACGTCAAGAGTGCTTTTTTGAATGATGACTTACAGGAAGAAGTCTACATGACGCAACCCCCAGGATTCAAGGTTGTTGGTCAAGAACAGAAGGTCTGTAGACTAGTCAAAGCACTCTATGGTCTGAAACAAGCTCCTCGGGCTTGGTACATGAAAATTGATAAGTACCTGACAGATCATGGTTTTCAGCGGAGTCCATCTGATGCAAACCTGTATATCAAGCATACTAGTAATGATGTTCTGTTTGTGGTTGTCTATGTGGATGACTTAATCATTACTGGCAGTTCAGCACATTTGATCACTGGGATCAAACACGATTTGTGCCGCACCTTTGATATGACAGATTTGGGACTTCTACATTACTGCTTAGGAGTTGAAGTCTGGCAGACTGAGAACAATATCTGTCTCTCTCGGTCCAAGTATGCCAGAAATCTTGCGGACAGGTTCAGAATGCAGGATTGCAAACCTGCCTCTACTCCTATGGAACCCGGGCTCAAACTTTCAGCTCAGTCATCTTCACCAGTTGTGGAAGAATCTTTGTTCAGGCAACTAGTGGGCAGCCTCATCTATCTTACTGCCACTAGACCTGACATCAGTTTTGCAGTGAGCTACATTTCACGCTTCATGACAGCTCCCAAGGCTGATCATTGGATAGCAGCAAAGCGTGTGCTACGTTATGTGAGTGGCAATCCTAATTATGGACTTCTGTACACTCGGAGTTCTGATCCTACACTCAGTGGTTACACAGATTCTGACTAGGCAGGTTCGGTTGATGACCGTAAATCTACAGCAAGGTATGTGTTTAGTTTGGGATCTGGTGATGTCACATGGACTAGTAAGAAGCAGCAGGCAATGGCTATCTCCTCGACAAAAGCAGAGTATCGGGGAGCAATTAAGGCATCTTGTGAGGCGGTTTGGCTTCGACGAATGCTTGCGGATATGCATGTCTCCCAGGCAGGTCCAACTCCTTTGTTCTGTGATAATCAGGGAGTGCTCAAACTCGCCAAGAATCCAGTCTTCCATGAAAGAACCAAGCATGTGGAAACTCATTGTCACTATATTCGACAGCTAGTTGAAAACGGATCTATCCAGTTGCCGTATGTTCCTACCTCGGAGCAGCCAGCAAACATCTTCACCAAGCCCCTTGGTCCTGATAAATTTGTAAAATTCAGGGGGTCTATAGGTGTAGTTAATAGATTGAGCATTAAGGAGGGGTATTAGAATATTAAAATAATGTTAATTTTAGTATTAATGCTCAATAGTGTATATTCTATTTTAGTAAGATCTTCTACAATCTTCTCAGCAGTTTCTTATTAGAAACTTGCTATTCTTGTAAATACTCTTGTATTATTTATGAGCGTCTTGCTCATTCTGTGAACAAAATCAATTCTTTGAAATCCATTGTGTGTCTCGCACTGTTTTACACATCACTCATTATATCACTAGTATATGTTCTTATTTGCATTCTCTCTTTCGGGGAGGAGTTTTGTCCCACTAGGTTTTCTTCTTTTCTCTATTTGTGAGAGATCATTTGTACATGGGTACCTAACATGGCCTAATTGTTGGGACCCATATTGCATCGTCATTCTTGTATCTTGCATCATTTGCATAATAATCTCATCTCCCTAAATTGCACTTAAGGGGAGGTGTTAGTGTGAATGAAGTTATTTCCTAACTAGTCATCAATGGGAACCTATTCACATGTTAAGTTTACTGAGGTCCTAGGTGTTATTTCTAGAAGCTAGTTATAATGGGGCCATGTTCACCTCATTTACTTTTAGTCACTTACTCATTTAATATTTGAATTGAGCATTTAACATTTGTATCAAGGTAGTTGTCATACCTCATCACATCTTGCCTATGTAATCAAGGTATTTGTACATTTGTAAAATATCTCATATCTCAATATTTAAGCAAGCTCATTGTTGCAACACTACTTTGTGGAAAGTTTCATTGTTTTTGCTGGTGATTCTAAAGTCTGCAGCTTCAACACATCTTCCCTTCTAGCTTGATCCCTCTCCAGTAGAGTATTAATTTTTGGTGCTAAACTTTAAAGGCTTCAGTCTTGTTCATTTATGCTCCATTTTTTGAGCATTTATTTTATATGAACCAATTTTTCGAGAACTTTGTAGTGGTGTAGATGGTTCATGATTTTGGTATATTCTCACAGGTGATGTTGAATAGTTTATGTTTGAAAAAATTTGGGGCTCCATTTGAGCTCATATGGTATAATTTTCTGATGCAATTTGTTGAAAGAGCATAATTTTCCATGTACTTTCATTGGCAGTCTGATCTTATTCCATTTTATGTCAAAAAATTGCAGTTTCAGCTTTGTGGCTTATATTAGACATTTGTTGACATCAAGACCACTTTGCTAATTTGGTAAGTGGCAATCTTAATCACACTATTATACAATCCCATCATCATAATTTCTTGAGAGGTCGCACAATTGAGTTAATTTGGGTAGTATCTATGTAAATGCACTCAATTTATAAAGTGGCATCATATCATGTACTTGTCTTTTGGGGGAGTTTGCTTACACATAGGCATTTTATAACCATGAACTATAATAAGTTTTATCATGAAGGAATTCATGCATAGGCTTCTAGTGTTTCTACATAGCAAGACATAATAAGTAGATGAATGTAATCAAATGACATGCACCATGATCCTACTTCAATCTTGATGAAAGCTCACATGATTTGCCTCTAGATCCTCTAGTTTTCTCTTTGCCACATCTTGATTGTGACTTGACACTTCTTTATTCACATCAGTTCACATCTCAGATTGAGATGCTATGGTAAATGATCATGAATCTTGCATCTAATTGACTTCTCAGATTGAGAACCGTTCATTATGGTTAATGTTATTGAATCTTCATGGTACTTGCTCCTATGGTCAATTTTAGTCACAATTCAGCATCAGCCTCAAGGTGCACAAGCAACTTCCAAATTTATCAATCACTCTCTAAAGGAGATTAAGTTTTTCCCTATGGATTTTCTTCTATTCAGGAGTTTCTATCATTGTACATAGGTACTTGATCAATCTTGGTTGTCGGAATTCATGTCATATTTCACATTTCTTCTAAGTTGCACTTAATGGAGTTGTTGGTATAAGTATTTAATTCCACCTCTCTATTCAAGTTTACTTAATTTATTTTTATTACCTAGGTAGGATAGGATAATCAAATACATATCATTTCCTTCTATCAGAAGCTTTTATCTTTTCATTTATCCTCTCAAATTTGCAAAATTATTTAAAGTAATCCAAAAAAAATTCGTTTCTTGCCTCTTCCCTATCCTCATTGGATTTGGAATTTTGAAGCAATATAATATAGTTTTTCCTTTTAATGAATAAGCAATTTCATATTAATTTATCCATATTCTCAATATTTGATTTTAGCTGATATTCGCATTCTGCACTATTTGTATGTTTACATTTAGTTTTTGTAATATTCTATAGACTCCTAGATTTAGGCTTGTGATGGTTTTCGTTAAATCCTACACTAAAATCCTATGTGGCAGGAGTTAATTACCCAAAGCTTCTGCCATTATAATAAATAGATATAGAAAAAGGGGTCTTCTTGACAAATTCTTCAAGAATGTTGAAAAAAAGATGTTGAGCAACCATTCACTAATACTCAGAAGTGGGCTTCCATGACCAAATTCATTACCCAAGTAACCCACCATGCTAAGAAACTAAAGGCTAACAGTGTCTTGTTTAGAAAGGACTAATTCACACAACCATAGGATTTAAGTACATTTAATTTAATATCACCCTTCTCCACTTTGGATTGATTCAAATGGATCACCTCATGAATAGGGATATTATTATCCAATATCTGAAAACCTTGCATAAAACTTGCCAAATAAATATAAATGATCATTGGCAAAAGGAATGAAAGTATTTTGTTGTCTTATGACATCACTTTAGCAATTATTTTATTGATAGTATTACAAAGAAAAATTGGCTGAAAATCTACAAAAGCTTCAAGTTTGGTGTCTGTGGAATTATTAAAATGAATGTAAATTTGAAATCCTTCCAACACCCATTTTAAAGGGTTAATAGGAATTAATAATGGTAAGGAAGGTGAAAAATGGTATGTTGACGTAGCAAAGTAAAACTCAACTTTGAAAATGATTCAAAATGTAACTTTGACATGATATATTCTTAGATATATTTATACTGATTTCATTCAAAGGGTTGTGTAATTCATTGGCAATACATCAAATGAAATGGTGTTGAAATTGAAGCCAAATCACAAATAGTAATAAATGCAATAAACAAAGGGTTTTGTACTATCACTTTAGAATTATCTTAGAAGAGATTTTGAATTGGAAAAGAAATTTTGACTATGTCAAGGTTACACATCCTATTGAGAACAAAATAAGACGACCAATTTCATAGCAAATAAATTAGTCTTACAAAACTCCTTTTCATTAGTTAAAACTTAAAAGTATTGACATAGACAAATGGGATGCTTCCTTACATGAGATTATAAAGGAAGCGCAGCCTTAGGTTATAATGATGAAAGGAAATGGAGAAAGGAATAACAAGATGTTGTAAGAAAGGTGGATATAGAAAATTGTATGACACATGCCTTTAATCTTGGCATGCATAAGGATTGATGCCTAATCAACATAGGATATGGAATATAGTCATTTTCCTATGCATAATATGGATCACAAGAAGAGCTCTTGGGGTCTTGCATGCAAGTGTTGGTGGACACACTATATTGGCGGATTGTGCAACAAGTGCTTATCTATTGTTGGTCATAATATCAAGCATCATCATGCTTATGGCACATGGGTTAGCTTCACATAACCCTATGTCATTGGGGCCAATATTACACCATTGGCTTAGGAAAAAAAATAATTGTAATGTGGCCACTAATCTTAGGGTTGTGAAAGCAATTCAAAAAATGGATAGCTCAACAATAATGGTAGGCAATGTATAAGTTGTTCATCATGGAGGTTTTTATGCATAACTTGAAGTTGTCGATATATAATGAAGGGTTTATGAATAGTATATAGGCATTGTTGATTCTAGTGGCCATAGGTAGCGATGAAGAGGATGAAGACGCTATTATGGTAAAGCAATATAATATGGTGGATACAAGGAAAGCCCTAGTTGAGGAGGACGTAATAGAAAGGAGATTAGTGTATTAAAAGATGATATAGGGGGCATGAGAGTGGAGATGAAAATTTTGGAGGAGATCCTACAAGATCTTGGAGAAATGATAAGGAACATGGTTGTCTCTATCCATAAAGGAACTCTTGATATCACTATAGTGGTTATACCATCCTGAAGAAGTGCCTATTGATGCAAGCTTTAAAAATGTTGCAGATTGTTAGAGTTATCTTGTATTAGCTAATAATTATTTATTTAATTAGTAGTCTATTATACTCTATGCTTAAGCTAAACTTAGGCATTTCATAATATTGTAAGTATTAAATACACATTATCCCTTTAGGGTTTCTTTAGGGTTGCACACTTTTAGGGTTGCAAATATCCTTTTATAAGGATTGTATTGTACTTTTTCATTAACGAATTCCCTCTCTGAATGATAATCTTCTTCTTCAGAGCCATTATCGTTTTTTGCCTCCATTCTTCTCTTGTGACAGGTATTTTGCTTGCAGGTGTTCTTGGGATCTCTGGAGTTGTCTTTCTCAACTTCTTCAAAAAAAAAAATTAATTTTTTGTTTTACTCTCTTTATGCCCTAAAAGAGGGGTTTTTTTCTTTTGGTCATACAGAGGCGCTTTTTCAAAAACTTTATATCGTCGGAAATCTCTTTTCGAGCTCTCTTTAGATCTGGAGGTTTGATCTTCTGATTTTTCGTTTTTGATGGTGTTTTTTGCTATCAAAGCCAGAAGTTCCTTTTTGCACTCCGGGAGACATAACTTGAGCATCCCAACTCCGTTTTTTGAAAACTTTATATCATTAGAAAGCTTGTTCTGTGCACTTTCCAGTCATATCAATTTTCTTTCTAGATTCTTCTCCAAGTACATTTTATTCATTTTTTTGCTTTTCAGCACTCTGGTGAATATCTTGGATGTTTCAAGTCCTGGGATCTCTTTCTTTGAGTAGGATGTCTCGTCTTTGGCTATTCTTTCTGTATTTCCAGTCTTATGCCTCTTCTGATCATTGTAGACATTTTTTTGTAAGCATTTTCTTTATGCAAACGCACTGAGATAAAGTGTCACTAAGCATTGTATACTTGGGATCTTGCACATCTTGTGCCTTATTGTACATGCACTACATTATAAAGTGCCATGGGGGGGTTGATGTTTGTCTTTGTTTGCCATCTACCTTTGTCACGTGAGTGTTCCTTCCACGACATTAGCCTCATGATGTGTGTCAAGTGAGTGTTCCTTCCACGACACTATGTACTTTCTTTGCACCTTCAATGTTCCTGGTTCTTCGTCATGCAGTTCTTGTTGGCCGTCCTTTTCAGTGTACCTATCCCTCACCTTGTCCGCATTATGGAGGGGTTTCTCCTGTTATTCTAATGCTTCCTTGGTTCGTTGGATCAGCTCTTCAAGCTTTGGTGTTTTATGCCATCTGTATCTTCAAGTTCAATTGTTTGCCTTTGTTTGCCTCCTAATTCAAGTAGTGTTATTTGAGGGCACTCACGCAGATTACAGTCTTCTCTACCTGATCATCTTCTATTTCATTGGAGGTTCTTCAGATCGACAGTTATTCTTCGACAGTGTTTGCAGGTTCTTCATGCTTCAGTGATTCTCTTGCTTTTTCCATCTCTTTTTGGAGTAGAGTTTTTTCCCACGTGGTTTTCTCTATTTCTCCAGTTCATAGAGATTTGGTTGTGATTGAGTACCTCATCAAGCTTTGTTGTCAAGACCCAATTTTTTTTGCCCTCTCATGTAGTTGCATTTTTTTTGCTTCATGCATTTAGTTTTTTAGCTACTCCCTAAGTTCATCTTAAGGGGAGGTCTTAGAGTTATCTTGTATTTGCTAATAATTATTTATTTAATTATTAGTCTATTATACTCTACGCTTAAGCTAAACTTAGGCTTTAATAATATTGTAGGTATTAAATACACATTAACCCTTTAGGGTTTCTTTAGGGTTGCACATATTTAGGGTTGCAAATATCCTTTTATAAGGATTGTATTGTACTTTTTCATTAACGGATTCCCTCTCTGAATGATAATCTTCTTCTTCAGAGCCATTATTGTTTTTTGCCTCCATTCTTCTCTCGTGACAAGTATTTTGCTTGCAGGTGTTCTTGGGATCTCTGAAGTTGTAATTCTCAACTTCTTCACAGATGATAAAAGGAATAAAATTTTATGGGCTAGTGAATGATTTCAAAACAATTTTGGATGCTAAGGTGGTTATTAGCATGGTGATACAATGTACAATAAAGCTTACAAGTGTTGGTCCTCTGTTGCCCTAAGGAGTGGATATGCTCGTGGGGGGTTGTAAGCTTTTGGTTTTCTTGGTTAAAGTTTTTGGCATTTTGGATTATAGATGCATGTTTTAGTTTAGTTTATTTTATGGTTTGTTTTTTGTAGTGGTAATATGGTATTAAAATTTCCACTTCTTGTATCTTCTTTGCTATGCTTGTGACCTAGGTTGTTTAGGTAATTTTAAGAAACCTCTATGTATTTTTCATTGTGTTGTTGGGTTGGACCCCATATATAGAACCCTAATATTCATTAAAAACACCATCAACACATTTTTAGCCTTTTTCAAGTCATTAACCACTAATGTAATGCCTTAGCCTAACACATCCCCAAGGTTTTGGAACAAGCCTACCTGAAACAATGCTGTTGATGTTAGCAGCAGGAGATATCTTTCTCCTGACTGTCGTATTCATCATCAATAAAACTTTGTATAATAACCTACTTATCGCTGACCTCCATCTATGATTTCTTTTCTATTTGTTTTTCCTCATGTTAATGTATTAGTTAGTATTAATTTCTTTAACTAATATTTCATTAGTATTGAAAGAGTGTTGATCGGATTTATTTATCCTTATCATTTGTTCGATCCCAAGCTTTAGAAGATATATCGTGGTCGAAGTATATGCTGCATAAAGATTCGTATAATACTCAATAAGAATTTGTTGTATATATGTGTATGATGTTCGTGGAGATATAGTTGTGAATATTCTGTATTATCTTCAGGGGTTATTTGCTGTTCATATACTGCAATCCCTGTGTATCCCTTGCTGTGCACATTCGTGTAATACTGTCGAAACAGATCTACTGTGTGTATCATCAATATATATATATATATATATATATATATATACTGTGCACATTCAGATATAACTTGAATATATATGCTGAGGTTTTCTTTTTGCTAGAAGTCAACAGACTGAAAAACTTTCAAACCAATCTACATCCTCAGAATATAAACATATTACTTCAGAATTGATATATTTCAAGGGAATATTATTCTGAAATTAAATTCTGATCCAAAACTTAACATGGTATCAGAGCAGGTTTAACCAAAATCTTGATCAGAATTGTTTAAACAGCAGAGAATTCATATACTCTTCTCATCTAAGGGAGTTTTATCCAAGTCTTGAAAAATGGTGAATGGACTCAAGGTTGAAGATAGAATTGATGGTGCCTCTAACTTCACCTCTTGGAAGTTTAGAGTCCTAATGATATTCTCGAATTTGTCGAGAAACAAATACCCGAGCCTTTTGATGAAGCTGAGAAAACACAATGGAGAATGAATGGCATAAAGGCCAAGAAGATATTTATTGATTCTGTAAAGGATCACCTTGTACCTATTATATCCAAGTTGAAGACGGCCAAAGCCATGTTTGAGACTCTACAAGGCATGTATGAGATAAACAACACCAGCAAAGCTCTTGCATTGAGGCAACAACTTTGTCACATTAAAATGGCTAAAGGAGAATCTATCATCTCCTTCTTCATGAAGATCACCGAGTTGAAGGATCAGCTAAGTGCCATAGGAGATGAAGTTGAAAACAGAGACCTGGTTATGTTGGCTTTAAATGGTCTTCCACAATCTTGGGAGCCATTCATCGAAAGTATCAGTGGAAAATCTAAATTACCAAAGTTTGATCGCCTTAGAGCAGATTGCATTCAAGAAGAATCCAGGTTGGCAGCAAGAGGTATTGGTCGTAGCTCTCACAATGAAGACAGCTATGTTCTTGCTACCCAAACCTCAAAGAGGAAAAGGAGAGAAGGGAGAAAAGGAAATTTCAAAAGAAATAAAGACAGAAAATCAGATGTTGCTCCTAAATCAAAGAAGAAGAAGGATCTCTCTCATATTCAATGCTTCATATGTGACGAATATGGGCACTTTGCTAGTGATTGTCCAACAAAACCAAAATTACATGCCTTTATTGTGAATGTGGATGATGTCTATCCTCAGAAGGAACCAAGAGATGACTCAAGCGGATTTCTATTCATTTCAGCACTTTCAAGCAATATCCCAACCAACAGTAACACTTGGTTGATTGATAGTGGCACTTCATGACACATTACAGGTTATCAAGAGCATCTTTCTGACTTGGTGGAAAAAGAAACCAACTTGAAAGTAATAATTGGAAATGATGTTTGCTATTCAGTGAAAGGTGGTGGAACCACCTCTCTACATCTAGACTCTGGCATCCCTCTTCACCTGAGTGATGTCTTGTTCGTACCAGGCATCAAGAGGAACCTTGTATCAATTTCAGCTTTGGAGGACAAAGGATATCAACTTGCATTCTCAGAAGGAAAAGTTCTTGCTTGGCCAAAGAACTCTAGTATTAAAACAGCTAAGGTGATTGGTGTTTGCCATGAGAGTCTATATAGACTTTCTACTAGCCCAACTCAAGCATTGATGCAAGATTCTACCAGTTCGAGTGAGCTATGGCATAGGAGACTTTCTCACCTTCACTTTAGGGCTTTTCCGTCAATGGAGAAGATTGTTACCGGCCTATTGATGTGTTTTTTATGCACATGCGAGCACAGAATAAAATACCAAGGTATGTTATCCTCTCTTGAACAAAGTCTCTCATATGCTATGCTTCGCGATCAAATGAGACAACTCCAAAGTTACGAAATATCAGGTCTTGACGTGTGGATAAGTTCAGTGGTTTGATGTGATAATGCTAGAATCACAAGGGGACTTACGTTGTACATGAATGCTCAATCTTATCATGGATTAGGATAGGTATGCCGATGACTTAGGATTTAACAATGAAGCTCTTGATTCAATTCTAACAAGACTTTCTAAAAAGGAGGAAAGGGGAAAAGGGTTAGGAAATCTATTTTAAGCCTAGAATGCAAGTAGTGAACAAATTCAGTGGAATCAAACTAGGTAAGGTCTCACCATCAAGTCGAACAGATTTTGACTCAAGCTTAGTGCAATCATCTAAGGTGGATTTCATAGATTTTCAAATTACTACAGTCAAACATTGATACCATCCAAGTTGATGCATAACAATGGACGTATAATAATTGAAGTTAATCTTGCATAAATTTCCAATTGACCACACACGGCGCACTTACAATCAGAAAGAGGCTAGTGGTATGGATTAATGGATTCCACACAAATACATTCAACAAATTCTTTCATTCAATCTAACAAACTTGAAAGCAAATTCCAATCTAACTTGGAGGAATTGAGAACCTTGAATGCAAAACAACACTTAAACAAAATCACCATGAAGTCGAACAATGATTTATATTCAAATCTGCAGCATCTACCAACAATTCTCAAAAATTCTCTCGCTTACAAATAAGATGCAATGGAGTTTATATAGAGTCTCAAAAAAAATGAATGGCTCGGATTGACTCAAAGATCAATGGCCAAGATTACAAGATAAAACCCTAATTAGGGTTTGTTACAACCACCATTACATTGGCCAATAAGAAACGAGGTAGGTAAGATAAATAATATTTGATGTAGCGCCATGTGTCACCTATTCCCTCCTTGAATGAACGTTGACTTGGAACCCTTTGATTGAACGGATGGTGACTGGGATGCCACCTCATCTTGCCTTATAGACTTGATCAATTTGCCTTGAACATTCTTCTTCTTCATAATGTTTGGAATTCCTTATGATACTTTGCATTTCATCCTTATGTTAAAGAATTTTGTGAACTATTCCCTCCTTATGTTAGGAAAATTTTCCCAATTTTGGAATCTTGAATTATTTCCTTCCTTGGCGCTCTTTGATGTTGAAATTTCTTGATGTAGTTCCGGATTTCATAATGTGGAATCCTTTGTGTTCATTTCTTGAGCTTGCTTCCTTTCATTTGTTCATCATCAAGGTGAAGTCTTCTTCATCATTGATCTAACCCTCATCTTCACCTTTGGAAATCCTTGTCTTGAAATCCTCCTCCGATCCTTGAAGTATTGATCTTCCTTATCCACATTGTTCGAGTTTCCTTGCAATATGCATTTTCCTTCAAGCCTTGATCATCATGCTTCCTTTCTTCGTAACAATCCTGCAAAACAAATAAGCATTGAATCAAACACCAATATGATAAACTTGATTTCAACCTTGGTGGGAAATCCCTCCACATACGAACGGATCAATTCTCAAAACATCTGCATTATCCTTGCCCATTTCTTCACTTGGTGGAAATTTGATGCCTATCTGGACAACTTTGTTATTGATTTTTCATTTGAATTGATTTGTCCCTTCCTTTGTAATTCCGCCCTCAAGTGGAAATCCGACTCCCATCCAAACTCATTGTCCTTGAAAATTTTGTGTTGATTGGATCATCATTCGATGGAGAGGACATCTGGACACCATCAGGACTTTGTTCCTGACATTTGTCCCAAGATGTGATAGGTAATCTTAGAAAATTGTAACACCAATTCTGGAAAATATGAAGGTCCGGATTGAAATCTGGAAAATTCTCCTCAAGAAAACCTGATTTTCAGACTTAATTCAAGTCTGATCACAACAAATAAGTCTGAAGACACCCCTGTAAACTTAAAAAATGTATGATTTGGTGCCCGAAAATGAAAATCCAGGTCTGAAAATATCACTTGGAGGATTG
Organism: Cryptomeria japonica; assembly: GCF_030272615.1. NCBI lineage: Eukaryota > Viridiplantae > Streptophyta > Pinopsida > Cupressales > Cupressaceae > Cryptomeria > Cryptomeria japonica. Next base: position 574,965,538 of record NC_081406.1, read on the forward strand.
AAAACACTCATAAAGTGACTGATTTTTGATATCAAAGTTGTTATAAAAGTCTGATTTTCTGAGGATTGAGTCTGAATACGCCCTTCAATGTCTGAAAATACTCATAAAATGGTGTATTGAAGTCTGATTTTCTAATTCTTAAGTCTGAATACACCCTCTGAAAGTCTGAAAATGGCTCCAAAAAGTCTGAAGACACACTGAAAATGATGAATATCAATGGCTGGAAGTGGTCACAGCCATGTCACATGCTTGCATTTGAATTATTTTGACCTTCAAAACTCAGAAATGGTCACATCTGGGCACAACTATGTGGCTGGAAATATCAAAATTAGTGCTCGGAAGTATACCACAATTCTGAAAATGCTTGGAAAAGGGTGTGGAAAAGTCTGATTTTTAGTTCTTAAAGTCTGAAGACACCCTTCCAAGGTCCAACAATGGCTGCCCACTGTCTGAAGACAAACTACAACTTCAATAAATTAGTCATTTAAACTTGTCGCAGTCATAGGAAACACCAGTATTTGATGGATTTCACCTTCCCAATGTGAAGTTTGTCAAATTTGGGCACAAACAAGGGCTAGTAATGAATATCTAAGTCTAAAGACAAATCTGAAAGTGAAGTTTCAGACTTAGATCAGCAATGAAGCTCCACCAAATGCCCAAAAAACTCACAAGGACGATGCACAGGTGAAATTTCCCAACTGTAGAGGTGGTTGGAAATGAAGAATAAGTCTGAAGACAACCTGAAAACAGAGATTCAAACTTTACACCAGCAATGGTGTACTCAGAAAATGCCTCCAAACCACTCTAAAATGACTTCCAAACAATATCGCCCAAGTGTGAAGATGGCTGGGAGTGAAGTTAAATCTGGAAATGCACACTTCAGCCAACAATGGTGCCCAGGTAAGTTCCAGCAATGGTGAAAAACTCAAATCTGAGTGTGATGGCAGCCTTCAAACCTCAATGGAGCTCAACAATACTTTCAAATTTGCCCAAAACATGGCATAATCTGCCTCACCAACAAAATCGCAGCCTACCCAATCATGGTGCCACCTCAAGTTCGCAGAAAATATGGCTTAATCAGCCACCAATACTTCTAGCTCTCCTCAATGGCAACGCCCAAGTCTGATAGGGCAAACAAACTCTTCAAATCTGCAACTTAGCTTCCAAAAATGGTGTCCAATGGACACTTGGGCAAAAATCACCCAGTTGGGACCTTCAATCTGCCTTCAATCAGCCACTTAGCCATCACCATCAACACTTATGATAAAATATTTTAATGCTGGTTGGGTCCCTTTTATTCTTGTTCTCTCCTTGAAACTTCACCACACAAGCAATGTGGGATAAAAACTTGCCTTTTATACTTGCCTGCGAAAATCGATTTGCATTAGGAAAATAATTAATTATTAAATGATCATTGCAAATCATTAAATAATTGTTTTTTATACTTAAATAATCATTATCAAATGCAAAATAAATTAAATTTGGCCACTTGCATTAAAATATTTCAAATTTCATTCAAATTTGGCCAGCTGGGGGAAAAACGTCCCAAGTCTGGATAAAAATCCAAGTCAAAAATCATCACAATTGCCTTTTGGGAAAAACGACCCTTATCTGGATAAAATTTCAACTTAAATCTCGTCATCCAGCTCAAAAATCACTTTGGGGAAAAATCGACCCCTGTCTAGACAGTTATCCAGACCCAAATTTGTTAAAAATCATCACTTGTGGAAATTCACCTAAGGTCTGGAATCACTTTCCACATTAAAATCCATGAAATCTAATCATAAAAGTCCTGGTGGAAAATCGATAGGCATCAGGAATCATCAATTTAATCCTCATTAAAGTCATCCGCAGTCCTGGTGGAAAAACGTGGGTCATTAAGAGGATTTCCAACACTTAGTCAAATTTATGTCATCCTGGTGGAAAATCGTCCCATGTCTGGATTTTGAGTGGGGGAAAAAAGAGGTCCATTAGGAATCCGAGAGAAATTCACCTCCCATCAGGATTTTGAGTGGGGGAAAATCATGGGTCATCGGAAATGTGGCACGAAAAGCACCTCCCATCAGGAATTTTGACATTTTGACTCTTAGAACATGGATTTTCATCATGAATTTAACAATTTAACCACTCAAAATCATCTAGACACTTAGAATTTTCAATAAAACGCATCAGGGCTTAGGCAAATTTATCAAAATTTGAGCGAAAAAATAGGAATTTCATCGGATTAAAGTGCAAATTTGACTTGAATAACTTCCTAGGAGCAAGAAAATAACTCCTAAAAGACCTCTTGATGCTTAGGCACAAAAATATCACCGACTTACCACACTTGGACGCATTTACGCTCAAATGTCCAAGGCAAAATTAAAACTCAACACTTAGCAAGAATAAATCAAAACCCTAAGGCAACCCCAAGACTTATGCAAAACTCAGGATCACTCTAACATTTTGACATTTTAAACACGTGATCCTATTCAAAATTCAAAAATCCTCTAATAAGCAAAGGCAAACACTAGGAAATCACGCAAAACTTCTACTCTAAAAAGCGAAAAGTGGAGGTCCCCATTTGCAATGGGGCGATGTGTAAAGACGTCACAACGCAACCTTCCGAAACTCAATCAGAAACATAATGGTACTTGCAAAGGATGTGCAATGGGAAAAAGGATCAAGATTCTGAGATCTGATAACCGAGGAGAATACACCTCTGGAAGCTTACGTAATTTCTGTATTGAGGCAGGGATTAAGAGGGAGTTTTGTGTTCCTTACAATCCCCAACAAAACGGAGTTGTAGAAAGGAAGAATAGATCTATAGTTGAGGCAGCCAAAGCTATGATCCATGATCAAGACTCACAAACCTTTCTTTGGGCAGAAGCATCCAGAACTGCAGTATATGTTCAGAATCAGAGCCCTCATTGAATATTGGAGAGTATGACTCTTGAAGAAGCATTTACAGGTGTGAAACCTGAGGTTAGTCATTTGAGAATCTTTGGTTGTCCTGTTTATATTCATGTGCCTAAAGATAAGAGATCTAAGTTAGAACCATCTAGCAAGAAAGGAATATTTGTGGGTTACAGTGAATCTTCAAAAGCCTACAGAATCTACATTCCAGGACAGAAACAAATAGAGATCAGCAATGATGTCTCTTTTGAAGAAGATGTTGCATTCAAAAGATCTAAAGGTTCATACATGGAAATAGATAATGAAGACCAAGAGACTCCTTAGGACATGGACATCGATCATACTCTCGAGATTCAGAGGGAGTCTACTGAACCTGAAGAGGCTATTGATCCAATTGAGCCTTTGGAACCTACAGATGTTCTAAGAGATATTGCTATAGGTCCAAAGAGACCTCTATGGACTAGACAGACTATGCAAGATGCAGAAAACCATGCAGCTCCTATAGGCACATTCAAAGAAAGCAAAAGACCACACAAGTTTCCAGGATATATGGTATCAATGAGTCACATCATTGAATCTAAACCTTCCAGTGTTGAGGAAGCATCAACTCAACAAGTGTGGAAAGATGCTATGACAGAAGCATATCAGTCCATTCTCAAGAATGATATTTGGGATGTTGTTCCTAGACCAAAAGGGAAATCAATTCCCTATACATCCATCAGGACTATTATTGCTATTGCATCAGCTAAAGGATGGAAGCTACACCAAATGGACGTAAAGACAACATTCCTTGATGGTGTAATTGAAGAAGAAGTGTACATTGTGTTAATGTTTGTGTACACTTCAGGAGATTTTATTTATTTCTCCGATGGTTGTCTTTCCGTTTTGTTGTTCCTTATTTCTTGTTCGGCGATTAGCTGGAAGTATTCTGTCTCCGTATTGTGTATGTGCTGGCAGCATTTATTCCATCGTGGATTTCATCGGTTGAAGTTCTTTGGCTCTTTGTGTATGTCGGTTGTGTAACTGACATCTTCTTTTGGTGTTTGGCCTTCCGTCTTTCTTCTTCGTGAGCTATATTGGGTCGTGTTATGTGTTATATATATGCCGAGGGATGTGAAATTTAATGTGATCGATATTCTGATGTATTTGATGATTATCGATGAAAAGCTCAGAATTTTGTTGTTGTGACCTTGCATCATCTTCAGTCTTCTGATATAATTATTATGTTCAGCTGCGATCATCTGTGTGTGAGGATTTGATCTCTTAAGTTCTGTACACGATTTGCGCATTCAATAAAATATTTTTTTGTGTGGCTGGGTTTTTCACCCTTAGGTGGAGGGTTTTCCCAGGATAAATTCTGTGTATCTTGTTCTTGTGAGATTTTCTAAGTTTCAGATTTTTGTGTCTTATGTTTTTGGATCTAACATTAACATGGTAGCAGAGCAAGGTCTGAGGTTGTCTCCCTCACAGGAGGTCTCAGGATTTTGGGAGGGTTGTGTGTTTATTGTTTAACTTTGGTGTTATTCAAACTATGTTTTTCTGAAGACTACACTTTTCTCTAAGCTGCGACTTCATTTCTTCCTATTTCGGATTTCTTGAGCAACCCTGCAAAACTCAACAGGATCTCTGCAATGCGACTGATCTAGGTATCACATCATGTGAGGTCCACTTTATTGTTTTGGAAGGACAAGATCACGGCTTCTCTGTGTCGTTGCTCTTATCTGGCATCTGCATCCTATCAGCCTGTATTTGTTGTGATCATTTATCACATTGTTGTAATTGCTATAATCTGCAATCTTTGTTTTGTTCAAAGGAGAGAACACTCAGTATGTGGTATATTTGAGCAGACTTTAATGCATACCAAAAGATTCCTGATATAAAGAACAGTGCAGGGGGAGTCTTATGAGAAGATTAGACTCAGCTACAGGACTAACTCAATGGGAACTGGCAATAAAGAGATAAGTTTCTTTTATGTTTGAATGATGTTTATGAATTTTCATAACATTGGAATAGTGAATCATTATTTCTATATGTGCTTGTTATTATAGGTGGAGGCTACAAATGTTCTAGGTGCATAGCATGTGTTTGTGAGCTTCCAACTAAATGCTATATCTGAGCATCATTTGAGCTATCATTATGTTTCATATTGTTGGAGGTGTTGGTCACTCTATTGAGGGGAGATTGGGAATTGGGGTATACTCCAACATACCTCTTGATCGCTACAACACTGAAAATATTAAAATTGAGAAAAGAGGGCTCTCCCAGTGAGAGGGAGCAGACTGCAAGGAGATTTTTGTTCTAATCTCAGGATGGTCATATTCCAAAGATCATGGTCTTTTTAGCCTCAGAGGGAGACTAACATTTCAGCTTCAGAGGAAGCCTGACATTTCAGCTTCAAAGGGAGCCTGACATCTGTTATTTCATTAGAGGCAACCTTGGATGAGGAGGTCAGAAGGTTGATATCAAGTTCAAAGGGAGCCACGTCGTCATGAAGATTTGGTTAAAGCATTTTTCTCTGTGATGGAGAAATTTGAGGTGAAAGCCCTTGTTAATGAGTTCTTCTCTGTGAGGGAGATGTTTGAGGTGCAATCCCTTGCTAATGAGTTCTTCTCTATGAGGGAGAAGTTTGAGGTGCAATCCCTTGTTAATGCATTCTTCTCTGCGAGAGAAGTTTGAAGTGACAGCCCTTATTCCACCCTCTGCGAGTAGGCATGGTGGAACCACCCTCTACAAGTAGGCATGGTGATAATGCACTCTTCTCTGCGAGAGAAGTTTGAGGTGAAAGCCCTTGTTCTGTCCTCTGCAAGTAGACATGGTGGAACCACCCTCTGCAAGTACACATGGTGGTAATACACTCTTCTCTGGGAGAAGATTGAGGTGAAAGCCATTGTTCCACCCTCTGGGAGTAGCCATGGTGGATGTCATGTTGAGAGACTTCATGACATCATCACGTTGAGTGACCCTGTGATGAGAGCTTGTGTTTATTTCACTCATGGGAATAGCCATGGTGAACATCATGTTGAGTGACTCCATGATGCTATCACGTTGAGAGAATCCGTGATAAAATGTTACTTTTTACACATATGGGTGTAGCCATTGTGTTTGACATGTTGAGAGACTCCATGACTTGAAAATCAGAAAATAATATCTCCTTTGCTAAAAGGGAGTGTTAATGTTTGTGTACGCTTCGAGAGATTTTATTTATTTCTCTGATGGTTGTCTTTCCGTTTTGCTGTTCCTTATTTCTTGTCCGGCGATTAGCTGGAAGTATTCTATCTTCGTATTGTGTATGTGTTGGCAGCGTTTATTCCATCGTGGATTTCATCCGTTGAAGTTCTTTGGCTCTTTGTGTATGTCAGTTGTGTAACTAACATCTTCTTTTGGTGTTTGGCCTTCCATCTTTCTTCTTCGTGAGTTGTATCGGGTCGTGTTATGTGTTATATATGTGTCGAGGGATGTGAAGTTTAATGTGATCAATATTCTAATGTATTAGATGATTATCGATGAAAAGCTCAGGACTTTGCTAATGTGACCTTGCATCATCTTCAGTCTTCTGATATAATTATTATGTTTAGTTGAGATCATCTGTGCGTGAGGATTTGATCTCTTAAGTTCTATACACAATTTGTGCATTCAATAAAATATTTTTTTGTGTGGCTGGGTTTTTCACCCTCGGGTGGAGGGTTTTCCCAGGATAAATTATGTGTATCTTGTTCTTGTGAGATTTTCTAAGTGTCAGATTTCTATGTCTTATGTTTTTGGATCTAACATTAACACATTGAACGACCAAATGGGTTTGTGATTCATGGGAAGGAATCTCATGTATGCAGATTGAAAAAGACATTGTATGGCCTTAAACAGGGACCTCGTACTTGGTATGAGAGGATTGATCGATACTTGATGAGTTTGGGGTTCTCCAAGAATGATGCAGATCCATATCTCTACTTCAAGGTAATTAATGGTGAGACTCTAATATTGGTTCTTTATGTTGATGACTTGTTTCTTACTGGTGAAGATCATCTCATTGTTAAATGCAAGGAGTTAGCTTCTGAATTTGAGATGAGGATTTAGGTCTTATGCATTACTTTCTAGGATTAGAGGTGTGGCAGAGACCCAATGAGATTATTCTAAGTCAAGGAAAATACACCATAGATATCTTGAAGAGATTTGGGATGTTGGATTGCAAATCTATGACTACACCACTGGAAACAAATTTAAAGAAATTGAGTGAGTTTGCAGCTAGTTCAGATTTGGTAGATCCCACCATGTACAGGCAATTGATTGGATCCTTGATGTATCTAGTCAATACTAGACCAGACATTTGCTATGCAATGAGTGCCCTCAGTCAATTCATGTGTGAACCAAGGCAAATTCATTTAGTTGCAGCTAAGCATATCTTGAGATACTTGCGTGGGACAGTTGGATATGGTTTGAGATATTCTTCCAATGTAGATCTAAAGCTACAAGGCTACTCTAATTTTGATTGGGCCAGGAGTGTAGTTGACAGAAAGAGCACCTCTGGATTTTGCTTCAACTTGGGGTCTACAATGATTTCTTGGTGCAGCAGGAAGCAATCCTCAGTGGCACTAAGTATAGTGGAGGCAAAATACATTGCAGCATGTGTAGCAACTCGAGAAGCAATGTGGCTACGAAAGCTCCTTACAGGATTGTTGGAGCCGACTATTATTCATTGTGACAATCAAAGCTGTGTAAAGCTATCTATCAATCCAGTGTTTCATGACAGAACAAAACATGTTGAGATCAAATACCATTACATCAGAGATATGGTATTGAGGAAAGCTATTCAGTTGAGATATATTTGCCCTGATGAACAGACGGCTGACATTCTCACCAAGCCTCTCTCCAGAGTGAAGTTTGTGCATTTTCGAGACAAGCTTGGAGTTGTGGAGAATGAAGCCCTTGCTGAGAGGGAGTCTCAATATCCGTGATCTTTTGTAATTTGCCATAATGCAACTTTCTCTGTGATGAAGAAATTTGAGGTGAAAGTCCTTGTCCATCTCTGAGACAGAGATGTGGTTCTATCCACCCTCTGGGAGTAGCAATGGTGGATGTCATGTTGAGTGACTCCATGACAACATCACGTTGAGAGACTCTGTGATGATTCTCTTACTTGTGTTTATCCACCCTCTGGTAATAGCCATGGTGGAGGTCATGTTGAGTGACTCCATGATGGACACTTGTGCACATATTCCTTTCCACTCACAGGAGTAGCCATGGTGGACATAACATGGAGTGACTTCGTGATGAACTCTTTTCCACAAATGGGAGTAGCCATTGTGGATGTCATGTTGAGAGACTCCATGACTTGTATATATGGAAAGATACCTCCCTAGCTAAGAGGGAGTGTTGATGTTAGCAACAAGAGATATCTTTCTCATAACTGCCGTATTCATCATCAATAATACTTTGTTTAATAACCTACTTATCGCTGACCTCCATCTACAATTTCTTTTCTATTTGTTTTTCCTCATGTTAATGTATTAGTATTAATTTCTTTAACTAATATTTAATTAGTATTGAAAGAGTGTTAATCGGATTTATTTATCCTTATCGCACCCTTTGGTTGACGGGGTGCCCCGATTGGGGTCATGTCCCTTCATTTATCTTGGACGGGTATATCATTTGTTCGATCCAAGCTTTAGAAGATATATCGTGGTTGAAGTATATGTTGCATAAAGATTCGTATAATACTCGATAAGAATTTTTTGTATATATGTGTATGATGTTCGTGGAGATATAGCTGTAAATATTCTGTATTATCTTCAGTAGTTATTTGTTGTTCATATACTGCAATCCCTGTGTATCTCTTGCTGTGCACATTCGTGTAATACTGTCGAAACAGATCTACTTTGTGGATCATCGATATATATATACTGTGCACATTCAGATATAACTTGAATATATATGCTGAGGTTTTCTTTTTGCTAGAAGTCAACAGACTGAAAAACTTTCAAACCAATCTACATCCTCAGAATATAAACATATTACTTCAGAATTGATATATTTCAAAGGAATATTATTCTGAAATTCTGAAAATTAAATTCTGATCCAAAACTTAACAAATGCTAAGCTTTGTCTTCCCCAAAGTTGATTGAACTTCCTCTAGACTAAAAAATTTCAACAATTCTTAATTTTGAGTGTAAATTTTTTTAGAGAGAATAACTTTCAATGTATTAGCAACCTTTGGCCTAGAACCTACACCATCATTGTACAGAAGTCGGTACAACAAACCCACCGCCTCTAGCTAGATCTCTTAGCTAAGGAAAGGATGACAACCTCCTCCTAACTTGGGATCTTGTTAAGTCTACTAAAATTTCTTCTCGAGACAATAGACTGGTGAAATAAATGAATTTCTACTGCCTTGCTTGATTCATCTATCCCAGATTTTTGGTGTGAGAAAATCTCTTCCCTCACATAGCATTCATTCAACAAACCTAAAAGATTTGCTTCCTCTTGCAACAAGGCGTCAAAAAACTCTTATTGACTAGATTATTTTTTCTCCTCCAAAAACATTTTTTTCCACAAAATATCCCCAAAGACCTGTTTATTCCATTTTTAAATGACATCTTTAATAGATTTTCTAAATCTACATCACCATAATGGTGTAGACTTAGAAAAACACATTTCATTGCACTCAACTTTATTTAATCCTTGGACTCATTTGGCATGAAAGGCCAAGTGAGAGGTAGAAAAGTTGAACAAGGCAAGTTTTCTTGCTTTGTTTGAGTTATGATGATTGATTTGATGATTGAACATTCATTGAATGCCTTGTGATGGGTTTGAGGGATTCTCTTTTTATTCTTTGTTTTTAATGTTTTAACTTTTCATTTGATTTTAACTAAATACACTACACCAAAGCAGCCAACGCGGAAATACTATAGTCCTGTAAATAGCAGCTTGTCCTTTCCAATAAGAAAGAATATGTCATGTCCTGTCCTTGATCGTTATATATATAACTTAAAATAAAATAATTATTATTAATTATTTGAAATTATTAAATATTTATTTATTAAATATTATTTTCTAAGTAATAATTATTAATATTTATTATTTACGTTTTATTTATTAAATATGTATCATTAATGTTTTATTAATATTTATTATTATTAAATAATAATCAATATTAATGTCCAAGGGGTTGAGTTTAACTGGTTAAAACACTAGGTTCTCAGTGTGGAGACCCAAGTTCAATTCCCAATAGGGACATCTGAAGTCTAAGTTGTGACTCTTGGCCTTCCATAGGATGGGGAAGGTCTAGGGGTCAATCTAATCAAACATAATAATAATAATAATAATTCAAAGATATGTAATGGGGATGGGGCCCCCTATTGTGTCCCCACTGGTTCATAGCTCCAGTCAAAAGCTATTCAGGCTTTGGCCAATTACCGATCAAAAAAAAAAAAATTCAAGATTAATATTTATTATTGAATACTTATTAACTAAGTCACCAGGTTCGGCCGAATTTCTTCCTTGAAGTTTGAAATTCGCAGAATTTTAAAACGGAGTATAAAATTCATTTAAATTCGTTCAAATTCGTATATTGAAAAAAGTAAAAAAAATTTAATCGCGATTTTAGGGTTTTTTCGGTTTTTTTTCTATAAATGAGCACCGAAGTGTGGAAGCTGAAGGAAGCCGCGGGAGAAGTGTTTATGCCGCAGGAAGCCGAAGGAAGCGACGCAGTGAGTTCGCCTCAGCCCTCTTCCACCGTGTTCGACACCCTGCCTCTGCCGTGTTCAATGCCCTGCCTCTGCCGTGTTCAACGCCCTGTAGTCTCCTTGCCCAGGTAGGCTTCGCTGAAATTTTTAGGTTGAATTTATTTTTTTATTGGATAAAAGTTAAACCTAATATTTTTAGGTTATTCAAACAAAATATTTTGTTTATTTTGTATATTGTAATGTGACATTACAATATACAAAATAAACAAAATATTGTGTATTGTTTATTGTTTATAATATTATATTATTAAACAAAATATTATATTGTTTAATACTTTAATATTTAGTTTTTCTTAAGACATGATATATAGTTTAATATTATTGTATTAAATTATTAATTGTTTTGACATATGTTGTTTATTATTTATATTATTTGATTTTTAATTTTTATTTATTTCATAAAGTTAAAATAAAATAAAAAATATTAATAATTATTATAGTGTTGTTTAAAAAAATGTAGTGTATTATTATTTTATTTTGTTTATAAATTTAGTAAACAAAAATAAAAATTAGTATTAGTTTATTTTTTGCTAAAATATTTAGAATATATTAATAAATATTTTATTAAAATTAAGTATTTCTATTTTGAAAAGTTGAAATAAATGTAATGTTTATTTTGTTTTTTAATTTTTCTTTCCAAAATGCAGATTTTCATTTAATGGCTCCTCCTAAATCAACTTCTGAGGCATGGAAGCATGTGACCCGAAATGGAACTCACATCAAATGTAACCTATGTGAGGGAACTATAATTGGAACTTTAACAAGGCTTAGGAACCACTTCCTTGCTAATACAGGGGGTCCAGGTGGAGGTGTTCAAGCATGTATAGGTGCGACTCCAAAACTTAAAGCTATTCTAGAGAAAGAGTTGGTTGCTTCAATGGTAGGCAAAATGAAGAAGGCACAAAAGAAACAGAGAATTGAAGGAGATATATCTAGATTCACATCTTCATGTCTTCCTCTTCTGTGCAATCCAAACCGGTGAGCGTATCAAAACAGAGTGGAACACTAAACAACTTTTGGAAACCAGTAGAGAAACAGCAGGTGGATGATGCAGTTGTTGATTTGTTTTACACAAGTGCTATTCCATTTAATGTTGCAAGAAATCCACATTTTCGTAATGCAGTTCACAAAATTGCAGAGTTTGGCAAAGAGTACACACCCCCTAGCTCAGAGGCTATCAGGACAACTCTTTTGCAGAGGTCAAAAGGGAGAGTGACTGAGAAATTAGCTGATGTCAAAGCCACTTGGAAGAAACAGGTTGCACTATATTGAGTGATGGATGGTCAGATATGTGTCAAAGGCCATTGATTAATGGTTTGGTGTCTTGTCATGAAGGTGTTGTGTTTTTTAAAGTCATTGACACCATGAACCACAAGAAAACTTCAGAGTATATTTTTCAAATATTAGAGGAAGCCATTCTTGAAGTAGGGGTGGAAAATGTGGTTCAAGTGGTAACTGATAGTGCAGCAAATTGTGTGGGAGGTGGGAGGCTGATTGTAGAGAAGTACCCACAGATATATTGGAGCCCATGTGCAGCCCATTGTCTCAATTTGTTGCTTCATGACTTGGCTAAATTCCCATGGGTAAATGAAGCTATTCATAGAGGGAGGGCAATTGCAAATTTCATTCGGAATCATCATCTCACATTGAGTATTTATAGGCAACATGCATCAAAGGAATTGTTGAGGCCTTGTGAAACAAGATTTGCTTCATATTATATCACTTTGAAAAGAGTGGTTGAAGAAAAACCAGCTTTGAGATCTGTTATTTGTTCCAAACAGTGGGAAAATTTAGTGCTTTCTAAAGGCCCTAAGGGAAGAACATAGAGCAAATCATCCTAAACAGCAATTTCTGGGAAAGTGCAGCAAAAGTTTTGCTTGTATGTGAACCAATTGTTGATATGCTTCGTATGGTTGATGGTGACACTCCTTGCCTTGGCATGCTTTATGAAAGCATGGACCGGTGTAAGGAATCTATTCAAAAAGCACTAAATAATGAAGAAGCAGAATATATGCAGATATGGGAGACAGTTGATTGCAGATGGAAAATGATGCACACACCTTTACATGCAGCAGCTTGCTTTTTGGAGCCTAAGTTGTTTGCTATTGATAGAAGGGGTGATAATGAAATCATGGCAGGGCTTTACCAAGCCATTAGCAAGTATGTACCAGATCCAAAAATTGCAGCACTAATCAGAGATCAAAGTTGGCAATATAAGAGAGGAGAAGGGATGTTTGGAGAGGCAGAAGCCAAATATGACTCGCCACGTATGCTTGGATATAGATTGTGGATTGCTTATGGATCATCAGCTCCTGAACTACAAGAGTTTGCTATTCAAATTTTGAGTCAGGGAGCAAGTTCATCAGCTTGTGAGAGGAACTAGAGTTGCTTTGACCACATCCATTCCAAAAAGAGGAAAAAATTGTTGACTGGAAAGTTGGGAGATCTTGTCTATGTTCGCAGCAATTTGAAATTGTTGATGAACAAATCAGCAAAGAACACTTCTTTAGAACAAACTCTTGAAGGCATAGCAATGCCAGATGCAAATGAGCCTGACTTTGCAGATGATGAACTAAGTAGTGATACAGATGATGATGATTTGGCATCCCAGCCAAGTGCTCTTGATGACTTAGAGTTATTTTAAAGTTCTAAAGTCTTTAACTATTATTGTACCTTTTTGACAAAAGAACATCTTTGCAATCGTGAAAGTATATGTTTCTTATGGTTTATATTTTGAAAATGTGTCATCTTTTTGTAATGATTTCAAATCTATTTATCAATGTTAAACTATTTAGGCAATTTTATAGATATATTACATATATTTATTAAAAAGTTAAAAAATTTACATATGGCGAATTTAATTCGAAGTTTTTCCTCATTGAACTTCATTCGAATTTCAAAGTTGTCGAACTTCGAATTCGAATTCGAACCTGGTGACTTGCTTATTAATATTTATTATTATTATTAATGTTTTATTGTTTAATATATCCTTAAGAGCAATATAAAAAAAGAAATCAAAGGGTGTATCGCTGGTCAATACATCCCTCTTCTATTAGAATATTTAATTCTATGTTAGTCACCTATTTTTAGTTCCTTGGTTAATGGTCATTTACTTTTTTTATGTATTTAGCTTTTTAGTTAATTAGCTTTTAAGCTTTATTTAGCTTTTAAGATTAATTTAACTTTCACGCTTAATTTAGCGTTTAGCTCCTTAATCTTTTACTTTAACGTTATGTTCTAATTATAGAACATCGTCTTGTAACCTCTATATATACGTGTGTATATCGTTCAATGTAATCATCTGATTATTGAATCATTCATTCAATTTATTTTTCATGGTAACAAAGCATGGAAATTAAAATTTTCAAAAAATTTTGTTATTAAAATTTTTCGAAGTTTTTATTGAAGAGATTTTTTTTAAACTGTTTCTTTTTTAAAAAAAATAGCAAATTCTTTTTCTCTTCCTAGGCAGTTTTTTTTTTTTGCAGGTTGAAAATTTTCTTAGGGTTTCTGCAATTTTCGACTAGGGTTTTGACCCGTCAGTTCAAGTCGAAATTTTATTCTGGTTGCAAATTCTTGGTGGGTTTTTTAAGACCTCAACTAGGTCATCGTCGGATTTTTCTGGGTGCATCGTTTTTTGTGCCTCAATTTTTTAGCCGTTGGATCTACATTCTATTTTCAAATTCTTGGTGGGTTTTTCGAGAGCTTTTCTGGGTTGGTCTCAGATTTTTCTAGGTGCCTCGTTTTCTGCACCTCAAATTTTGTGCCAGCAAATTTGCCTTGGAATTTAAAAACAATTCACAATTTCTGCTATTTCTGTGGACGTTGGGATTTTTGTTGTTTTTTGGGCACAGTTTATGCTGTTTTAAGTGTGTAGAAAATTTTAATTTTTGGGTTTCTTCCAAACCTCAAAATTTGTGCCTTGGAATTCGTGTCAGAATTCTCCTATAGGGTTTCAGTTTTTTCAAAAGTTGCTTCTATTCTGATTTTTTTTTTTAAATCAGATTCTTTTGTCTCTTGCTTTCACTTAGTTGACCTCGATCAACCTCGATTTCCGTGATGGCATCATTAACCAACATCATGTTGGAACACAGTCAGAAGTTCAACGGCCGCAACTACAACACCTGGAAACAGCATATGCTTACCATCTTTGAGTATCGTTGCCTTGATCAGCTTGTTTTGGGTAAGGAATCTCATCTTACAACAGCGGGTGATGATCAAGACAAACATGATGTGAAGAATCGAGAGGATGTCATGCTTATCAAACTCTCTGTCACAGATGATCAACTCCCACAGGTGCCTTCAAGTAAAACAGCAAAAGAGATCTGGGATCTTTTGAAGGATCTTCATGAAACGTCCAACAAGAGCCGAGCTTTCTTTCTGAAGAATATGTTGTTTTCTATCATGATGGATGAGAAGTCATCTATCCAAGCACATCTTACAAAGATAAAGGACATCCGTGATCAGTTAGAAGCTATAGGCCGAACCATGGTGGAAGAGGATATGGTAGTGATCACGCTGAAAAACCTTCCCAGATCCCACGAGCATTTCATTGATACGCTCAATATCTCCTCTACTAGTGTTGATTTGAAGTTTCCTGATCTTTGCAACAAGCTGCTACAACAGGATCGATGGAAGCAGTAGTTTGGAAGCAGCGCTAGTTCATCCACTGAACAGGCTTTCACAGCCTCAACTTCGCATGAGTACAAGGGTAAAGCTCCGTCCTTCCAGCAGAAAGGACAAGGTCAAGGTCAACCTCAGCAGTCTTCCAAAAAGAAGAGCTTACAGTGTTCCTACTGTCATATATATGGCCATTTGGTGAACGATTGCCGGAAATTGATAGCATCCCAGCAATCCAAACAAGGAGGGTCCAAGTAGAAAGCCAATTCTACCACGCATCCTGATCAGAAGGAATCTGCCTTCTGTACGTTCATGGCCCAAACCTCCTCTAATGATGTTCAATCATCACCCTGGTACATTGACTCTGGAGCCTCTCGGCATTTCACACATCGTCGGGGTTGGTTTACAGAGTACATGCCTTTCACTGATTCAAAGATCTTTGGTGGAGGCGAAGAGTATACTGTTGTCCACAAGGGCAACGTTCGGATTTCATCTGGTGGGAGGGATTTAATATTCCTCAATGTATACTTTGTACCTGATATGAAGCTCAATCTACTGTCAGTCTGGCAGATTATGCAGCATTCACCACAGTTGGATGTCGTCTCCAAGTTGCACAAGTGCAGCATTGTTGACAGGGAGACTCGCACTACAGTTGCAGTTGGTATTGAGGATCATGGTCTTTATAGACTTGTTGATTCTACTGGTTCTCAGGAGCTCGCCATGGTAGCTAGGAGTACTTCCATCAGCACTCTTTGGCATCAGTGATATGGGCATCTCAATGTCCACTATCTCTCTCAGTTGGTTCGAGAGGATCTAGTCGTAGGATTACCTGAGATTCAAACTCAAAATCATGGAGTTTGCGGAGCGTATCAAGCTGGAAAGCAGCATAGGACTCCGTTTTCAAATGGAGACGCTTGGAGAGCATCCAAGGTCTTGCAGCTCGTTCATGCAGACATATGTGGTCCCATGAACACTCCATCAGTCACTAGATGCAGGTATTTTCTATTATTTGTTGATGATTTCAGCAGACGCATGTGGGTTTATTTTCTTAAGCAGAAATCAGAGGTGTTCACCATGTTTCAAATGTTTAAGGCCTTAGTGGAAAAAGAGTCTAGCTGTCAGATAGTCACCCTTCGGTCCGACAATGGAGGGGAGTTTTGTTCTCCAGAGTTCGCATCACATGGCATTAAGCATCAGCTTACCACACTTTACACCCCACAGCAAAATAGTGTTGTTGAGCGCAGGAACCGTACAGTCATTGAGATGGCTCGGTCTATGTTGGAAGATAGAAATGTTCCAAAACACTTTTGGGCGGAAGCGGTCTTCACTGCAATCTACCTTCTGAACCGGTCTCCCACAAAGGCGTTAAGAAGATGACTCCAGAGGAAGCTTGGTCTGGCAGGAAGCCCAAAATCAGTCATTTGAAAGTTTTTGGCTCTACAGCGTATGTTTGGATTCCAGATGCCACGCGCACCAAACTGGATCCAAAGAGTCAGAAATTGATGTTCATCAGCTACAGTGACAACCACAAGGCATATCAGCTGGTTGATATAGACACTAATCACCTCATATTCAATCGAGATGTAGTATTTGATGAAGAAAGAGGGCCTTTTCAGCCTTCCTCTCCTGATTTGAGCACTGAGGATCACCCTCCAAAGGCTGTAAGCATGGGTGTTCGTCTTCCCTTAGCTCCACCTGATGGGAGGGATTTAGTTGACTCTGAAGTTGTGGGGTCTCCCAGGCATGACATTGCACCCCCTGACTTTCCTCGGGATCTTCTCGATCCACATCCAAAGGAGCTTGCTCCAGATACTCCAGGCACTCTTCATCCTGCAGCAAATGTTGGTACTTCTACTCTTTGGCCTAAGTGGTGGGCCAAGACCATTGGTGATCTTCATGATGATGAGCTCATTGAGGGTAGATCAGTTAGAGGTAAGAGCAAGCAACACACAGTTAATTGCCAACATTCACAGTATTTATGAGCCTCAAACACATACAGAGGCTACAGGTGTACCTAAATGGGAAAAGGCTATGGCAGCGAAGCAACATAGTCTTCTGAAAAACAACACTTGGGTATTGTCCGATCTTCATCCAGGAAACAAGCCCATTGGCTGCAAATGGGTGTTTAAAGTCAAGTATAAAGCTGATGGGAGCCTTGACAAGTACAAGGCTCGGTTGGTGACAAAAGGGTTTTCACAAAAGGAGAGCATCGACTATGAGGAGACATTTGCTCCCACGGCCAAGATGAGTACCATTAGGCTTGTCCTCGCTCTCTCAGCTCAATTTGGATGGAAAGTCCATCAAATGGACGTCAAGAGTGCCTTTCTCAATGGTGATTTGCAAGAAGTCTACATGACGTAGCCTCCAGGTTTCAAGGTTGCCGGTAAGGAACACCAAGTATGTAGACTAGTCAAAGCACTCTATGGCCTCAAACAGGCTCCTCGTGCATGGTACATCAAAATTGATAAGTACTTGATTGATCAAGGCTTTAGGAGGAGTCCTTCAGATCCCAATTTGTATGTCAAACATACTAGTGATGATATTCTATTCCTAATAGTCTATGTTGATGATCTCATCATTACTGGCAATGCAGCACATCTGATCATGCAGGTCAAACAGAATTTGTGTCAACATTTTGATATGACAGATTTGGGACTTCTCCATTATTGTCTCGGTGTAGAGGTTTG
This sequence comes from Cryptomeria japonica, assembly GCF_030272615.1. Taxonomy (NCBI): domain Eukaryota; kingdom Viridiplantae; phylum Streptophyta; class Pinopsida; order Cupressales; family Cupressaceae; genus Cryptomeria; species Cryptomeria japonica. The sequence goes on from NC_081406.1 coordinate 574,983,476, forward strand.
GCAGACTGATAGCCACATATTCATTTCTCAGTCGAAGTATGCCAAGAGCCTACTAGATAAGTTTCGAATGCAAGATTGTAAACTTGCATCTACACCTATGGAGATAGGGCTCAAATTATCAGCCAAATCAGATTCACCTATACTGGATGAGTCTTCATTCAGGCAACTAGTGGGCAGCCTCATCTATCTCACTGCCACTAGACCTGACAAAAGTTATACTGTGAGCCATATTTCTCGCTTCATGTCAACCCCAAAAGTTGAACATTGGGTTGGAGCGAAGCGTGTGCTTAGATATGTGAAGGGCACTCCTGATTTTGGCATTCTGTACAATAGAAGCAAAGATCCTAGGCTGGTTGGTTTCACAAACTCAGATTGGGCAGGTTGTGTTGATGATAGAGAGTCAACTTATGGGTATGTTTTCAGCTTGGGTACAGGTGCAGTCACATGGACCAGCAAGAAGCAACAGGCAATAGCTCTTTCCTCGACCGAAGCAGAGTATCGAGGAACTGTTAAGGCAGCATGTGAGGCAATTTGGCTACTAGGATGCTTGCAGACATGCAAATGTCTCAACCAAGACCTACTCCCTTGTTTTGTGATAATCAAGTGGTTCTAAAATTAGCCAAAAATACAGTCTTCCATGAGCGGACAAAGCATGTGGAGCTTCATTGTCATTTCATCCACCAGCATGTTGAAGATGGATCAGTGATACTGCGGTACATTCCTACAAAAGATCAGACTACAGATATCCTCACCGAGTCCTTGAGCCTGGCAAAGTTTCTCAAATTTAGAGGGCAGCTTGGTGTGATAGCTAGCATGACCATTAAGGGAGGGTAGAATATTTAATTCTATGTTAGTCACCTATTTTTAGTTCCTTGGTTAATGGTCATTTACTTTTTTTATGTATTTAGCTTTTTAGTTAATTAGCTTTTAAGCTTTATTTAGCTTTTAAGCTTTATTTAGCGTTTAGCTCTTTAATCTTTTACTTTAACATTATGTTCTAATTATAGAACATCGTCTTGTAACCTCTATATATACGTGTGTGTATCGTTCAATGTAATCATCCGATTATTAAATCATTCATTCAATTTATTTTTCATCTTCTCCCTTGGTTGAAACTCTATTGATCACTTAGTTTAGAGTCTTAAGTTTAACAATTCATTAAACTAGTCAGTCCCCCAATAGCTACGTAAGATAGTAATTCTGCGGTGAGAGGATATAGGAGGATGTTTTATTAAGATACGTATAATTAAAAAGATGCGATTATATTCCAGCAACCACAAGCCCTTATGGAAGAGGCACAAAACATTTTTATTAAATTAATTACAATTAGTGGTAGTCAAAAAGGCAGCAGTCACTAAGAAGAAGACACTACCTTAGAAGAAAGGGACGTGGATTATGGAAGGACATGACTCTCCCACTCCAAGGAAGGGGGATATTTATTGGAGATCGGTATTCAAGGAGAAGGGGAGGGGGCCAATAAAGGAATCGAACAGCAGAATTAAAAGAGAAAAAAGAACGACACAGATCATATCAGAACTGTTATTAATTACAGGCAGTAACATTCTTGTTCTGGGTACTATGCATGGTATGCACTTAATATGTATGCTTAATATATGAACCCTGCTGATGTTCTTATAGAGGATTTTATAGTATTATAAATATTGATGATATATATAGTAATTATAATTATAATAATATTTTTTCTGGAAACTATTCTACAGTAATATATATTATAATAACACTTGAAAATAAATAAAAATATATAACATATATTTATGATGCCTTAATCAGATAAATAACAATACTAGATAGAAAATCAGAAAGAGCTTATAAACAGTAAGAAGAATTTGTACTACTGTCAGTATTTAAGAAGTTGGGAATTGAGATGTTTCCAAAGAGGGGCAGTCTAAATCCAGGCAATAGGGTGATTCCCAAGAGAGGGTGGGGATCAGCGTCCTGAGAACCTTGAGGGACAGGGTCCCAAGATAGGGTAAGAGCTTGGATCTGTAAACTTTGAGGGAACCTATTGTATTTGGTATTTAAGCACTTTGGTAACATTCACATCCTCTTTTTCCTTAAAACTGAAGTAGTACCAAAGTTTGACACTTGCATTAAAAATTATGGATGTATGATAGATGAGCAGGTTACTTATTAATAAATTAATTGCTTGCACTATAGAATATCACTGATTTGATTCATGATATGATAGATATGTCTCCTAATCAACTTAGTTTAAATCATAAGTATATTGAAATAGCTTAATTAGGGTTAAAACAAGCCTAAACCTAGTAGGGGACATTACAGAATATCCCCCTGTCCTGCTGTCCAATCCAATGAATGTAAGAGAGCTTCTATCTAGTTCATTATCCATGCTTTTACAATTTGAAATGTGAATTACTTGACTCCTATATGATTTTTCAAATGCATTTGATTTATACTATGTTTATTTGTGTGTGTTTGGCAGAGCTTTTCAAGTGAATTAATATAGTTGCAAGAAAAGTGAAGAAATTAATCTAAATCTAATTTACCTAAGAAATTAATGATGAATTTAAGATAAGTTAAGAAACAATAACAAAGCATTACCATTCTTTGGCAAGAGTATAAGATCTAATTACTAACAAATGACACATTGGATAAAGAAATTGTTTTATTGAAATAAATGAACTTGGAAGAAGCTTTGAAGTTTCTTGTGCAACCATTATACGTGTGTCCTTAGAAGATCCATATTTTATATGTAGCATCTTCTCCTCTTTGAACCTCGGGGTGCTCTACTTGATGGAAAGGGAAGATTGAAATTGAGGAGGAAGATAAGATTAACTTCATGTGCTATGCAGGTGAGGGGAGAGCCTAGATATAAGGGTTTGGGATTGGGCTTTGTAGTGAGAAATGCAATTCTCTAAGGGTGATCCAATTTCAACAACCAAGAATTGGTCATCATCAATGTTGATTGCAGCAACTATGGCGGAAAATGGTGACACTCCTCAATCTGCGAATCTCTCTTCTTTGGTGAAAGAAGTTATTCACGTTATCAGTTGTGGCTAAGAAGACAAGTCGGAATGGGGAAAAGATGTACACTTAATATTCTGTCTAAGACAAGCTTTTTCGTAAATGTTAGTATGCAGAAATCTACCCATCTGTGGGGAAACGGGATTTTTTTGGATTTTTTGAATTCTTAAAAATAATCAGAATAAACATCTTCGCAAACTTTTTTCAGATATTGGTCAATTCAAAGTTTTCAAAATATTTATCTATTTGGAAAGCTTATCAAAGGTACGAAAGTGTTTTGATTATTGAAGACGGATGTCATTGTAGGAAGAAGAAGAGGTTAAGAAGGACACAGTTTTGAATAAAGACTACAATATCTTCAAATCTTCGGCTAATTGTGAGGACGATGATGATGACTACCATGCCATTGCCCTACCATTTGCTTGGGGTAAAGATAAGTCCCATAAGGAGGTAATTTTCTCCTATTTCCATTCTTTTTGTATTGGAAATCAAATAAGAATTGTTATTTTTCCCTACTGTAGAACTCATTCAAAGAAATTAAGGAATAGAGTTGGTTTTTTCTTTGTTCTTTTCCTTCGTAAATTGCAACTCACTCGCCATTTTTTAGGGGAAAAGGAAAAACCTGATCAATGAAAAAAAAATAACCAACATTGTTTTTATACCAGTAATAATCAATAAGGAACAATCTAAAACATAACAATAAATTACCTGTAGAAATCTATTTCACCACAAAATTCATCGACTTGGAATCAAGCTCATCAATGACGAACTTATCAACAATCCTCTTATTCTTCCCCAAATTCTGCAGAAGAAATGCCACAAAGCCCGAAACGACCAAGGCATAACCTCTGTTCACTTTCCCAGGAACAACGCCCTGGACCTTCCAATTCCTCCGCCAATACTTATTCAACTCGATCCAAGCCCTATGTTGCCTGAATTTGTAAGCAAATGTAATTTGTGCTTAGCGAGGACTACAAACCCGTACCGAGAATAAAAAATTTGGCCTCGCAGTTGGACAAATTTCCGCATTGCAGGGAGACGCTTAAATATGATTTTTGAAATAATCGCCCGAAATGGCTGCTAATTCCTTCCAAAATATTGGAAGGCTTTTTACAAAAAATTCCTAGCATTGCCGGGAGAGGCTTGAATTTGATTTTTGAAATAATCGCCCAAAATGGCTGGCTATTGGCTGCTAATTTAGTGAAAAAACAATTAAAGACTTTCTTCAAATGGTTCTTCGGGGAGGCGTTCATGGTGTTGATTAATTTATTTTGAGAATTTATTTTGAGAAGTAATTTGTGGAGCAGGTGGTTCATAGATACTTATTTTTATGCAATTTTTGTAAATCATTTTGTAAATAAAATTATTAGTAATATTTCTTCAAAATAAAATTTATAGATGAAATTGAGGTTGACTTTGAAGTGCAATGGTTAGTTGCAACGGTTAGTTGCAAGCAATATTAATGTTGTAATCTCACTGAGTCGATAAGCAACTTTTTCCAAAGCTTATTTTAAATTTTTAAGCCTGTCGCTTCACTAAAATAGAGAAAGATTTCAATTATCCTTTTCTCCTAATTAGAATTTTATGTGGGAACACTCTAGCTTTTAAGTAGAAAATGTTCATACAGAGCCACATGGGGACATGTGGTTAAAACCAGAAATCTTCGTCTATATACCACTTGTCCATGTGTCGTTCAATCCCTGCTTTCTTTCTTTGATTTTTTTTTCTTTGGTTTTTTATACGTGATGACCAACAACATTTGAATTTATAATAATGATTTTTTTTAATATTCTTGATTTTTTCTTTTAAAAGTATATCTCAATTGAATGATAACAAAATAATATTAATATTATTATTAATTATACTAAAGGCATTCTTATTTGAAATGAACGAGTTCATTTTCAGGATCTATGCTTGATATCATCTCTAGTACATTTTTCCTTCAATTCATGCACATGAAGTTGTCTACCAATACTTCTTTAACATTCAATTCAAATATATTTGAACAATAGCCCAAAATTTTGCCAAATTCACCTTCCACACCTTTTTTGTTAGCTATTATAATATGGCAATATAATTTTACAAAGTGTTGACCAAATATTATTGTAGATGTCTATTAATTATATTAAGAGAAATGTATGTTTTCAAAAATGTATGAATGGGCTCTTCTTAATGGGGCTATTGGAGTTAACTCCCAAGATATCGAGGTTGTGGCTAAATGACAACCTCCATTGCAAGATGGATGAAACTTAATTTTGATAGGGCTTCCCAAGGAAACTTGTGTTAGTTGCTTCAAGATTTAGATGGCACGGCTATTTTTACAACATCTCTCATTAATGGCAGAATTTGAATCTCTCTCTTCTGGGTTTAAACATTGTGAAACTTGCGAAGTCAATAATCTAGAAATCGAAGGTGACTCCATGATAGTCATTAATGCAACCCCTAGTTGGCATCTCTAAGCCCTCCTCAGTTAAATACTTCTTGTGCTAGATTGCATTCTCTACACATTGATTAATCATGGTTTTCGTGAAGCTAACACAACAATTGACTCTCTTTCAAACCTAGTTGTTGATGGAGTCTCTTCCTTTGTTAGAGCTTCCCTCAACTTAGTTGGCATTTCTTCATTTATCAACATCACATCGGCATTGTTGGCAAATCTTCATATTGGCATAACCATTCATTTTCCTTATGGTTGGCGCACGATGGATGGTCTTTTTTGAGGCAAATGCTCGTACTTTCCTCGCTCCAACCTTCAAATCAGTCTCTTCATCTTTGAATTGTTCTTCCTTTGTTGCACTTATCTTCCTCTCCAGTAGCCATGTGGCTTTTGGTGACATCATATAGAAAGACCACCATCTTATCAACGATCCTACAATCTCTTTTGCCTCATATATAGGATTGGTTTTTGTACCATTCGTAGAGGTCATTTTTATGAGCAAGTCTATCACCTTCGACATTTGTTGCATCCCCAAATATGGCATCACATTTGCCATTAAAAGGCTCGGGTGGTCTTTTTATGGGCATTTGACTCCTTATTAAAGATAAATCTAGCTATGGGGTGGAAATGGACACTCCAATCCGATTTGTGAGTGCTCGACATCAGAAGGCATTTTTAGGTAAAATTATTGACCAACGCTTGAATGCAGTGTTTCCTGATCCAAACGATCTCATGGTGGAAGCAATAAAGATGATATTGGGAGCGTAGTTCATGATTTCAGAGGACCAATACCATGTCAACATGGATATTTCCTCACGATTCATAGCTTCCCTCTTATATATGGGGGAGCCAAAGGGCCACGTGTTGGAACTGATGAATATGCTTGTCAAATAAGATTTTCTTGGTGACCTGAAACTAGTCTTAGTAGCAATGCGCTTAGGAGTGCATATTTCCAACCCCATGGATATCCCTTGCTTCTTGAATCATGACGTCTCAGTGGTGTGACACCCATTTTGGCGAATTTCAGAGCCAACACCATTCTTGATTATCATCGACAAGCAGTCGAGGGTTGTTCTTTTCTTAAATTAATCGAAATTGAGCCAACCTCAGACATGGCTTGGATAATAACCTTCATGAAGAAATATATAAAGGACAAATACCCTGAGGAGCATGTGGCTAAGAGGTCTTCGAAGGAGAAAGAATGACTTATTGACTTCTTTGCATAATAGCATTCATGAAGAAATATATAAAGGACAAATACCATCACTAGCATGTGGTTAAGAGGTCTTCAAAGGACAAAGAATGACTTTTTGACTTCTTTACAAAATTGATTAAATTCTATTGATCAAAATTTCCCCCATCGCTTGTATTAGTTGACTAATCCATATTATTCAATTAAAATCAAGTATTCTATTGGCTAAATTAATTAATTTCATTAATATATTCATGCCTCATTAGCCAATTAATTAGTCAATCTATTAATTAATTAACCCCCAAATCCTTGAATTAATTCATCCAATTAATCAATCCCCCCTTTCCAATCCTTGAAATAATTAATCCAATTAATTAATTCATCCTTTACATCCCCTTGTTTGAATTAATTTAACTCAAATAATCCCATTTAGATCACGTCTCCTAACTTTAACCCCCCTTCTAATCTAACATCTAATCTAAACTCATGGGTTCTAACCAACCCTATCCACCTAACTAACCTTATCCTCTCTAACCTCTCCCCTCACATGTGTGTGCACATTCCCTAATTTCTTAAATATTAGGAAATTGAAACCAATTTTGGGTGGCTTCCTCCCAAAATGGACACATGTCAAGCCCCTTTTGACATTTGTCCCTCTTGGGGACACTTGTCCTCCTTTGTTGAGCCACAAGTGTGGAATCTTATTCCACGTGGCATTCTTAGGATTGTCACTTGTCCTCCTCAAGGACAAGTGTTGCATTTTCACAATCCCTTCCTCTCCTCCCAACTCCTATTTAATCCCCCCTCTTTTTCAAGCAAATCATCCACTTTCTCACTACCATACCGTTACCATGCAAAATTTCATCCACCATTAACACATCCATATTGTCATAATGCCAAATTTTATCCTCACATCCCCTCATCCAATCTTCACATCTTGAATCCAAATAGCATAATCACACATCATGGAGCAATATCAAGCAATTTTTGCATCAATGAGCACACTAATTACAATGGAATAATCAAATCAAGGAGTAAAATGAAGTTTGTTTTCTATTGTTTTATGTTTTTATGCATCATTTGCTTTCTTTCTAACATACCGATCTTGAGGTGTTTGAGCTAATTGTATTAGCTTAGATGGTTTAGTTTTAGCTTTCAATCATTTATGTTTACGCATGGTTTCCCTCACACATTTTCTAGCACGTCCGATGGGACCCACTTCACGGGTCGATCTAATCGTTTGATGTTGTTTAAGTGATTTTGATTGCAGGTATTTTGATGATGGAAGGCGAAAAATTGCACTCTCGTAACTTCATTTTGCAGGTTTTCGTACGGATTTGCACCCTGTTGATAGAATTTTGCATACGTATACGCAAAAAATCGCATTAGTCTATGCATAAATTTGCATACGTCTAGTTAACATTGTGCATTTGTTCACTGATAATGTCACATTTGTCCTTATAGCATTGCACATTCGTTTGGGTTAAAATGAACTAACTTTTCATTTGTCGTTTTTGCTATTTTTGGTGTCGCCTGTCAGTTTTTGATACATGTTTATTTCCAGATTTATTTATTTTTCTAAATAGAGTAGGAAATATATTTACAATGTGCTAACCCCATGGCTCGCAGAGTTAAAATCAAATTTACAAGATCACAAGAATGGGTAGAGTGCAGGAGGCTGCAGAAACGATATGCTAAGGTGTTGAGGGCAGAGCAATTGATTAAAGAGGAGGTAAAAATAAAATATTTGCAATACAAACAACGGGTCCTAGCTTATAATAAAAAATACAACATGCTCACGAGATCGTGCTTATACTACTAACTTCAATATGTGAAAATTTTATCAATTTGTTTGTAGAATATTAATTTTTCTTTTGCACAGTTAAGTGTGTCACATTAGTCCTGATTTTGCATTGAATTAGTCTTGATATCATGTCCCATTAGTCATGATTTTGCATTGAATTAGTCTTGATATCATGTCGCATTAGTACTAACAGAAATTTGCATTTGTACTATTAGAAATTAGCATTAGTATTGACAACATGTTTCATTCGTCTGTATACCATTTTGCATTCGTCTGATAAATATAATGCAAATTTGTTTCAGATTTGTCTCTGTTCTTAGGGTTTTTCTATATATCGATGCTCTGTCTACAGTGTGTGGCAAAAAACAATAGAGTGCTTGCAGAGGTGTTTCAAACTGTCAAAGGTGTTTCGAACTATCAAAGACAATAAAAACCCCAGTTTACTAATCATCTTGCTCGCAAGGATGTTTCAATTGATAAAGACAAATATTATACTTCTAACTATTTATTTGCAGAGGTAGATCAGGAGAGTGCTTGCTTTTTAGAGTAAACAACATTTGAATTTGGGCATTACAAAGAACATCTAGCTTTTGTGTTTGCTTTGCTTGGGCACATTTGTGTGTGTGAGTGGTCCCATAGCTGATACACACTATCCTCTCCCTTTGGCCCTCGTGGTCCTGGGTGCATGAGAAAAGTGTCAGCAATGCTCATTATCATTTTAATAAGTTGATGGCATGTCCCCCCCGAGAAGCCTATAAGGTTGGGTGAGGGGAGAATGACCCAAGCAGTAACAGGCTAAGGCCTAGTCACTTCTCAACTGCTATATAAAATATGTCGGACAAAAGTCTTCACAACGGGTACTAATTGCCTACCTATGTCGACCTCACCAGTGTTGGAATATGTGCAGAAGTGTGATGACATGATGATATTGTATGTTGTCATTGATGTCAATATGCTGAAGTATGAACCGGTATATTGAAGTAAGCAACCTGGCAAGTGAACCGGTATGATGATACAAGTAAATCGGTATGATGGTACAAGTGAAGCGGTATGATGAAGTGTGAACCGATATGATGGAATGGACCGGTATATGGAAAGTTTGTATCGGGGTTTCGATCGACGACATCCTGTGATGGGTTAGCATTGAAATGAAGATCAAATCATGTTGCCATGTCAGCCTTGTGCGCATGAAGGATTCTTCTTGAGGATCTTGCATGAAGAAGATTGATCCTATCTACCTCGGGAATGTGTGAGGACTCAGTAAACGGTGGAGAGTGCGTGATGGGTTACCAGCTTCCAAAAGCGGCAAAGAACGAACGATGGAGAATGTCTTGAGATCTGTTCAAGACTGTTTTATTCAATGCAATGTGTTTGAATGATCAGGATTGATCCGATTGTATTGATAACCTAAAAGATTAGGGTTTAGGGTTCATGCTACCGACCTATCTGTTTCCTATAAGGTCGATGATGAGTTGCATTATGAGGTTGTTGGAAAATGTTATGTGTGTATCCAAGTGAAGAGATACTTGATTCTTGCCAGACCGGAGAAGTGTGTTGATACCTGCAAAGTGTGATTGCAGGAGCAAAGGAACTAAAGTGGATCTGCATTGGTATTAAGTGTTGTTATCAGATCAGTGCATTTCCTATTGACTTCTAACCATTTCAGCAGTTGGAAAATCCCTTAATCGGATAGCTTTAACAGCCTTTGCGTAAATCCTTTAACAGGGTGACTCAAATTCATTGAGTTCTTCAAATCCTCTTGCGAGGTAACCTTTAGCAGGGTTCTAACCTTTAACCGGGTATTTAGCCATCCCTTAACCGGGTGATCTCTAGCAGGATCGGTTCCTAGCAGAACCTATTGTAAAGTCCATAACCAGATTAGGCTCCTAACAGAGCGAACTTCAGAAGAGTTCAAAGAACAACTTGTGGGTATTCATCCCCACCGTGGTTTTTCCCAGTTGGGTTTCCACGTGAAAAATCAGTGTGTCATGTGTGATGATTTTTCATGTGATGATTAGTGTTTTATGTTAAGTGGTAATGCATGTTGATCCAGTGGTCTTTATATTTCTAATGAATTGCTTGTTTATGCATATGGGTGAAGTGGAAAGGAGAGATTAAGTTGTGTGAAGATCTAAGTGTTATCGGTTTGTGTGTTTCACGGTCTCACTGTGTTTTACCGGTAGTGCCCTATTTTAGATCGGTGGTCCTGTTTACCAGTTAGTGCAGTCTTTGCAATCAAAGTGGTTTAGGAGAGATCTTGTCTATACTGATTCATCCCCCCCTCTCAGCATCTATTGAGTACTTACTATTCATCATTATTCATCAACCAGTACATGTGTTCCACGGGAAGGAAGCCTCTCGAGGGAGAGAGCGTATATGGATGCTCGAAAGAGAATCTCGTACTATGAACCTTTGTTTTGGATTTGCCAAAATCCTTTTATTTGTTGACTCAAGCATTATGATACGTGCATGTCGAAGATACCCCTCATGTACCCCTCAATTTGAGATAGAAAAATTCTCGAGATCTTAAGATCTTTAGACATTTGAAGCCTGGCATGCCTGAGAAGTGTGTGTAATGGAGTGGAGTCAGTGTTGCCAAGCTTCTATCTAGCCTGTTGAATGTGGTATTTTGGGCTAGGGGATTTGACAAGTATTGTCTCTTTACCAACCTAGGAAGTGCATGATTACTTTTCATTTTTCATACTCACGTGTTTGTCATGCTTGGTGTCAAAAGAATCTTTGTCAAAAATTAACTCAAAATATCAAACATCTCACATCACTAGGTCTTAGTTTGGTCTTGTCCTTCAACAAATTGTCCTCTCATTCCAGTGAGTTTGTGTCAGTTGTCTCGTTATGTTGTCAAAATTACCTAAGCCATTCAAATCAGTTCATCTTGGTCATCATTTCAAATATGACGTCATTATTATCGCCTACTAAGGTCTTGACTTTCATATTCACTTCTATCGTCACATTTATCAATCATACCCTTGGTTGTCATCATTCCAAATTTAACATCATCACTATCATCTACTAGGGTTTTTGACTTGAATGATCACTCTTATCATCTTGGCTGTTGGTCACAACTTTGGTCATCATTGCAAATATTACATCATTATTATCATCTACCAAGGTCTTGACTTGCGTAATCAATTTTGTCATCTCAATTGGAAGTCATCACTTAATTCATAATTTCAATCCTTACATCGTTATTATCATCTATCTAGGTCATGGTTTTATCTCATCGTGTTCGATCATCCCAATCATTTATCAAATCTTAGTCATCGCTTTTAGCTTGCATCATCACCATCGTAATCTTGAGATTCTATGTTCTTTGTCATCATCAATCTTCACTTAAGGCAAGGATTAAATCTTTTCATCAAAGTCCAATTTCCTTATTTGATCAATTGAGTCACCAATCGTACTACATCATTTCAATCAAATCAATCCTTATCTTTTTGATTAATCAATTGGTACTATAATATAGTCCATCAATCAGTCCTATCAACTTAATCAAATTAGACAAAAATCAATCCTTTTCATTCACATTTTCTCAAATCACAATAGCTTGCATCTTTTCTACAACAAATCAACATCAACTCTTTGACTATATCGTGTCTAGAGTTGCATCTTTATTTCATCGTGGTCTTATCACCTCGAGCGAGAGGTTCGATTCACTTTGATATATCTTGTTGCTTGAGTGTATCCTCTCAAGTAACCTCGGTATCGCACTACTTTATTCAGACGTCATTCAATTGTGATTTGAGTTTTTGGTTCTTTAATCAATTTATCTTTGAATCGGTCATTTTGTTCACTTTAGACTCATTTCTTGTCAGTATTGATCAAATCGGATAGTTTATCCAATCCTTGATTTTGGTTTCATATTCTCATCATCTCACCATCTTGTCTCTCATTTCATGCTCGTTATCACTCGATCTCAATCTCTACAAGCTATGGAACAAGAACCTTCTCAGTTTGGTCTAGGATTCTCTGAACTCCAAATGAATCCCAATTCAGGGGTTAGCCCTATCATGTCAGGAAATGTTCCTACCACTTATAACCCACCTAATATAATCACTTCTGACGACACTATGGTCAATCAACCCAATGAGACAGATGTCAAAATCAATACAGTTAACCAATTCCTCTCAAATCTTGACAATGCTCAAATGGTAGATGAAATCATCAAAAGTCGTAAGAGCCTCATCTTTGCGAACATGGTTTCCCAAGGCATGACTGTTGCATTGCCCAATGCACCTGTGTCTGCAAGTCCACAAGACCCCCCTCAATAACAGACACCTTTACAACAACCCCTGGTGTCATTCTTGATCCACCAACAAGTTCAACCGCAAATGGCACCAATGTAGAAAGAGCGACCCACTTACGTCAATCATATGGCCACCTTTGGATAGCCTTACACGACATTATCAACCATTCTATGCCAAGTCATCAAGACTTGCACCACCTCTACCTTCATGAGGGGGTATCTATAACGTACCAATCAATGTGCCATCTACACAACTTATCACATCACTTCCTATGATGGCTCAAATGTTGATGTCGACCTGTGCAATGCAAGTCGCACCTTTCATTAATCCTATCATTTGACCCATGAATGCACCTTCAACGCAGGCACTAGCTTGGACTACGAGAATGCCAAGTTATCCAGCATCATTTGTCACATAGGCTATGCCTAGGGGCATGAATTACATAATGCCATTATCATCTATGCCTCCTCTCGTCCAGTCAGTGTCACAAGTCGTCAATTCCTCCCAATATCAACCTCAAGCGACATCGCAACCTGTTGTTTCACAACCATGATTCAGTTATCTACAGGCACCGCCAGATGTCATCCATTGTTATGACGAACATTCATCAATTACCAAGTGGCACTCATTAGAATCCCCCATAACAAAACACTCAATCTAATGTATATCCCAATTATACGGGGGCAGTTATATTCAAGGTAGCATTCCCCAGTTTTAACAAAATGTTGCGACATCTTCACAACCTCCTCAATATCAACAATTGTTGTTTGTCCAATAACATGTCCGTGCCTATCAAAACGTGGTAGGCTACCATAATCTACCATAACAACCAAGTTATATGTCCTCACACCAAGTGGCGCAACAAATGCTACATTATCAATCTGCTACGCCATCTCCTGATCCATTTCCTATCAATATTGAATGCGAGGAAATGAAGGCCACTCTCAAAGCATTGCAAGAAAATAATTTTGAATGGGTCTTCAAATTTGAGGAATGCTATCCTTACCCATTCGACAAGTCCATAACGGCTATGCCTTTTCTCAAACACTTTGAGATGCCAAGATTTGATAAATACAAAGGGAAAGGTGATCCAAGTCATCATGTCAAAGAGTTTTGTATGGCTTGTCAAGAAGTGACATGGTGCGACAACTATCTTCTACAGTTATTCTCCAAAAGTATCAGTGGCCCTTCATTGGATTGGTTTTCTAAGTTGCCATTCGACACTATCACTACCTTTGCAAACTTGTATGAGCGCTTCAATCTCATTATCACTACAGTATAGAGAACGATATCTTTGTGCTATATTTGTGTCAAAACAAACACAAAGGGGGTGAAAGTCTTATAGATTACACTCAAAGATGGAGGGCCCTCACTGGTCATCTCTCTTGTACGTCGTCGAACACTCAACTAGTCCCGATTTTCATTAATAACCTCCACCCAAAGCTTGTATATCACATTCAATTTAATTGCACGAGCACCTTTAAAGACATCATGTCTAAAGGGCCATCAGTTGAACAAGCTTTAATCAATGAAGGAGTCATTAAACTCTATAAGGAGTACTCTGATAAGCCTAATCATGACAAGCAAAGATATTAGAACAAAAACAAGAATGTTGTTGGCAATGGGGTCACTAATTCTAAAATAGTACAAATATTTGTGGTTGCAAAACCACCACCCCCACAACAATCATATGTTAACCCTTCTCCTACCTTACATCCACAAGTGCAAACACAAAATGCGCAAGCTAATCAGACCAATACAATCACCATGCTTCAAGATCCTCCCCATCAGACATGGTACAATGGCTCGTGACGTCAATTCACACCCATGGCAGAACCCCTATAGGTGATCTTTAAATGCATGGAGCAACATAACATAACCATATTGGTATAAGGACAACGAATATTGTGCCTATCATCGCATCAAGGGTCACGATACGAATAAATGCATAAATCTTAGACACCTAGTACAAGAACTTATTTACCAAGGTAAAATTGTTGTTGACCCTACCATAGGAAAGTCTCCCAACGACAATCTAGGCATGTATAACAATGCTCTTCCTAAGCATCAGGTAGAGGCTAGCACGTTTAATGCTAATTAAGCTCACATGACCAATAACATTAACTACAATAATGTACCCTTATATTATGGTCCTACAATAGGTTATATATCTCGAGAAAATGATCATATTAACATGATTCATGTCAAAGGAATTTATACTCAACGTGTTGTGACTACTAGTAGAGCTCGTATGTCAACCCTTGGTGCTCTCGTACCTAATACTAGCCCAACCACATATGTATCTACACAATATAATATCCTTGAGCATCTAGGCAAAACTCCTACATAGATCTCTATCTTGGATTTGATAAAAGCCTCTCCTACTCATCAGGAGATCCTCACATGAATATTACAAGAGGTTTGTGCTTTTAGTAATATAGACCCTACACAATTCCAAGCCATGGTTGCGCATCTATCTTCCACATACCATCTCAGTTTCACACAATTTGATGCCATGGTCCCAAATCTTGATCACGTTTGTCTACTTAATATCGAAGCTATTGTAAAACAATATAAGGTGAAACAATTCCTAATTGATAATGGTTCTGATCTGAACCTCTGCACTTTGAAATTTGTTACTCAAGTGGGGTACATCGTTGTGGATATGCACAATCAGTGCATTACCATCAAGGCTTATGACAATGCTGAGCGAAGCTCAGTAGGTATGATCAACCTCCCAATTAAGGTAGGCCCGATAACACATAACACATTGTGCCATGTCGTTGATCTTGATCTGTCGTTCAATATCCTCCTTGGTCGCCCATGGATATATGCCATGTAGGTCGTCCCTTCCACTTACCACCAATGCCTAAAGTTTTTGTTTCAAGGATGTGAAATCACAATCTGTGGTGACGCTTAACCATTCAAGTATTGTCGTGCTCTCAAGGCTTCATCTCCATATTCCTATCATTTCCCAGGCATCAATAGTGGAACCACGTTTGTAGATCCATCTTCCTCATATCTTGACCCTGATGTCATACTCGCTATTGCGAAAGAGAAAACTTCCATCTCCTCATCATTTTCCCAACTCAAGGTCAATGACGTTAGTTGTGGTGAGTACGCCCTACAAGATACCTTCACAGTAGGTGCCCTACCTCTAGATTCACGTTCTCACACCAAGCCTACCAAGTAGAAAAAGAAGAAAGAACATGTGGTGCATAAATATGGCTTCACCACATTACAGTCTCATGGTGTGCTCAATCACGAGGTCATAGAAGGAGATATCAACCAATGGTTCTCCAAAGATGTCTATGTGGATAATGAGATTTTCCTCAATCAATTCAAAGAGAAATATCACGTGGCTCACTAGTTAGCCACCAAGAAATGGAATTATCGAGGCGAAGGCCTAGCACAAGTAGAAAATGGAATTAGAAGACCTATCGATCCAGCCCCCAATTTTAACCATCGAGGGCTTTGTTTTGGATGTCCCTCCCACGAGGCCTCAAGTTCGGCTAGCACTTTAAAAAATAACGAAAAAGTTTCAATCGATATCAACAACATGCCTAAGGAGGTTGCCAAACAAGCGTACAACAATATAGATGGCTCCTCAACCTTTGGCACATCTGACCGCTGTGATATATTTGTCCTCCTAATTTACCTTCCCCTTCACCCTAAGCTCATTGATTGGGGCCAAATTGTTGCACACCTAGATACATTCCAAAATGATACAATACTTCTACAATTTCTAGGGGCAATTGAGTGTGCACCATACTATCATCCCAAGTAGAACACAGTCTACAAGTTGGACCCTCAAGGTTACTTTGGGGAAGAGGGAATCCTTAACCACAAAAGTGAAAAAGAATCAAAAGATCAAGAGTCTCATGGTGAAAACCTTTCTAAGGCACTTGTAGACCATAAAATAGTAAAAATAAAGGGTGTATTTGCTGGTGAAAACCTCTTTGAGGCACCAGAAAATGAGGATTCTCTTCTTCCCCTCCTTGATGACCATGTTCCTAAGAGATCATGAATCCTCATAGATCAAACCACATAAATAAATTTGGGCACAACAAAAGACCCACGCATCACTCATGTTGCTACCTCTTTATCTGATGATGAATTTCAGGGTATCTCTGAGATTCTTCACAGGTAGCCTCTTAACTTTGCATGGTCTTATGCAAGCATGCCTGGTATTGAACCCTGAGTTATTCATCCATCACTTAGCAATTGATCTGAATGCTAAACCGGTCAAGCATAAACTACGCGAGATACATCCCAGAATTGCATTATTGGTTAAGGCGGAGTTAGAAAATCTCCTAGAGGTTAAGTTCATCTAGCTTATTGACTATTCAGAATGGATCTCCAACATGGTACCTATTTCAAAACCCTGTGGTGCTATCAAAGTATGTATAGACTTTAGATATCTAAATAAAGCATGTCCCAAAGATTATTTTCACTTCCTAACATCGATATCCTTGTTGATTTGATAGTAGGACATGAAATGCTTTTCCTCATGGACAGATTCTCAAGATATAACTAGATAAAAATAGCAGAAGAATATCAGCATGAGACCACATTCACTACCCTATGGGGCACCTTCTGCTACCATGTCATGCCTTTTGGTCTTAATAATGCATGTGCCACATATCAACGCGCCATGGCAGTGATCTTTCGTGATCTCATGCATAAGATCCTAGAAGACTATGTAGATGATATACTTGGAAAATCCAAGATTAGAGCAGAACATACAACTATCCTAGAACAGATATTTGAGCGCCTGGCTAAGTATAAATTGTGCATCAATCCAAAAAAGTGCATTTTTGGAGTTACATCAAGTAAGATCCTAGGGTTCATAGTCTCCAGGCACGACATCGAAGTTGATCCTAAAAAGGTCAAAGCAATATTGGAGATACCTCCTCCCAAAACATTGAAAAATCTATGTATCCTTCAAGGAAAGCTACAATATGTTTGTCGCTTCATTTCCCATCTTGTAGATAAATGTCATCCTTTTACTCACCTTCATAGAAAAGGTGTTGAATTCAAGTGGGATGCCCAATGCCAATAGGCATTCGATAAGATAAAATAATATCTAGCTCATCCTCCAGTTCTAATGTTGCCCATTCGAGATCGTCCTTATCTTTTATATATTTCAATAACTCCAACAGTTGCGGGGGCACTTCTTGCCCAACACAATGATCAGGAAAAAGAAAGAGCAATCTACTACATCAGTCGAACCTTGGTCGGATTTGAGCTAAACTACTCTCCCATAGAAAAAGCATGCCTAACGGTTGTCTTTTGCTCGTAAAAGTTGCACCATCACATGTTGATTCACATAGTCAAGCTCATTTATAGAATTGATCCTCTGAAATACTTTCTATCCAAAACAACCCTCACTGGTCTCATGGCCAAATGGGTCACGTTACTCAATGAATTCAACATCCAGTATGTAGATAGAAAGGCGATCAAAGGACAAGTCATTGTTGATCAGTTGGTCGAAATACCCTTGGTTGATGCTTATCCACTGGTCATAGAGTTCCCGGATGAGTATGTATGCACAATCATAGAACAACCTCCCTGAAAGCTTTATTTTGATGGTTCTCATTCACAAAAAGGAGCAAGGGAAGGCTTCTTATTTGTCACTACCCAAGGCGATCTTATTCCCAAGTCCTTCAAGATGTCTTTTCCATGTACCAATAATATCGCTATATATGCAAGACTAATCACTGATTTAAAAGCAGTTATTTAGTGGAACATCTCATATATCCTGGTCTACGACGACTCGCAACTAGTCATCTAACAGGTTAATGATGAATATCAAACCAAAGATGACAAGCTCCAACCATACAAAAGAATGGTTGATGACCTTAAGTAGAACTTTCAGAATAGTCTTTGACCAGATCCCTAGGGCTCAAAACAAAGAAACAAATGCAATGGCCACTATCAGATCTCTTCTCCACATGGAATCAAATAGTTCAAAGTATGAGTTTTTGGTCAAACAACTACTTCAATCAGCATTTGAGACATCACACACATAAATGGTGTGCAACATTGTTGGACCCCAATCACCCTGGTACCATGACATACATGCCTATCTTAAAGATGCTACCCTTCCACCCAACATATCCCGCAATGACCATTGAAACCTTATCCGCCATTTTGCTCGATTTACCCTTGTAGTAGACAATCTATATCATCACAGCTACCATGACATCCTTGCTAGATGTCTCAATTCGTCTGAAGCTAATCTTGTGATGAAAGAAGTGCACGCTGGAACTTGTGGTGCTCATACGAGCGAATACGTTATTGTCAAATAGCTCTTAAGAGGGATACTATTGGCACACCATGGAACATGATTGTTATGAATTTGTGAAGAAATGTGTGCCTTATCAACAACATTGGCACCTGATTCATGTTCCACCTCAAGATTTACAATACCATGGCCCTTTTCTACATGGGGCCTTGACCTCGTTGGTAAGATCCACCCCCCTTCCTTAGAGGGACACAAGTTTATCATTGTTGCGATGCAATATTTTAACAAGTGGGTGGAAGCCATTCCCCTCACCCTCACCACTGGTATCCAAGTGTCTAAGTTTATCCTATACTATATCATTTGCTGCTATGGGATTCCCTCCACCATCATTACCGACAATGGAACCCCATTAAAAACCAACACATGCATAATCTCAGTTCCACATTCCATATTCAACATCATTGGTCTACACCATACTACCCCCAAGGGAATGGCCAAGCCGAGGCAACTAATAAAACCTTGCTTCATATCCTAAAGAATTTTGTCAATGAAACTAGTCGTGACTGACACCTCCGTCTTAATCATGCCCTTTGGACCTACCGCACTAGTATCCAGACCCCCACTGGTGCCACCCCCTATTCCCTTATCTATGGTGCAAAAGCAGTCTTACCAATTAAGGTCGAATTATCATCACTGTGCATCTCCTTGAAAGAGTTTGTTTCTGATGAAGACTATAAAGTGGCAAGATTAGCTCAACTAGATATTCTTGATGAGAAGCGTTAAAAAGCATATGATCATCTGCAAATATATCAGATCTGCCTTAAGAGGCAATATCAGAAGAGGGTTCACCCTCATGAGTTTGAAATAGGTGACCTAGTTCTCAGAGAGAGTCCACGGAATAAATAGGACCACGAAAAGAAAGGAAAGTTTGAAGCCAACTGACTAGTTCCATATGTGGTCACAACAAAGTATGACTCAGAGGCATATCAGCTATCTGGGTTCACTCTTGTGAGTTTGAAATAGGTGACCTAGTTCTCAGAGAGAGTCCACGGAATCAATAGGACCACGAAAAGAAAAGAAAGTTTGAAGCCAACTGGCTAGTTCCATATGTGGTCACAACAAAGTATGGCTCAGGGGCATATCAGCTATCAACTCCAGAAGAGGAGCCTCTCAATGTGAAGAGATTCTATGCATAATCTGTAGTACTGTACCTTATGTTTTAAATATCATAAAATACCCAAAAAATCATAAAATCATAAAATACAAAATAAAGCAAAAATGGCAAAAATATTAAAGAGAAATAAATTCATTCAATGGTGAAAACTTGGCAAACAGGTGCATTGGACATGTATATATGGTGAAAACCTAGCAACGGACGCTGTGTGTAAAAGGGTAGTCCCATTATCCTTTAGCCCTCACATCCATCTTCCTGTGGCGCGGTACAATATGTATTGTTACCTGCCCCCATTTGCATATCCATCGTCTCCATCCGCTTTGCCTCGTGCCTTGTTTGTCCATAGTCCTTGTAAACATTCCTCTACATTGGGATTTATATGCATAGTGTCTCATCATGTATTCTTCTTCCCAAGCCTTTTTGGTCATTTTGTCAGTTTTACATAGGTGTCCCTTGTATATAGGTGTCGGTGTACATAGTTGTGTGTTAGTCCTGTCCTTCGAGATCATATCCTATTAGATTATTCTTCAACAATCATCTTTGAGCATATTTGTCATCATGATCATATCAGGTCCCTTTTGTCAATGCATCTCTCATCAATCTTTTATCCCGGTGTTATTTCGAGATATATCGTTTTCACATCAACAACACCCATCATCAGTCTACGCATGATATATCCTTCCTCAAGTCAACATCATCAAATCCTCATCCAATCAATCATCCTTTGACATAAGATATCTGAGACACTTGTTTTGACTTAAATTACTTTTCATCTTTATTTATTTTTAAGCTCCTCGGGTCTTGGTTCCTCTTGGTCACCACAATCCTTTATATCATGGTGCGTTGGGAATAACAAGGCTCAGGATGTGATCTTGTTGCTTTTGGTTTTGCTTGGCATGTCTTTTAGATGTGTTCCTTGTTGTGCCCTCATGAGGTCTCTGCTATCTCATGTTACATAGGGGCATATCTCCTGCATGTGGTTAGTTTAGAATCGTTTCCTATAGGGTCTTTGTAACTTTGTATGGTGCTACATTAGCCTGCATGACTATTTATACGTGTCATTCCATGTATTGGTTGTGAAATTTCACCCTGGTTCCTCATACCTTGGTGACTCACATACACTGCTAAATCAATATAAGTGCTCACATGATGTCTCGTTTTGCAGGTGCTCGCGCTCCATGTTTTTTCCATCTTCATCTCCACTGCATTTGCATTTTCTCCCCTTCCCATCTGCTTCTTGTCTTTCGTCTCATCCGCAGGGGCAATGTTTCTTTCGAGACGTTGCCCGACCCCTATTTCCCCGTGCACCCTCTCAAGGGGGCATCCCTGGCCTCTCCTTTATCTCTCTGGGGCTTTTTTTTTTGCCTTGCTCCCTTTTCTCCGAGTTGTTGGTGTCTTATTGTCTTCACACCAACACTATGCTAGCGCCACCGCAAAGAGGGGCAAAATGTAGACACTTAAATTTGACTGATTAATTCGATCAGATCAAAATTTCCTCAGTCGCTTGTATTAGTTGAATAATCCATATTATTCAATTAAAATCAAGTATCTTGATGGCTAAAATAATTTTATTAATAAAGCCATGCCCCATTAGCCAATTAATTAATCAATCTATTACTTAATTAACCCCCAAATCCTTGAATTAATCAATCCAATTAATTAATTCCCCCTTCCCAAATCCTTGAATTAATTAATCCCCCCTTTCCAATCCTTGAAATAATTAATCCAATTAATTAATTCCCCCTTTCCAATCCTTGAATTAATTAATCAAATTAATTAAATCCCCCTTTCCAGAACCCTTATTTGAATTAATTTAATTCAAATAATCTCATTTAGATCACATGTCTCCTAACTTTAACCTCCTTTCTAACCTAACTTCTAATCTAACCTCATGGGTTCTAACCAACCCTATCCACCTAACTAACCTTATCCTCTCTAACCTCTCCCCTCGCATGTGTGTGCAGATTCCCTAAATTCCTAAATATTAGGAAACTAAAACCAATTTTGGGTGGCTTCCTCCCAAAATGGACATGTGTCCTCGAGGACACATGTCAAGCCCCTTTTTACATTTGTCCCTCTTGGGGACACTTGTCCTCCTTTGTTGAGCCACAGGTGTGGAATCTTATTCCACATGGCATTCTTAGGATTGTCACTTGTCCTCCTCAAGGACAAGTGTTGCATTTTCACAATCCCTTCATCTCCTCCCAACTCATATTTAATCCCCCCTCTTTTTCAAGCAAATCATCCACTTTGGCACTACCATACCGTTATCATGCAAAATTTCATCCACCATTAGTACATCCATATTATCATAATGCCAAATTTTATCCCCTCATCCAATCTTCACATCTTGAATCCAATTAGCATAATCACACATCATGGAGCAATATCGAGCAATTGTTGCGTCAATGAGACCACATCTTAACATGGGATAATCAAGTCAAGGAGTAAAATGAAGTTTGCATTCTATTGTTCTATGTTTTTATGCTTCATTTGTTTTCTTTCTAACATCCCTATCTCGAGGTATTTGAGCTAATTGTGTTAGCTTAGATTGTTTAGTTTTAGCTTTCAATCATTTATGTTTGCTCGTGATTTTCCTCACACAACTATGTATATGTTTATAGGCTTTTAGACTACAGATTTAATTTATGCTAGTCAAGTCTAGGCTCTATTTTGCTTCTTGCATCCCACTTAATGATCTATGTCATTATATATTAGCTCATCAAAGGAGCTTTGTTTTGCTTGGATTTTTAGCCTTATTGTATGCAGCATGTACAAACTTTTATTATATTAATATAAAATCTAAGCTTACCTATCCAAAAAGGTGTATGAATTGGATATAGAAGGTAAAAAATAAAGAGAGAATGAAATTATAAGTATTGTAATTATGAAAATTAATATTTGTATATAGGAGAAGGAATTGGAATTGATCATGTAATATTATAAAAATTGAATGTAGAAACAATACATAAATTAAATTTAAGTCTATTTAACTATGTTTTTCATGTAGAAATAACCTTTGGTTAGGTTTTATGTACCTATTTAAGATTTTTTTTATTTTTTTTGTTGTGAAAATTGATAGGATACCAGCAAAGGTTAGATTGGATACTGTAGTTTTTTTTCTTTTGTGTATTGATATTATTATTTTATATATGCTTCAATTGTTGCATTCCTCTTGTTCACTGGTATTTTGTTATGTTTTAATGCACTGATATATGATGTTGTTTTATATCGTTAAACAATGGTTCATAATGTTATTTAATCATGTTTATACATGTTAGAGCTAATGATGAGATTTCGAACTAACTACATTGTTTTGACCTAGTGGTTGTAGGGAATTCATTATCCTTCGCAAAGGGAGGGAAAGTATCATCGGAAATGGGAGGTAAGCAATTGATCGGTCAATATTGTCATCCAAGTCTCCAAACCTATAAGTGTGATCTTGTCATGTTTTGTAAATAGAGCCTAGTGTTGAGGAGTTTTTCCCTAGGTACTTGATTAGTTGATTCAAGTTTGCCAGTGAAGAGGTTAGGATACCTCTTGTCATAGAATCTCAGTGTTGACCTTAGCTGTCGAATAACTAAGCTCATTAATAATGGTATTCATAATCATTTTGGATTTAACTTTAAGTTAATTAAAACACACACACACACACACACATATGTATGTATGTATGTATACGTGTGCAAAATATTAGTGTAGCACAAGTATTCATACATGTATACCTATGTATAATATGTACCTCATATGGTATACATTATAATCATAGAATATTGTTATCAATACTAGAGAACTTCTCAATGTAATAATACATGAATGTAATGGCCAAAGGCCATGCTCACTTGTAAAAGCAACTTCAATATTTCACAACATATATCTTTTGAGGCAAACTCCATAATACCATATACTTTTAAGTGGTGAGAGACTTATTTGAACAACCATGATTCTTATATATTAAAAGTATTGTAAGCTTGGTACCTAAACTTTAGGAAGTTGTCCATTAATAAGAGAACATTATAGGAGCTTTATTTCATCGCATAAAACATAAGAGGTTGCCACCACTAGCTATTAAGTTGGAAACTCAATGAACTCGCCAAAATAATTCTTGGAAATGAAATGGAAATGTCTCCAATTTAAATGGAATTCACATAATTACTTAAACAAGTAGTAAAGAGAGAATTTGAAGTCCATACGATAAAGAGAGGAAAGCAAGCTATGTTTTATTCATGTTGAAAGATGGGAATATAAAACATGTGAACTGCTTTGTATAATTTGAAAGGACAAGCGTAGAGAATACTTTGCAAGTAATTGGTGATAGCTGAAAGGAAGGATTTGGAACTCGAAGTTCATCCTTAGTCTGAATAACAAGCTTAATCCAGGTTACGCAAATAGTTCCTCCTTTATTTTTAAAAATTGAAAGGTTTACAGTTTGGAATCAATTGTTTTAGAAAAAAAAAGAGCTATCATGAGAATGATAATAGATTCTCAAAGCTTGGATCCATCTTTTGCTATGAATTGTTTAAGAATAGCTGTGAAAATCATAATATCCTGTTAACTTCTTAAGCCGTGACAGAATAAATGTACCTTGTAGAGTCTTCTTTCAAATAGAAGAAAGTAAAAGAATATAAGTTAATTAAAATGACTCTAATTTAATATTCCAAAAACTGCTAAGAGTATGTATGAATTCTAAAAGTTATCACAGTAAATATTTGGTAACCCTCTCTTGTTGAATGAGCAGACAAGGCTCATGGCAACCTAAGAAACTAGTCTAAGACTTACCTAAAAATGGAAATATGGTTAGAATCAACTTATAATGCTTAATTCAGTCCATTAAGAAGGAAAATATATGGATTAAATTTAACAGAAATCATGAAGTGATATTGAAAACCCAAGAATGAATAAAGGCAAAGAGTCATAATAGACGTAATATGTATACAAATCTTTTCACATGTTGTACGACATGATACAATATCACTAAGTAGAGATTTTAACAGTGAATCGTTAATTGGAGACTCATTCCCATAATCATGAGGAGGTATGTAGTATGCTACTCATGATTGTGAATATGAAGCCAATAATGCATAAACAAGAGAAAAGCAAGTCAATAAACATGACCTTAAAATATAAAGGTATAATACTATAAATCTTGTCAAAACAAGTCTACACCAAGTATGGCAAGTGTGAATGTGCCTCTAGGTTATGTCATTATGCAATTAGCATAAGAGACTTCATTGTTGGTTAGTGAGACTAAACACATATGATGGTTCTAATTGAGTAGGGTGGTGAACAAGGCAACATGTTTAGCCATGTATGCAAAATAAAAACCTTTGGCCAAGGTGATGCTTCACAAAGCAAACATATGTCAATTCACATGATCCAGATAAACCGCCCAATCAAAGATCATGCTAGTTAGGAGGTTCCTATGGTGTGTGACCAACTAGAGTTATGTAGGGTCAAAACACCAGTCTCAGATGGTATTAGACCAATTAACCAACTTACACCCTTGCAAAGGGCATGACCACTTTCGGTTGAAAGTTGAGCGAGAGATCACCAGGTCTATGGTTGGGTGGTAAATCGCCCTGATAATAGGTTTCCTCTTGTAAGATAGTTCACAAGAATTGAAGAAACCAGATGATCTACCATTTGCATTATTTTCTAAGCTCTTTTCCTTTTTACTTTATGTTCATAAGTTAGAATAAATATTTTTATAATATATGTTCTTTTGCTCATTCTAGTATCAATTGTTATTACTGCTATCTAGTAGAAAAGTTAAACAACTCTATTTCAATTAGTTTTATTTATTTTTTAAGTTTCATATAAAAAATGTTCTTCATCATTCTTTATTTTTGTTATATTGTTTTAGATGGCTTATTTAATATAGCATCAATAACGTGTTACATATGGTATTGGAGCAATCGAGTTCGACACTGAACCTAGGACTCGCCACAACAAAAAAATTAGGTTAGTTCTAAACTAAAACAAGGTATTTCGGTGTTGAAGCGGGGAGAATTAGGAGAACGGTTAAATGCATAAACAAAAGATGATATACAATGAAATACTAAAAAATATGCAAAGTAACTTGTTATACCTTTTCTTCTCCTCTTCCTCCGATTGAGCTAGATGAAGTGGAAACGCGCCCTTGCTTCACTTGATTTGATTTAATCCTTTGATGGTAGGTTGTGGATTTCTCTCCACTGCACAACAAGATAGGATTGGATATGAAGATGATTGTGATGGATGAACTTGGCTTATATGAAACATGAATTAGGCATAGTAAGGGTGCAATGGATGATTCCAAGACTCAAACTAGCAGCATAAGATTACTCAAATTGTGGATGGATTGTGGAGGGAGGATACTCCAATTTATAGAATGGAGGAGGCCGAAATGGAGGGCCAAGATCGATTTGCAATGGAGGGTTAGGATTGAAAGAAAGTGGGAGAGGATTGAGAGGACAAGGTTTGGGATCCAAGAGATATGCCACAAATGCATTTCTTATCTCCACATCCCTCAAGGTACATGGGGAAGAGTTCCCCAATTACATTGGGAAGAGAAAATGAATATAAAATTCCTTTGAGGAAGAGAGGAGGAATTAAAAATTCCAAAATAAGAGATGTGTGGGAAGACTAAATGAGGAAAGGAGTTAAAAATTCCTTGGGAAGAGGGGTAGGGAATGTGCAAAGACTTGACATTCCTTGGAAGAGACAAAGTTGGTAGAATTTAAGGTTTGAAAGATGAGATGGGAAATCCATTTATGGAAAAGTGTTGACTCATTAGGGATGTACAAATGATTAGGGAGATTGATTAGGTGGGCTAACGAGGGATTAGAGTGCAAGCAGGAAACTTAGGAGGATAACGAGTGGAGATTTAAAATTGGAGTAAATGATAAACCTAATTTAAGATAGGATTAATTAGGCTAGATGATAGGATTAGAAAAGGTGATTTGTAGGAATCACATGGTTAGCTTAGTTAATTAAGTTAATTAACTAATAGAGATTTAGAAGAAATAATGAATGGGATGACTTTAGAAGAATGAGAAAATAATTAATTTTGATAAATTAATTATGGGACTATGGTGACAAGATTAATTAAATTTGATTTAATTAATTATGTGGAAAGGCTCAAATTAATTAAATATTAATTTAATTAATTTTAGATGTTTGTAGGTATTTCTAAGATGTGGATACGTACCACCAAACGAAAAGAGCTTGAGACCTAGTCTATGCTCAACTTTGGAGAGCAACTAGCTTGAAACATGACTATTTGTGTTGCTCCTTACCCTCTGACATAAACACTTTAACAAAATCACTAAAATGAATTAAGAGAGAAAGGAAAGCATGGATAGCTTGGAGAAGAGAAGTAGTTAGGGCAACCATCTTAGCTAATAAGGAACCCAAACCTGAAATCCCTACGATAAACAAAATTGAGTTTGTTGATCCAAAGGAACTCCTTGTACCCACTGTTGATTCCCAAATCAACAGATTGCCAAACCCTAAGAATGTGCCAAGATCTATGATCGGGTTTAGTAATTTAATTGCACAACGAATGAGAATCAACTTACACACCAAGGTGGGTATACCTCTTGACAACTTGAGCAGATGTATAATCTTATTATGATAATTTGATTCAAATCCATCCAATAGGGAACTTATACTTGAAGTGGATATTTTGTACTTTACTACTTCTACTCCTACTTATTCTTCTGAAATAAAGAAAAACTAAATCTTAATGAAAACTGTTTTGTATAATTATGACCAGTGCCTCCTTCAGGACTACAGAGTCACATATATTCAGTTTCTAATTATAATTCAAGTTACTTGGCATTCAAATGTGTTTATATTTTATATAAATATGCAATAATGTAATATTGTTTGGTTCTTCTTGTTAATAAAACTACTCCCTTCCAAACTGTTGTAATTTAATCAAATGAAATTTTAATTCTGCCTCACAGAACCCAATTGACTAAATCACACAAAACAAAGAAAGTTGCTTTCATAAACTAGAAGTATCCTTGATATTATGAGTTAAACAAATAAGAAAGAAAATAAATTGGAGACAACCACACAATATTTTATCTTTCACAATTAGCAAATAACTGAGATCAAAACCTGGATTCTTTTATTATATTTTGCCACAACAAAGAAGGTAAAAGCCTTTTTTCAATATTTTCTCCTATTCTTCTATGTTCTATCCCCCCCCTTTTTTTAATCGGTCATGGTTTCTCCTTTATATACAAAATGGGGAGAAGAAACAAGCGTCAGACTGTTACCTTAACTAGAATAAAACTTAATTAAAACATTATAAAGTTTTGACAAGTTTTTGTAACAAACAAAAAACAAAGCATGATAATGAAATGTGAAATTAGTTGGTGAATATGAGTAAGCTTGTTATCATAACAATATGAGTAGCAACCTGTGACCACTGGGTCTGGCAAGGTTCTACTTTGAGTTGGGCGTGCTCCATATTCACCAGTTGGTCCTTCTAAGCACTTAATCTCTAGAGGTCTTCAAATATGTGGATTCCCATTGGTAGACTTGTAGTCACTAGGTCATTTGTGGTTCTGGATTACTGGCATATTTTCAAGGTGATCCTTCCATTTCTTATATGTCATTGCCCTCACCTTTGTAATAAATGTTGTAAAACCAATATCTAATGTAATGATCCTGACTTGGAACAAATTGAAACTTTGGACACTTGTGTCCTTTTCCTCCTTCATATGTGTGATAATTTTTGAGACCATTTGACAGTAATCAATTTTCCAATCATTGAAATCCTTCGTGTGATTATCCTTATTGGTGATAGGCAATATGGTCTAGTGTTGAAATGTATGGAAAGAGTCAATCTTGGCTCTTACTTTGTGCTCTTCACTGTAACATATTTGAGTTCCTCGATAATTATATGCATTGTTCTCTTAGTCTCCTTTATCGTGAGAGGAGCATCAGGATCCCTTTGAGTTATTCTACATAGAGTGACCAAAATAATATATGTTGGCTACCATCTCTTTGATAGGACCTCCAATTTAGGCTTATTTTCTGCAAACACTTCTATCATCCTCAACAAAGATTCATAGCTTTTGTATACTTCTTCCAAGCTATCAATTATAAACTTCACTCTAGGTGCCAAAACTTGTTCAAAGGAATTGAGGTTTTGTTATGGCACACTCTGCGAAGCTTCTTCATTGGTTGCTCTTAGGTCTAGGATCTCTTTCTCATGTTTTTTCTTTTCTTTATCCCATCCTTGGCTATATTTAGTGTTGTCTATTGGCTTGGGCGGAGCATGCTTATGTGAGACTATGGCTTTACTTTATTTCCAAGTTGTTCTTTTGCCCTCTCCTTTAGTGTAGCATTTTCAATACACAATCTATTTATTCCATTATTCATTTCCACGTCCCTTTTCAAGTTCCACTATCCTTTGTTGCATATGCTTTACAAAATCCCTGGTAAACATGGTAGAATGCTTAGTCATGGTGGTCGCCTCCAATGGGAGGTATCTTTCATAGTTTTGATGATTGTTGTCCCTTAAGTTTCTTTTACCATGTCTACTACCCTTGGTTCACTAGTACTCTTAAAGTTCACCCAGGCACCTAGTATCTTAGTTTTTGGATTATAACCTGTGTCGCTTACCCCCTCTTCAGAGTCAAATTCTACCACCATCATGGGGTCTTCCTACTACCTTACCTGGTCTAATAGAAACATTTGTTTCAGGGTTAACCCTGGGACAATTAGCATATTACTTTTCAAAATCACTTCTCTTGCCTCTGCTAAAGCAATACGAATATCATCAAATTTTATTTCCCTAAAAGTTTGAGCAATAACCTCCTCATGCTTGGACTCATCCACTCCCATAAGGACCGTCTATTTTCTCTCTTCAAAAACCTTCATTTTTATTTTCATCCAAAAGTCCTTAAACTCCAGAGCATGGGTGAATTCATCATCCTCTAAGAATCTCATTGGCATTGCTACTCTTTCATCAGTAGTGTTCATAGGCTTTGATCATTCTGTCATATGGGTTTCATAGCCATGGGTCTCTTCTTCATATCTAGCTGGATCAATATATGATTTTTCTATCACTTCATCTCCCCTTAGGGCCCTTAGTGCACTGACAACTTCATTAGTGTCACCCTCTCCTTCAAATTCTTCATACGGTACAAGGGGGTCCAGATCATTTACTTTATATTTTGGGTTGGGGGAGAAGTAGGAGAAGCATCCTATGCAAATTCATCATCAGATACATTGTGAATAAAAACCCCTTGGGGTTTCTTTAGTGGAATCATATCCTTTTTTGGTGGAGACCCACCGCTTGTTGATTTACCATAGACTTTCTCAAAGTTGTCTAAGCACGAATCAATCCTTTTTACTTCATCATATTCTTCATTAATAAACCTAACAAAAGTGGGGTCCCTTTTCATTTTTCTTCCTCTAACTTTATCAGAACATGCCATTTCTTTCTCCTCTACACAATATCTTAAAACGATATACAATTTCTAATCAAATCTCCCTCTATTAGTATTTCATGTGAAACTGTTTTAACAACAGGAACTAGTGTGATACTCGGGATCACACATTCTCTCTTTGGCAGACTTCAATGAATAATTGGTCTTTATGTAACCCTACAATTTTTCTAACATGTTTGATCCAATGTAAAAATTTACATATGTAACACAATGGGCCAAGAATGTCCCCTTCTTTCTTCTCTCTATCACTTCTTTTTCCAACCATAACATCTGCCACGTGAGCTATAAGAAGGCAATATTGCCAAACACAAATAGGGGTAACCAATGTGGAGTTTGGGGGCATCCATATACTTTGATAATGGTGTGCTATCCCATGTGGAACTAGTCAACAAAGTTGTGAGTGTGACCCTTTTCAGGATCATAGGCTAGTGGCCTCAATACCCTCCTTTATCTAGTGGCAATCTTTCAACTTGATGATTAAGGGAACCAAAAATAAGAATGACAAATGAATCTTGGAAGACTTTTTAATCTACATCCATGCATCTCATTTCCCACAAGTAACACCACAATTGTAACGGCGACATGTTGTCATTCAAACATCAAGATTTTTTGCTAACAAAATACAAGTAATTTGGATTGCGGACTATACCTCTTGCATGCTGAGAGGAAGGGATCACCTTGGAAGATTCCTTCCCAAAGATATCAATAGAGAAATAAATTCAGCCACTACGGTAGAAATACATCCCACCTATCACTCTCTAACAACAACACAAAATTCCCAAGCTAGTTGTAATTCCTTCTTTGCCCCTTCACCACATCGACCAAACATGGGGGATGTAGCAAGTTGATAATCAAGATAATTAAATAACCGCCTTTTGTTTCCCCATTGTGGACCAAAAGAAAAATGTTTTCCTAAAAACCACACCACCTTCAACCCTTCCTAACTTTCATGGGCTCATGATAGAGGACTTTGAGACCTTTCTCTTTGAGTTTTATGTTCTTTATAGAATCTATTATTATACTACAAATGCCCATAAGTTAAAATTATTCTCTGCTACTCTTAAGGACTCTGCCTGAAGATGGTTCATGGGATTGGGAAGGGACATAGTAACCAATTGGGCTAAAATGAAAGAAAAATTTCTCAAAAAGAACAAGGACTATTATAGAAGAAGGGATATACAAGGAGATGATATTTTTAGGATTGACCCAAAAGGAAGATGAACCATTGGAGGATAATGTAGAGTGGTTCTTGCTCATCTTATAAAAAATTAGACATAATAGGTTGGGCGATGACTCCCTTAAGTTAATCCTTTTAAGGGGGGTCAACAAAAATTATTTTGATGCTTTGTACTTGATAAGAGGAGGGGACATATCTCAGTTTTCTTGGAAGGATGTTTGTGAAATATGCATAAATTACTTGAGAGATGCAATGAAGAAGACTTGGAATTTAAAGGGACTTACCTCAGAGACAATTGTAGGAGTCTTGGAAATGGATATTAGCAATCTACTTGTAATGTGGAAAATTTTAGGGTTTCCACCATTAGAGGGAGAAGACCACTAATTTTTCACTTAAGGACCATTACATTCAAAAGAGGAAAGGGAAACCACTAGATTCAATCACAAATCAGGCAAGGACTAAATATTGAATGGATTTGGG
Source organism: Cryptomeria japonica (assembly GCF_030272615.1). Lineage (NCBI taxonomy): Eukaryota > Viridiplantae > Streptophyta > Pinopsida > Cupressales > Cupressaceae > Cryptomeria > Cryptomeria japonica. Next base: position 575,015,709 of record NC_081406.1, read on the forward strand.
TTAATTGTGTGATAATTTTATTCCTCTTTTGTAAGTTGAATTATTGAAATTAGGTAAAGTGCTAAAAAATGAAGGTAAAAACTTGTAAATAGTAAGCTACAAATGTGGGATCGAGTTGGGCACCTGGAACTAAGCAATGTAAGCCGAGTCGGATCTGATCTTTGAAAGAGCTCTTGAAATGTCGGGACCATGGTGGTGGTCACCTTGGTCGTCTGCACTTTTTTCACACCAAAGGGGGATTGATTTGTCTCTATAAATAAAGCTTATTTTGAAGATTGCATCTACGTACCTCTTTCCTACACACAAAAGGAAGGGAAATATGTTGGGAATAGGGGTTTGCCTTAGGCCAAACCCCTATTTTGGAATTAACCATGAAATTGAAATAAAGATAATTGAAATGACTATAATGGAAGATTCACCTTTTAAGGGAGATGTTGAATTTTGACAAAATCAAGTGATATACCTCCTTGTGAAGTTTTGTTTGTCTCCACATGAAATTAGGGCTTGACGAAGTCTTCAACAAAATAGGATGAATTATGTCTTCTTCAATGCTTGAATCTTAACTCTATTGTTGCTCCAAGGCTTCAAGAAAGACTGATTAATGGTCAATTGCTTGAATGCTTAATTGCTTGATCTCATATGTGATTGCCAAATGCTTTCCCCTCTCATTTTGGGATATAGGTGGATCATAATGAGACATACATTCAAGCAATCAAGCATTTAAGTATTCATCATCAAACATTTTTAGAGGTATTCAAGGCTACATATTTTTCATATATCTATTGTGGAGTAAGTTTACATCATTCCTATGTAAGCATGTGTGTGTGATTAGGATTTTGTCATGTTCAAGCCATTTCATACAACATATGTGATTACATTCAAGAAGCAAAGTATCATTATCATTCATTGCAGATCTGAGCTATACCTTTCCATCATTTTATTTCAGTATTTACAATATTTCATTCAAGGTTGATTCCAAACTGGGTTTTGACTTAGGCAAGATCCCATTCCTAACCTATTTTCCCTTCTTTCTGTGTGCAGGGAATAGGTACAGAGTTGTGATCTTTAGAATAAGCATCATTTAGAGATGAATCAATCGCCCTTTGGTATGCAAAAAGTGCGGAGGACCAGGGCGACCACCACCACGGTCTCAACATTTCAGGAGCTCTTTTGAAGATCAGATCTGACTCAGCTTACATTTCTCAATTCCAGGTGCCCAACTCGATCCCACATCTGTAGCTTACTATTTACATGTTTTTACATTCATTTTTCAACACTTTGTCTTATTTTAGCATTTCAACTCACAAAATAGTAAATCAAAATTAATTCAATCCATTTATTATTCAGTCCTTATCTGATTTGTGATTGAATCTAGTGGATTCCCTTCCTCTTTTGAATGCAATGGTCCTAATTGAGAAACCATTTCGAGCACCCACCCACCCCTTCCCGACAAACTATAAAAAGGGGGGGGGCACCTCTCCTTGTCTCTTGTTCTTGTTCTTGTTCTTGTCTTTCCTTCATCCTTCCACAACTCCCTATGGGCTTCAACTTTCCCTTCCTCTTTTTAATGTAATGGTCCTAATTGAAATTGATTTAATGGTTCTCCCTTCTATGTTGCAAACCCTAAATCAAAAATTCACATTCAATTTTAAAATGTAATGTGGAAAATTTTAGGTTTTCCACAATTAAAGGGAGAAGATCACTAATTTCTCACTTAAGGACCATCACATTCAAAATAGGAAAGGGGATCCACTAGATTCAATCACAAATCAGGCAAGGACTGAATAGTGAATGGATTTGGGTTAATTGTGTGATAATTTTATTCCTCTTCTGTAAGTTGAATTGTTGAAATTAGGCAAAGTGTTGAAAAATGAAAGTAAAAACATGTAAACAATAAGGTACAGATGCGGGATCGAGTTGGGCACCTAAAACTGATCAATGTAAGACGAGTTGGATCTGATCTTCGAAAGAGCTCCTGAAATGTCGGGACTGTGGTGGTGGTTGCCCCAGTTCTCTACACTTTTCGCACACTAAAGGGGGATTGATTTGTCTATATAAATAAAGTTTATTTCGAAGATTATAGCTTTGTACCTACTTCCTACACATAGAAATAAGGGGAAATAGGTTGGGAATAGGGGCTTGCCTTAGGTCAAACCCCTGTTTTGGAATTAACCATGAAATTGAAATAAAGATAATTGAAATGAATATAATGAAAGATTCTCCTTTCGAGGGAGATGTCGAATTATGACTGAAAATCAAGTGATATACCTCCTTGTGAAGTTTTGTATGTCTCCACACAAAATTAGGGCTTGATGAAGTCTTCAACAAAATACGATGAATGATGTCTTCTTCAATGCTTGAATCTTGACTCTATTGTTTCTCCAGGGCTTGAAGAAAGACTGACTAATGCTCAATTGCTTGAATGCTTATTTGCTTGATCTAATATGTGATTCTTGGATGCTTGATAGATGCCTTAGATCTTCAAATGAGAGGGGAAATTCTCTTTATATACCTGCCCATTTGGAAATTTGACAAATTTTATGACATGAGCTGACACGAAAAGGGGAATCCTGCTCAATTTTGAAATGCCAAAATGGATTTGAGGGGGCCCAAAAATGAGGGGGACCATGGTATGGTGCCATGGTCCTAGTGAGGACCAGGGCGCCATGCCCTAGTCCTGCCCTATTTTTAGGTCAGAATCAACGTTCCAAGGGGGGGGGAATCAAGTTTTATGTCATTTATAAGGGGTATGAGCGTAATCAGGTCTTCTAACATGCCAAGGGGTGCAAACACTAAGGTGAAGACCTAAATGCAGTCAAAATTTCAAAGGCATGCAATTTTAGGACACTACATTTAGCCCCCGCTTTAGTGGGAGTATGAAGTCAATCATACTCTCGGTAAAGTACAAAGGGTTCACATTGAAAAACTTTCACCAAGTCATCAAGGAGGCAAGATACACCAAGTCCCCAATGGACTTTAGGATCTCACAACTTAGATAACAAGATAAAAGGGACATCATGAGAAAAAGAGAAAGAGAGAACCATAACTACCAACTAGCAAAGTTCTCTTACTATGAGTCATGAAAAGAAAAATACCAACAATTACAAAGCAAAATACAAAGTTCGCTAAGTAACTTCAGTATCAAGATATGCAAGAGAGAGAATCATTGAGCGGAATGTATGCCCCCACGTTAAAGTGATTGTGTACGCCTTATCAGGATCAACTTCTTTAAGGTAGGATACACCCAAAAATACAATCACGTTATCACAATAATAAGTCCCCAATAGAGGAAAAATCAAAGGATAATGATCACAAAACACAAAGCACGGGTTGGATTCACTCAACTATGGAGTCGGTATACTTTTTATGATAAATAATGTATATCGTCGTGTGTATATATATGCATATAATTGTCCTCGTCCCCCAAAGAAAGGAAACCACCATGGAAGAAGGGCACATGTGTCTTTTGAGTCAACGTAGGAGAGACCAAAAGAGATCTCAATGCTTTGCACCGTCCTCAAGTAGACAACACTAGGGACAACATATAGAAGAATTGAGAGATAGATAGAAGGTCACAAACAAGCAAGAGAGGAGAGAGAGAGAATCTATGGTGCTAATGAAGCTAATCAAGCACGTCATTCGCTCCCTTATCTTACTCATCATTTTTTGGGGAAGGTTGACAACATGCAAGAGGAACAACATCGAGAATAGTAGATGGAGCTATCACAAGTTCCAAACAAGGATCATGCTCTAATGATGAGTCACTTTGTTTGTTACTAGGAGCTAGGATTAATACTTTTAAAATTTGTTTAGATAAATCATTGTCAACATCAACACATTCATATCCATCATCACAAATATTAGGATCAACATTTTCATCATTAACAACACTCTGACCTATTTCTTCATCAATATTAACAAAAATAGGAGCTCTAATAGGAATAGAGCTTGAACCATCATTTTTTAAAAATATTTTGTGTCTTAGAGATTTAGGTTAAGCCTCTTGGTTAGGAGAAGGTTGAACAAATGAAATTATGTCAACAATTGGTGTCTTCAGAGAAGAAATGATTTGGGAAGCAAGTTCACGAGATCTAGCACGACGTCTTCGTCAATGTTATCTCATACAATGGTTTCATTTAGTTTTAGTTGAAGGTTGCGAAGATTTAGGTTCACCAGGTATAGGATTCTTTTGTTCTTTTGAGGAAGGATGCATAGGAGAAGGTCTTTTAGGTTGAACAATAGGAAAAGTCAGTCGCTTTGCTTTGTAAGATATAGGAGACAAAACAACACCATTTAGAGGAGGAATAGGAGGTGTAGGAAGGAGAACAGGTCCATCATGAGGAGGAGGAATAAGTCTATCCTTAGGAGGAGGAATAGATTGAAGCTTAGGAGGAAGAGGTTTTGTATCCTTGGGAGGAAGCATGGACTCATCATTAGGAGAAATAATATCTCTATCCTTAGGAGAAAGGATAGTCTTATCCATAAGAAGAGGCACATGATCATCAGGAGGAAGGCTAAGTGTTGGATTTATAGATTTACTCAATGATAAAATCATGTCATTTTTTCCATTTTTGATATAATTTAAAGAGAGAATCACTTCTAGGTTGAAGAGGTTGGAATTGTTTGGACCAAAAATAATCAAGACAAACATCTCAATGCCTCACTGTAGGTTGGTATATGCTATGATTAACAGTTATGATTTTATCATCATGAGGAAATTTCAAACACTTATGAACAATACAAGGGATCACTTTCAGGGAAGAGAGTCAAGGATGTCCCAACTTCACACAAAATTGATCAGATGTAGGAATGATAACAAAAAAAAAATCTAAGCATTTAGTGCCAACAAAAATAGGAAGTGTGATAGAACCAATAGAAAGGCAAGAGAAACCATCAAAAACTCTAACTATCACATTGGTTTCATCATATCTCACTTGATGCAATTGTAAAGTATAAAGAAATTCTTCAGTTATCACATTAACCATGCAAGACAGATCAATGAGCACACCTCGAGAAGGTATGCCTTTGATTTTTGCAGTGATGTAAAGTGGGCCATTGGGTGCTTCAATAGTCTCACTAGCATCAAATGTAATGCATAAGTCTTTAGGAGGTTTAGTTTGATGTATAAGGTTCACCACACTGTTAGATGCAAGGCCAAGGTCATCAATAGAGAAGGCAAGATGATCAGTTTCAATCACATTAGAGGAATGGGAAGGTAAAGGATCAATGAAAATTTGAAGATTTTGATTAGGAGGAGCTACTGATTTGTTTCCTTTGTCATTCACATTAGCCACATGTATGGTATTGTTATCAATCAAGTCTTGAATCTTACTTCTCAAGGAATAACACTTTTCAGTGTCATGACCGGGTTGACGATGGTATTGGCAAAAGGCTTTGGAATCAAAGGTGGGTGACAAAAGCTTAGTTGTATCAATTGGTTTAATAGGGGGAAGTTTCAACACATTCCTTTGTAACAATTACGACATAATAGTATGCAAGGATTCATTAAGGGGAGTGAATTCTCTTCCAAAGTATTTGGACAAAGGAGGCAATCATGTTGTTGTGGCTGCTACTTGGGTGCTATTATTGTCATTGAATTTGATGAATCCCTTATTCGTTTTGAACTTTACAAAAGGTTGTTGAGCACTTTTACTTTTATCATTTGGAGCCATTGAAGAGGTTTGATCCAATTGACTCACGATAAGCTGATAATTGTGAAGTAATGTGCACAACTGCGTAAAGGAAGTAAACTCAGAAAAGAGAAGTTTATCTCTAATGTCTTTTTGCAAATTAGAAATAAAAATTCTTTAAATATCTTGATTGGGCACAAGAAAAGAAATTTGAGAATACAAATGCTTATATCTACCAATAAAACCACTCACTCTTTCTTTAACACCTTGCTTACAATGCATCAAATCCGTCAAAGTAATTTTAGGACCAATATTATTGTAAAATTGTTGAATGAAATCATTAGCCAGTTGTTGAAAAGAAGTAATAGAATAGGTAGGCTAAGAACAATACCATTACAAAGCTTTGTCCCTTAGTGTTATAGTAAACAATTTAGCCAATAGTCTTTGGTCATGAGCAAAGTCACTACACAAGGTTTGAAATGTTTTCACATGAGTCAAGGGATCACCTTTTCTATTGTAAAAGCTCGAATTTAGGGATTTTCACACGTTTAGGAGGAACAACACGAACAATGTCATTGGATAATGGGCTCGCTACATCAAATGTGGGCACATTATTATTAGATTGATTCATGGAAGCTATTTTTTGTTGCAAGGAAGCCATTGTTTGGGCTAGATTATTGATTGTAGCTTCAGTAGAAGGATTGAAATTGGACATGTTGGATTGAGAAGCAGGGGTAACATTGTTGAATGAAGGAAGAGTAACATTGTTGAAGGATGGAGAAGCTTGAGAATAAGGAGGGATATTGTTATATGAAGGTGGGGGTTGAGAATAAGGAGGTGGGACACTATGATAAGTAGGTATGGGAGATGATTGGGTAACAAATGGAAGACTCATAATAGGAGGAATGAAGGAATTATGATTAGAGGAGTTGCCCCCTTGACTAACATTTGTAGGTATGACATTTTTTGTAGAGGTAGCCATGATGTTAGATTTCAAAGTGGAAACACTAGCCATAGGGGTAGTCATAGGAATGGATCTATTTCTTGAATAGGAGGTTGTGTATAACCAAGGACTTGAGCACAACTTTTCATAAGCATAATATTAATATCAACAATATGAACAATACCATGCAATAAATCAACACCAAGTTTATCACTTTGAACCATTATTTTCAATCCTTCAATCAATGGGAAGGCCTCACTTTTCGGTTATTGTTGACTCGTCTATTGTTCAAGATTTTCAAATCGATTGTCAATCTTCTGCAATTGGTCAATGAAAACCCTAGTTAGTGATTCATCCACATCATGAGAATTATGAAAAGAATAAGGATAAATGGGGATATTTGTAGGATTGGAAGAACCTCCAACATCCTCATGGAATGAGTTATCCAAATTAGGCTCCATCTCCTTGATAATTAAACCTTGGGAAGCTTTAATTCTACAACTTCTTCTCATGGGGATATTATAGGTTGGACTAATAGTAGTAAAAATCATGCACTAAGGGAGGGAAATTAGAAATTAGAAATTTGAAAGTTGAAAGTTGAAAGTTAAAATTTGAAATTTAAATATTCAATTTTGAAACTTGCAAAATAATTGAATAATGTAATATTCTAGAAAAACGATTATTCAAATAAATAAGCAAATTGATTGAAAAGATAAAGAATAAGTGTGAAATATCATGCAACCCCCTAGGAAATTTAAATTTAAAATTAGGGCTTTACTAAAATAACCTCTCAATTTAAATTTAAAATTACCCACTAGGAGATAGAAAATTATATTTAAAATTAGGGTTTTTTTTAAAGAACCTCTTAATTTTAAAATTTAAATTTGAAATTGTAGTCAAATAAATCTGTCCACTTAATTAAATGAATATTTACTATTTATTTGATTATCTAACCCTCAATAATCAGTTAATTAAATTATTTTTTAATTATTCATCCTCAACCCCTTCTCTTATTAATTAAAAAAATTATTCAATTTATTTAAGTTAATTCATGAAGCCACACTCAAAATTAATTAAATGAATAAAACATATTTATTTAATTTACCCTCCCAAAATGGGTTTGAGGGGGCCCAAAAATGAGGGAGACCATGGTGTGGTGCCATGGTCCTAGTGAGGACCAGGGCGCCACGCCCTGGTCCTGGCCTATTTTTAGGTTAGGATCAAGGTGCCAAGTGTGGGGGAATCAAGTTTTATGTCATTTATGAGGGGTGTGAGCGTAATCGGGTCTTTAAACAGGCCAAGGGGTGCAAACACCAAGGTAAAGACCCAAATATAGTCAAAATTGCAAAGGGGTACAATTTTAGGATGCTACACTACTTAAGGACGTGAAACACAATATCATAAACCACAAAATTAGCTAGATACTCTACATGCCATAAAGAATAAAAAGAGGATGTAGAAACTGCCCTAATATTGTAATGTCTAAACTACCACCAAAAGAAAAGAGATTGCAAATGTATGAGGATAGCTAAAATAAAGGATAGACATGAAATACTAGACTTCAATACTCTGGAGGATGAAGATGAGTGAGTTTATACCTTAACTAATGTAAGCCATGGAATCAAAGGAAAGGTATCTCTTGGTATCCTTTATCTTACAATACTTCCTATTTTGCTTATGCTCCATGACAAAATCAACCTTCATCCATCTAGGTATATTATGGGCCACCTCCATGGTATAATACTCCTAGTGTATGGCCTCCATATCAAGCCCAACGATAGCCTCAAACCTAACAATTTCCATGTAATGCCCCTCCTGTCTTCTTTTTCTCATTGGATACTTCTTGTGTGGACCTAGCTTTGTGCTTATGGGTTGTTTATTTTGTAGTTTTGATGTGGATCATTTTGTCTTCATTGCTGCAGCGTATGTGATTTTGAGTGTTTATTTCATGTTCAATTTTGATATATGTATGTGATCATTCTAGACCAGTGATGTGTTGTAATTCTTCATGGTGATTTAATAATGATGTTGCATTGAGTTGTGTGTTTACTTCTTGTGCCTATTTGCGAGAACCATTGCATGACTGATTTGGGTACTTGATTCTTTGGGTTGTTGCTACGACATAATCTATACCTCTCATGCTTCGATGATCAAGGTATACCTATTTCATGATTTGGTATTATCATGTGTGAAATACTGATTTGAGTAATCATTAGAATGAGATGAATGATGTTAACTGGATTAGTTGATTGGAAGTAATATGATGAGATATCAAGTTACTAACAATGATGATGTTGACCTCATTCCAGGAATATAGTTATATGCTTAGTGTTGTAGAGGAATAATATTGATGATGTTATTTATGTAGGTAATTAGATGAAATCATTATTATAAATTTTTAATTTGATAATTGGAAGTGAAAGGGATGATATTGTATCATTTGATTATATAAGAATGCATACGATGTTAAAATTCTCTTTGATGATTCAAGTTATTTTGATTATCTATATATGTATGAGTGGGTACAATTGACGTTTGAATGTTTCAATGACTATAGGTACAGGGAATCAACTCCACCTGGCTCCACAAGTTTGAGTGTACCCACATCCCTCGATGGTTAATACGAGATAGCACATTGACCGAATACCTCGAGTGAAAACCAGTGTCTCTTGATTAGGACAATTCACTTGTTTTTATTATTTTAATTAACTATTTATTATTTCGAGCCCTGACTACGACAATTGGTAGCTTTTAGGAACCCAATTGTCATGTTGAGCCAGCTTATAAAGATTGTATGTGCATAATCGGTCATATGTGTATTATCGTCAATTATAATGCATATATTAATGATGTTTTTTTTTATTAGTTAATGGTATTTTATTTCTAATATCATAAAATTTCATCTTCAGCACATCAAAAATACAGTTCGTAGCACCCTTCCAAACATAATAACAAAGACTGTATCATACTCCCCCGTTGCTATACATACTAATTTGAAAAGATAAAGACCCCATCCCATGTAAGCATCTAATATGTCTTTACAATGTAATATATAACAAAATGAAGAGTTTATCGAAAGATGAAACCAAAAAATTAACATGCTAGATTATTCAATAGTAACAATTTCCTTGCCTTTCCCACTGGTATCCCCACCCAGCTCCATTTGCTCCTCTGAGTCTTCAATGTGATCATTATCTTCCAGTGGAAATTCAATCCACAAATTTCATCGACATTGCTTTTTATTTGAACCCCTTAGGTAGCCACACTTACATTTGGAAGATATAGACCCACCAGAGTGTAAATATTTCATCTCATTCGGGCCCCATTTCTCCAGCTCTAGTCTCAGCTCCTGCCTCTCCCACATCTTTAGATACTCTTTGACCCCATGCATACCAACCTGCGCAGATGCATGACAAACCTCCTTGTTGCAATTTGTGCTCCATAGGAAATACGAGCAAAGGGGAGGCCAAAATTAACTTACATTGAGCCAAGACCCGTTCGAGAAAACAAAGCCTGCAACATCACGCGTCATCCTCAAAAAATTATCGAGGCCAACAAATCCCACACCATCACGCGTCATCCCCAAAAAACTATCGAGACCTCCACACCACTCCTCTCGTGCACAACCATGTATAATCCATTCAACCTGCTCATTGTCTTTGAGTTTGAAACACCAAGTCGTAAACATGGATGTTATTTTGGCATTGGTACGGTACTTGAATTGCGCTTGCAAGTGTTCCTCCCTGAAGACAACCTTTACTCAAATAAGGAATTCTTCCTCCTCAAAATGAAAGACATTCGCCAGTCTTTCATCAGAGATTTGCCCCCAAAATTCTATCATTGGTCTCAAAGCTTGGAGGGAAAAGTTAGGCTCTGGTCTCTCTCACATCCAATTATCTTTGGTTCGAAGTGCGGACCATCAAAAGCTTCTTGTGAAAATGTATCCATTAGCGCAACAGTCGCATTCTTATTAATATAGTTTGTGTAGGAAGCCAAGCATTAACGACATCATCATCCTTGGTAGGGAGGCCATTAATGCACTCAACCTTTTGAAATTGACAGTGTATTAGATATGACATTGTAAGGACATCACACGCAGGTGGTACAAAGATGCGTTGCCAACTTGGTCCATTGTGGTCGCCACGTTCAAACTACACCAACCCACCCAAGATTTGGAAAGATTTCATCTCTTCGCATGCTCGAAGTAGCTAGTTGTCGTATTAAGTTTGACATGCATTTACTTCCCTTGAGAAACTTCATTATCTTGACAAATTTCACCTCCCTAAACATTGCCAACAAGGCAAATTCAAAACACTCCATGATCTAGTCATTGGGGATGGAGGTGTCTAGAATTAATTCGCCAACTTGTAAGTCAAAGGCTTGGTTGGCACACAAATAAGCATCATTATTTCCTTTTCTGAGGATGTGACACACTTTTAAACCATGGAAAGAGTTGAGATGATTTTTAATCCATTGAATATCTCTATCAATCTTCCAGTTTTGAGCTTCATCCCTGATTATGGCCTGCATTATGATTTGGGAGTCTCCTTCCAAATGGAGTTATTCTACACCTATCATTTTTGCCACTTGAACCGCCAAAAAAACCACTTTTGCCTCAGCTTCATTAGTAGTACTTGGGGCCAGTCACTATTTACATCTAGCAGTGACAACCCCATTACAATCCTTGGCTACACAACCTGCACTAGAAGGTCCTAGATTTCCGCAAGACGCTCCATCAAAGTTGATTTTTATCCAACCTAGTTTTGGAGGGTTCCAATGAGAAAGCCTCATTGGCGAAACAAAAGGATTAACCCTTAGAGACCCATTAACGAGATATATTAATGATATATAATATAATAGCGATCATTTAATATTTAATTATGTAATATGGCTTATTTGTATTTGATTTGATGTGATTTAAATGCTTATATTTTGGGGGATTTTGAGAGTTTTATTTGTCGTATGATTTAAATTTGAATTTTATTGTATTATATTTTTACTCCAAAAAAGAGATATTTTGTTATCGAAGCCCATTTTTTAGACACTTAGTCTCATTTGGATGGCAAAGCTATTGAAAACCTTCACCTACAAATTGGAATTGTTGGTTGGGGAAGATTTATTTGGTAGAATTTTGTGGGTAGTGTCTCATTTGATTCATGTGGATGAATCTTATTGACAGTCTAAAGATCCCTCCTGAATGCGGTATGTGTGGTGTGTTCTCTTGGTTTTATGTGTTCTCCCAAATTGAGGTAGGAACTCATGTCTCCCTCTTATTTTTCTCGGTTTAAATAGTTTCATTTTTTTTTAAACGGTTTGTACGATGTTTTGAAGGAGTCTTTCATTTATATTTGGGTCAATTGGATGTGTATGTAGGTGATTCAAATAAATTTTTGAAAATAAGAGTTTTTTGAAGGGAATTGTTATCCAAGTTTTTATGGGAAGGGTGAATTTAATTCTTAGTTAAAATTTTATGATTATTAGAGGTATTTTTCAAATGGGTCTTTTCCAATTTTGAGTCAAAACTTGCCCCTTTTGCTAATTTGATGCTCCTGGAACCCGAACTGGACAACAAGGCACATCTGCCATGTTGATGTGCATCTAATTAGCAGAGTGGTGCATCTGATGTGAAAAATGACACATCCACTATTTTGTGTTGCATCTAATGCCCAAAATGGTGCAATTGATGCCTGGAGTGACACATCTAATCAACAATGTGGCATCTTTGATCAGTTTTGGTTTGTAGTCCCTATTTGGTCTTGTTTTGTTTCTAGCTTAATTTTTGGGACTTAATTAACCTTGATGGGAGTTTATTGTGATGTTTTCTATATTATTTTATGTTGTGGCGTGTGTAGACACTCAAAATTGTTCAGTTTAATTAAATAAATATTTTATTTATTTAATTATCTAAGCCTAATTCTTCTATTAATTAAATAAATCTTTATTTATTTAATTAATTCATTTATCCTCTTCTAGCCTTATTTCTCATTTAAATAAATACATTTATTTATTTAAATTATCCTTTTCCTAAATTAAATAAATATCTTATTTATTTAATTGATCCCACTTCTTCTATTAATTAAATAAATCTTTATTTATTTAATTAATTCATTATCTTTTTCTACACATGACACATGTCATTCATCTCTTAATTCATACACTACCTACCTCTTTCATTATTTTACTATTTCTTTTACCTACCCTCTAATCCTAGCCGACCTCTCTTTTTACACCTCTCAATCTTAACCCTCCATTTCTTATTGTGTCTTCTATTTAAGGAGATGCTTTCTTCATTGTCAAACCCTAATGACACATGCTAATGATCTTTTATGCAATTGACTACACTACGATCCTACTTGCAACCACATTCCGTTCTTTGTTGAGCTCTTGTGCATATAAAAATCTGAGAGCAAATATATCAAGCAAGATCAATGGAGATAGGAAGAATGGAGATCAAAACCCTATTGGACATGTGATGGTATAATCTTTGTGATTTTGAGTTATTTTGCATTGTCTTAGGTTATCTTCATATGTTATGGTGGATCTTTGTTCATTGTTAGGCTAGGGTTTTGTGGTTGGATTCATTTAGTCTTTCAATATTGTTGTTTATTGTTATCCATTTTCACCATATACATTTTGGCACGCCCGGTGGGACTCTTGTCCCTTTGCATTTAACAATTTTGTTGCAAATTTTGCATTTTTGAAGTTGCAGATCGGACAGTTTTCGACGATATTTTAGGTTTTTCCGCGTCTGCGAGTGTTCGGATCACGTTTTTGTGTTTCAGAAGCGTCTACGATATCGGGAATCGCGTCTATGTTTCTGTCAATTTTTATTTTGCAGGTTCCCGAAAGGTGCGTCTGTGATTCAGAACTGCGTCTGTCGTTATATTATCGCGTCTGCGTTCGGGAGAGGCGTCTGTGACCTCTGATCGCGTCTGTGAATTACAGAATCGCGTCTGTGTCATACAGATGCGTCTGTGTCTGGTATAGAAGCGTTTGTGCTTTCTGTTTTGCAAATTTCAATTTTCTTTGATTCGGGTTTTCGGATTTTGTACTTAGGGTTTCAGATCTGGTTTATTTTCGGCTAACCCTTGCAAATCTAGCTAACCAGGTTTGTGCAGCTTGCTTTGGAGGCAAAAACGTTTTTGTTGAAGGCCCCTTTTCACAAAGTCTTTTGGGTTTTCTAAAATTTACCTAACTTGTGTGCTTGCAGGAAGGGGTGATCATTTGAAACAACCCAAACTACTAACAATTTTGTTGCAGGGCCTTAGCTAGGGTTTTGTAATTTTATTGTGTGCCTTGTTTTCATAGATTAGCAAACACTTCCATTGGTGCACTAAAATTGAATCATTGTCTTTTGTGTCTTGAGCAATAGGCTCTTTTTGTTTGATCTTTAGAGGGCCTGTCTTCCCGTGTGGTCATTAGGACTACTAGTGAGAAGAGAACGACCCAAGTGGTAGCGAGGAAAACCCACCTCATCCAAACCACTATAATCAAATGTATTCATGGTGAAAACTATGAATAACGTGTGCTGATTAGTTCATACCGACACTATGTCTCCCCATAAACCCGTTTGATCAAATTTATTTGATCATTTGTAGGGCGTAACCCCTACCGACTGGGAGCCTTCTGTATTTACAAAGCTGAAAGTGCCGCATGTATGGCCACACAAGCGGATGCCCTTACTAGCACCTCTTTGTTTTAGATGCCCAAATCCTTCTAGTTGTTGGGGCAGGAGGTCGAACCTCTGGTAGCGGCCCACACACATACGGTTCTTAGTAGAGATACAAAGTTCGCCATGGGGAGTTTTCATGGGGACTGATGCTTGGCTGACCCGAGAAGTGAGTGCCGAGGGTGGAGCCAGTGAGGTCAAGCATCTAAGTATCCGCTCTGAATAGCGTAGCCTCGGGGGTAAAACCCTATGTGGGATCAACAATTATTGTCTTGGCCAGCCATAAGAATTGTGCTTGACTTATGTTAAACATTCAAACATTCAAGACAAAACAGCAAAACATTGTGTCTTTTGTGTCTTCAAGTGTATGCAAAAACTTTTTACATCAAACAACACACTTTTGGAGTCTAAACAGTTTACAAACATTGAGTCATCAACATTGTGTCCTCTTGTCACGAAAAACAGTCGAACAATCAGATTTGGTCACAACAAAAACAACTTCACAGATAGGAAAAATTGCACTAAGGTTACAGAAACGCGTCTGTGTCTGTTCAAACCGCGTCTGCGTCGGATAAGCGCGTCTATAAAGTACAGAATAGCGTCTGTGTTTTTATCAACGTCTGTGTCAAACAGAGAGGCGTCTGTGTCTGGGAAACGCGTCTGTGAAGTATACAGAGGCGTCTGTGTCAGGATTTGAAAACTTTAACAGTCAAGCAAACAAAGAAAATCAGTTTCGGCATACTTGAGCTTCTTAGGTTGTCTCTTCAGGTTTCATCTAGCATTCAGCCTGTTCTAAGGTTTCACACAGTCCATCATTGCTTCACATCTCATTTTACATTCATACTTGTCTAAACTTGAGTCAAAAAGGTCACTTGCTTGTCCTCACTATACTCTTTCAACACACTACATACAACTACACTTTGCTAAGTGGTCCCTCATCAAGGTTTCTTACCTTTGGGTCTCATTTGGTCTTACTTAGAGTCAAGGTCAGCTTACCTCATCAAGAGAAACTATCCTCTCTTTGGAAGTCACACCTACTCTACTACTTACATACTTGGTCTTACACTTTGGACATTGCAAGTACACCTCCAGATTCATTTACACTCCATACAACTCTTGGTCTTCCATACTCTTTTCATTTTCCACCTAGTCTCTCACATCTTGGTCAAACACCTAGTTCATGGTTGAAACCCGCCTTCAAAAATCTAGGAGAATAGCTAAAGAAGCTCAAGAATCCGTAAACATGAGTTCTTATGAATATGACAATGATCTATTCTACAATCCGGAGCACACTACATTACCAGACATGAATGTTTATAGACACAATCCAAATGTAGAAAGCGCAAACACTATAAACAACAATGCTACACACAATGACACAGTGGACAACTCTTCAATACTATCAGCAGACATACAAGAATCCATAATGGATCCTCAATTCAATAGATTGGTTGAAGAGATAATGAGGAGAGATTGTCAATACTTTTTAAACATGATGGCACAAAGTGGAGCTAAAATACCGCATGATTTTGACTTATCTCAACTTATGGAAAGTCGACCCTCACAACAAACTCAACCCAACATGGATCAAAGGAGACCAAATAGTGGAGGAAATAGAGGACCGAATAATATGATGCCGGAGTCACCATCAGCTTTGCTTCAAAAACCATAGATCCCAGATACACAAGCTCAAACATATGATACTTACACTCAAGGACCATCATGGAGGCCTTATGCTCAATCACATGCTCAAGGTATGAATCAATCAAAACAAGTGGATACTCAAGGACATCCTCAAAATTTTGACACAAGGAGACCTCATGTCAAAATTGGGGGCAACACAATGGAAAATGAAAGGCCTATTGAATATGGTTTATATACACAAAATAGATATGGAGTCCCTCAACATGAAGTTATGCCAAGTGCTCCATATATGTCGCAACAATATAGACCTCCATATGGACATGTCTACGATCAGTATCATCCATACATGCAACAAGTTCCTCCTCAGATGGGCATTTCAAACATGGGGTATGCTACAAGAAATCAATCCCCTCCCAAAAATAATTTGGAGCAACAAATTAGAGATCTACAAAAGAAAATGGAGGACATGAGTACACCAAAACCTACATACACTATGAGAGATATATGTCCTTATCCCTTTGATAAGAGCATTCCAATGCCTCCATTTCCTCCACACTTTGTAACACCAAAATTTGACAAATATAGAGGGAGAGGAGACCCCAAGGCACACATAAGACAATTCTTCACAGCTTGCATTGAGGTAGCGGCAGAAGAAACATACTTGATGAGGTTATTCCCACAGAGCTTAGGCGATCAAGCTATGGAATGGTTTTCTCAATTACCTCCTGGTATTAAGTCATGGGCCGACTTAGCAGAGGCATTCATTCAGCATTTCTCTTACAATATAGAAACAGATGTCTCAGTTACTACCTTGTGCAATACGAAACAAAAGGAAGGAGAATCTTTCGCAACATTTTTACAAAGATGGAGAAATTTAGCTAGCAGATGCTCTTGTGAAATCCCGCAGAAACAAATGGTAGAAATGTTCACTCAAAATGTTAATAAGGCTATTGGCTATGATCTCAGAAAAGCTTGTTTGTCTACATTCAAGGATGTCATTGAAAAGGGCCTAGCAACAGAAAAGGTCTTAATTGAACAAGGAGTTATCAAACTATTCAAAGAAAACAAAGAGGACTTCAAAGGAAAGGACAAACCAAAATTTTGGAATAAGAACAAGAACACGGTTAATGATGGTGTTGTTGATGCCAATACAGTGAGACCAAAGTTCGTCTTTTCTGGATCAAGTTCTACCAACAATCAAGTGAACAATCAAACAACTTCTAAACCACGAAGGAAGTACACTCCATTAGGAGAACCACTTGAATCAGTATTCAAAAAGCTTGTAGCAAACAAAGTGATTACAGTTCCAGACTTTCCTCCATATGAACCAAAGGTCAAACCGAATTGGTGGAATGATGATGAGTATTGTGAATTTCATAAGAGCAAGGGTCACAAGACAGGTAATTGCCATCGATTGAAAAACATTGTGCAAGATCTCATTGACAGAGGAGATATAGAGATTGAGGGACATTCATCTAATCAAGAACATGAGATGTTTAAGGAACCATTCCCAAAACATGACAAAGGAAAAGGCAAAGTCACAGATGATCAAGCCAATTATACTAGAGCACCTTACATTTATGATTCTACTATCAATCACATCTCAATGGACAATCATATCTCTACCATTACTATCAAAAACAAAAATCCTGAGAATTCTTCTCAGAGACCCAAGATCGTCCTAAAAGGTGTGGGATCTTCGTCCGAATCTACCTCTGAATGTCATGTTACAACCCGTCGAGGTAAGATCACGTTGCCAGGTGCCTCCACTAAGAATACCAATCTTTCATCAACCAAGCCTGAGTACGACCTTGTAGAACAACTAGGGAAGACACCTGCACTCATCTCTATTCTTGAGCTCTTACGTATATCTCCTACACATAAAGCTATCCTTGACAAAATCTTGAGAGATACTGCTGTCCCTACTGATCTGAACGTGGACCAATTTCAAGCCATGGTGGGATACCTATCCGTTCCACACTCCCTCACATTCACAGAAGCCGATGACGCCTCCATAAGTCAGCCACATAATGCACCTCTACATGTTGAAGCCTTCATACATAAACACCGAATAAAGCGAGTCCTGATAGATGGAGGAGCAGGTCTTAATATTTGTACCTTGAGTACCATCAGACAATTGGGATATTCTAACAAAGCTGTGAATTCTACAAACCAAATCACCATTAAGGCTTATGATGATGAGGAGCGTTCGTCCAAGGGCACGGTCACCTTACAACTAAGAATAGGGCCAGTCACAAAGGATGTGGTTTGTCAAGTCCTAGATCTAGATCTCACGTATGACATATTGCTAGGACGTCCGTGGATTCATGAAATGAGGGCAGTCCCATCAACATACCATCAGTGCATTAAGTTTCCTCACAATGGAGTCGAGGTAACGGTCAATGGTGATCCAAATCCATTCATATATTGTAATAACTTGAGATCACATACTGAGACTATCATCCCCAGCAATCGTGAGGCTACTCCTTCTTCATCATATATTGATCCTGAGTCATTAAAGCCCTCGACATCCAAACAAGGTGAACTTAGAGCCAAGTTTCAAGACAAAGGCATGGGAGAATACACTTTGAATCAAACAATGTTTTTACGACAAGTCATGACCTCTCCCAAGGAATATGGGAGGCCACATCCTAACAAGCAAATCTCCATCATGATGCTCAAATGGGATCCTACCATCTTTCAAAAATGGGGTGAACTAGAAGAAGAAAATTTATATAAGATGCTCTATAAGGACGTTGAAGAGGACACACATGATCAGATTATTATACCCTGTGAGAACTATGGCAAAGGCTTCAAAATTTTGCAAAGATTCGGGTATGATGGAAAAAGCCCTCTCGGACTACGCAAAGAAGGCGTCATGGAGCCCTTACAACCTGAGCTAACTACAAGAAGGGAACGCTCCAAGGGGCTTGGTTTTCTGAATCCCAGACTACATACTAAAAGAACAAAAGAGGTATGGCGAATCAAAGTTGCCGAAGTTCAACAAGAAGATTACTATTCCACAGATTCCAACGAATGGGAATGGGGTTCAGACAAATCCTCCAGTGACTATGAGCTCACTGAAACATTCAGAGAGCCAGATGAACCCACAGAGGAGGAGGAATTTTACAAAAAGTTCAAAGTTGGTCAAGAACCAACCCATAAGGATCCCGCACAAGCTTCGTTTCAAGGTCCTAGGTCAAAATCACATAGGATGAGGACACCTGTCCCAGAAGGCTCTACTAGTGATGACAATTTGGATTCGCTCACGATCGAAACGGATGAGGAGAGTGCCATCGATGACCTCGACAATTGCCTTGACATACCTGAATATAACCACATCTTCGCTATTAGTCCTGCAAACTTTGAAAGCACTAAAGACCTTCCCCTTGTTCATCCTCGACTCATTGACTGGGATCATGAAGGACCAGCACAATTTGATACATTTCAAAATGACGAAGCTATTATCGACTACCTTGGCATTCGAGATGATCTTCCCCCTGGAGACCACAAAGCAGGATACGCCATAGAGCTCAA
Source organism: Cryptomeria japonica (assembly GCF_030272615.1). Taxonomy (NCBI): domain Eukaryota; kingdom Viridiplantae; phylum Streptophyta; class Pinopsida; order Cupressales; family Cupressaceae; genus Cryptomeria; species Cryptomeria japonica. Next base: position 575,035,132 of record NC_081406.1, read on the forward strand.
CAACATAGCATACTTTGGTGAGGGTGTCGGGCCTTCTAGTCGCAAAAATGTGAAAATAAAAACAAAACAAGGGTCTTATGGCGAAAACCACACTGTGGCGCTATCTGACTCCAAAAAAGTAAAAAGAAAGGACGTATCTGAGGGTGAAAACCTCTCTGAGGCACCCGAAGATGGAAGGCTCGATGTTCTCCCAGCATCATACGAGGAAAAATCATCCATGTTGGTAGAGGAGACTATAAAGACAAACATTGGTACAGCAGAGGTTCCACACAACATATTTTTGGCTCAATCATTGACAGAGGCCGAGAGAGCAAAATTCATAAGCTTCTTTAAGGGACGACAAATCAACTTCGCATGGTCTTATGCGGATATGCCTGGGCTAGACCCGAATTTGGTGATGCATCATTTAACAGTCAAACTAGGGGCAAAACCAGTAAAGCAGAAATTAAGGAAAATGCATCCACAAGTGGCATTGCTAGTCAAGGCAGAGCTGGAGAAATTATTGGATGTCGAATTCATACGCCCAATTGATTATCCTGAATGGATTTCCAATTTAGTACCTGTCAGCAAACTGGATCGCAGCATCTGAATATGTACAGACTTCAGAGATATCAACAAGGCTTGTCCAAAGGACGATTTCCCATTACCAAACATTGACTTGATCGTTGATCTCACAACAGGCCATGAAATGTTATCTCTAATGGACGGATTTTCTAGATATAATTAGATCAGGATTGCACCTGAAGATCAACATAAAACATCATTCACTTGTCCATGGGGAACCTTCTGTTGGAATGTCATGCCCTTTGGGCTGAAAAATGCAGGCGCCACGTATCAACGAGCGATGACGACTATCTTTCATGATCTCATGCACATAACCGTGGAAGATTATGTTGACGATCTTTTGGGAAAATCGATAGACAGAGATACACACTTGGACATACTTTCAATTGTCTTTGATCGGCTGGAAAAATAAAAAGTAAGATTAAATCCAAAGAAATGTGTCTTTGGAGTAACCTCCGGGAAGCTCCTAGGATTCATTGTGTCTAAAAGAGGAATAGAAGCTGATCCAGCAAAAGTCAAGGCTATCTTGGACATGCCGCCACCCAAGAATATTAGTCAACTTCGATCTTTACAAGGGAGACTCCAGTCTATACGAAGATTCATAGCACAACTTGCAGATAAATGTAACCCTTTCTAGCACCTGCTACACAAAAACATCAAGTTCAAATGGGATGAAAACTGTCAACAAGCTTTTCAGGCGCTCAAAGACTATCTTTTGAACCCGCCAGTTTTGATGCCACCAATTCTAGATCAACCATTGCTACTTTACATATCAACTACTCCGACAGCACTGGGGGCACTCCTAGCACAGCAAATACCTGACGGCAAGGAAAAAGCAGTCTACTATATCAGTCGCACATTGGTGGGATATGAGCTAAACTACACACCAATCGAGCGTGCATGTCTCGCTGTGGTCTTTGCTTCACAAAAGTTACGACATTATATGCTCACTCACAAGACTAAGTTGATTGCCAGAATTGATCCACTAAAATATCTTCTCAACAAAGCTACACTTACTGGGCGGCTGGCCAAGTGGGTAATGATTTTGAGTGAATTCGACATTGAATACGTGGATAGAAAAGCTATAAAAGGATAAGCAATTGCAGATCAACTGGCAGATGCTCCCATGATAGATGATGCTCCTCTACAGTCAGAATTTCCAGATGAGTCCATTCTAACAATATCACCTGCAAAGCCATGGCAATTATATTTTGACGGCTCATACACACAGCACGGGGCAGGAGCGGGTATACTCTTTATAACTCCCCAAGGCGATTCTATACCAAAGTCATACCGCTTATCATTTCCTTGCACTAACAATATAGCGGAATACGAGGCATTAACAACTGGGTTAAGAATTGCAGTTCAATGGAAGATCCAAGAACTTCGTGTTTTGGGGGATTCTCAACTTGTCATCCGTCAAGCAACTGATGATTATCAAACAAAAGATGAAAAGCTAATGCCTTACAAACAACTGGTCGATGATTTGAAACAGCACTTTGCAAAGATAGAGTTTGAGCAAATACCAAGAGAACAAAATCGCGCTGCTGATGTCATGGCTACAATTGCTTGGCTCATTGATCTACCGCAAAATGAGACCTGCTATGAATTTCTGGTAGGCAATCTGCTGATTCCGTCATATGAGATCACTCCTATGGAAATGATATGTGTTGTTGGTCCTGAATCCCAGTTATATGGTTCCATATTCACATACCTTCGTGACAATATCTTACCTCCCGATCTATCGAACAATCAACGCCGCACTTTCATTCGCCAATCCTCTCGATACGTCATTTTAGCTGATATCCTATACCGACGAGGTCTAGATGGCACCCTTCTTAGATGTTTAGAGAGTGACGAAGCTCAAATTGCGTTACGAGAAGTGCATGAAAGGATATGTGGTCTGCATACTAGTGGTCCTACCTTGGCCAAGAAACTCATCAGGACTGGATACTACTGGCCTACTATGGAAAAAGATGCATATCAGTTTGTCAAGAAGTGTAAGCAGTGTCAAATTCATGGAGACCTCATACATGCACCAGCACAGGAACTACAACCACTTGCATCTCCTTGGCCCTTTTGTCAGTGGGGACTCGATCTCATAGGCAAGATTCACCCTCCTTCTTCCAATGGACATAAATTCATTATCACAACCACAGAGTATTTTACAAAGTGGATTGAAGCCGTGCCTCTCACACAAGTTACTGGGAAACAAATCGCTACCTTCATCCTGAACTACATCATTTGCCGATATGGGATTCCTACTTCCATTATTACTGATAACGGGCGTCCCTTCAAAAATCAGGATGTTCGTGAACTCTGTGAGCGCTTCCATATCTCCCATCGTTTCTCCACACCATATTACCCCCAAGGTAATGGCCAAGCTGAGGTGTCTAATAAAACAATTCTCAAAATCCTTAAAAAGACAGTCGACGACGCTGGCCGTAACTGGCATATCCAACTCAATCCTGCACTCTGGGCCTATCGCACAAGTGTCCGCACACCTACAGGAGCTACACCCTACTCACTTGTCTACGGCTCTGAAGCCATCTTGCCTATTGAGGTCAAGCTACCTTCTTTACGGGTCTCCTTGAGAAACATAATCAACGATGAAGACTACAGGGTCTCTCGCTTACAAGAACTAGAACTGCTGGAGGAACGAAGACACACTTCTTTTAATCATCTCAAGGCTTACCAACAACGAATGAGTCGCAATTACAATCACAAAGTTAAGCCTCGCACATTTGAGGTAGGTGACTTAGTACTCAGAGAGAACCCCAAGAATCAACAAGACAGAGATAAGAAGGGCAAGTTCGAACCGAACTGGCTTGGTCCTTACATCATTACAGCGGTATATGGATCTGGGGCATATCAGCTCTCAACTACAGAAGGGGAACCCTTAGAGGATCCTATTAATAGCATGCACCTTCGCAGGTTCTACACATAAGCTCTTCGGAACATCCTAATTCAAAAATACAAAAAATAATAATAAAATTCAAAAATACAAAAAAAATTATAAAACAAAAAAAAAATCGTTACATGGTGAAAACCTGGCAAACAGGCGCCTTGTGACAACAAAAAAATTGAAAAAAAAAAAAAAAAAAGTAAAGAGAAATAATTTCGTCCAACGGTGCGCCCTGGGCAAGTACCATGGTGAAAACTGGGTCACCAACGCCATGCGTAGAGACTTTGCTCCTCTCTCCTTCAGGATTCTCTTTCATCTTTCACTTTGCACACACTCACAACCTATTCGTTCACAATAAACTTACCTATTCCCACCATGGCTTGTTAGTGATCTACCTAAGATTGGTTAGCCATCCATAACCATCCCTTTTCACTCCCTTTCCATCCATAATAAATCCGATCCTATCTGTGGCTAAGGCAAATCCTACGTCTAGTAATGGGTGAGGAACTGAGAACATCACATGTTTCGAGGAGTACAGTTTCTTCCAGCTTCCTTCAAGTCTATCTGCGCACAATCCGCAATAAAGCAGCATCTGCATCGCCAGTCCGCAATAAAGTTCCATCTTCTCTACAATAAAGTATCAGTTTCATGGATTCAGTCAGTTTCAAATGAGACACAACAGCAACAATGGGCTTCAACAAAATCAAATCTTTCAACAGACTCAGACAACATATGGTTCAGTGCTATCTATCCTTTTTGTGAAAGTGAACATTGTGACCACAATCGAATAAGACTTAAACAAGTGACAAGAGACACTAAACTTGAGGACTACAGTGGATGTTGGTGTCGAGTCTTGGTTTTCTTTTGATTTTATCTTTTTGGTGACATATCTTTTAGCTTTTCCAGGATGTCTTTGACTAGAGATTCTATCTCCAGGATGTCTTTGACTAGAAAGGCGAGGATGGGGTATCGTCACCTATTTGCATTTGCTGTCTATGGATTGTCTTTTAATAATGCTATGACTTGTTCAAGGATATGAGGACACTGTGAGTCTAGTATGAACTGGGGCATTCCTTGTTTGTGACTGTCTTATCCCCATGCAAACGGGTACAATGACTTTCTGGGCCGAACAGATGCCTCGATTGTCATAACCTACTTGCCATAATAAGCTCAATGATGATAACGCACAAGAAGCTCTTTCACGTTCATATCTTCTATCTTCCATCCCCCTTTCTTGATTGACTTCCATCGCCCTTCTCGAGTCCGCGTAGCCCGCTATCACATGACTGAGTATGATGACACACCAAAAACATTTGCATTTCATATAGTTACACCTGCATCACCACATATAAGCATTTCATACATACATATAGATATCACAATTGCATCACATCCTGCATACAACACATGTTAGCACATCTCACATTTTCATTATGTAAATAATCATCTGCATTACATACATTCACATTTACATCATGCATCACATATACAACATAAAAGAACAAAAATATATTGCATTACATCATATAAGCATCCATATCATAAAACATGCATCACATAAGAACATTTCATCACATAAGGTACACATGCATATAGCTGCCGCAAAAATGGATCATCTCTCATATATAATCAAAAGTGTCATGATACAATGATGTCAAAAGAATCATATGGCTACAAAATCACCCGCAGGTGTCTACGATACAAAAATGGTACATATACTGATACAAAGGGGAGCCCTCTATGGCTATGATGAACTCCCTCCCTCGGAGCCGCCTGGCCTCGACGGAGTCTGAGCTCTAGATGGTCCCGCTCCAGGATCCCTCTACCTGTCTGGTGGTGGTGGAGGTCCCATGACCCCACCGCTGGATGCCTGCCTCCTGCGACTCCCTCCCGTAGCCGTCGCTGTGCGTGACGATCTATGGAAGCTCCTCGCCCGCTGATCCGCTGGCACGACACCATAGTACAGATCCCTCCAGTAGGCGATCTCCTCTCCGGCTCGCAGCACATATGCGTAGCCTGCCCCTGTATCCTCTGCTGCCCGCCTCCCTGCCCTCAGAGCTGTCTCGGCCTCAGTATATCTCTAGATGGCCTAGTCTCTCTCCCGCTCTGTGTCCCTGAGCCTGATCCTGAGGCGATCCCTCTCCCGCACCAAATCAGCAATCTCGTCTGCCTGACCCTGGCAGATCTCTCGCAGCTCCAACAGCTCATCCTTCTCAGGATCTCCACCCTCAGCCTCAGCCTGTGGCTCCTCCTCTGCAGGTGCCTATACCCGTGCCTCCGCCTGCACCTGTCTAGGTGCCTGAATAGGTACCTGTCCCTGTCCCTGCACCTGTCTAGGTCCCTGTGCTCTAGGACCCTGTGCTGCTGGTACCTGTAGGGGCAATCCACCTCGACCTCTCACCACCTGGGCTGCTCTCTCCTGTCCTCCCTCCCTCCGAGGTGCCACTCGCCTCTCTCCCACCACTCCCCTCCGCCTCCATCGACCCCTACCTCCATCTCCTCCACCATCATCATCATCCTCCCCTCCAGCCTCTCCCTCCACCAGCTCTCTCGGATCTGTCAATCTCGGAAAGGGATGCTTTGCCCAATACGCAGAGTACTCTGCGTCCATCCCTGCATCCTCTACCTCCGGCCACATGTCCCATGGTAATGGCATCATCTCTGCCAGCTGTGTCACGGCCTGATCATATGATAACAGCGGCCCGAACTGTACCTGATCTCTGACTGTACGGGTATACATGCCCGAGCCTCGTGGCATCCGCTAAATCCTGCCGAACTGTCTGCATACCCTGTCAACAAGCTGCCTCTCCAGAATATAGGGCGTCCGCCCAATCAGATACCTGCTCCTGAATGCATAGGGTAGCTCCAATGCGTCGTCATCCCACTCCTCGCACCCCAGGTATGGCCTCCAGATAACCATATCAATATCATCTATGACGCGTCTCCAATGCTCCAGTCGACCAATCCGAGGCTGTGATGTAATCATATCGTACAAATGCACAAAGCACCGTCCATGCCCTCTGCCTCTGAAGTGGATAGGTCGTGTGATCGGTAGGTGCTCATATGCCCACACCTGTAGGAGAGTCACTTCGCAGCCCAAGCCCACTGATCCGTGGTACACAAACTGATGCAGCTCATAGTACAAATGGGCCAGGACACATGGCCCCCATGCATATCTGGTGTGCTCAGTCACCAGTGTCTCCAATGCCCCTCCCCAGCCAACTGCCAATCCTCGTGTAGCTCTGTCCGGACACAAGTACCCACTGATGACTCTTCCGATAACAGCTGGTAAAGCTAAACCTGTAGCGGTCATGGTATCCCATGCCACGTGACCTGCTCGCATCTCCAACCCGGGATCTTGGAATACCCGTCTCAGTGCCTCCCTGTCACCATCTCGATCATATGGAATCAACTCTCCATCGATCGGAATATGCAGAATCCCGTAGACGTCCTCAAGCGTCACTGTCATCTCACCCATAGGCAAGTGAAACGTGCAAGTCTCGGAGTGCCATCTCTCCGCCAGTGCAGTCAGCAAACCCATGTTTGCCCGAAACTCGGGCACATATAGCACATGTGTGAGACCCATCTCCTCAATAGAAATCATGTCCTGAATCGACAACTCTGGTCGCAACCTCTGAGTCGATGGGAATCTCTCCCGTGACTCCAACATAGGCAGATACTCCTGCAGTCAAGCAACTCAATCATGTCAGTTATCGTGGCATTCACTGTTTATCACAAAATGCTACTTGCTACCTAAATGCATACGCTTACCTCTCCTAGTGACACTCACTGTTCATCACAAAGTGTTGCTATCTATCCTAGTAGTGCTCCCTGTTCATCACAAAGTACTACGTGTGTGACATTCCCTGTTCATCAAAAAGTGTTACTCACATTCGCACTCCCTGTTCATCACAAAGTGCTGCCTATCCTGGTGCTCCCTGTTCATCACAAAGTGCCTTGATCTATCCTAATCTTCCTAGAGGATCTGCTTGAGTGTATCCTCTCAACAGCTTATCCAATCGACAGCGTATGTTCATCACAGAACTGCCGATTTGACCTAGAAGACTCAAACTATGCATTTTAACACACAAACGCGCTTCAAACTCCTAAACGCACTTATAGATTGCACAAACGTGCTTTTGCAACACAGACGCGCTTCCTGAACACAAACGTGCCTATACCATGCACAAACGCGACCAGGGAACACAGACGTCCCTACATGACATAAACGCCCCTACAGGGCACATACGCTTCTACATTTCACAAACGCGTCCGTATTCAGCACAAACGCGGTTCCAGGCATAGACGCGCCTGGACCCGACACAGACGCGCCTGTCCGACACAGACGCGCCTGGCACTGACACAGACGCGGTTCCGCGTTTTTGCATATTTCAACTATCCTATTCCTAGCGCATTTATTGCTACTTAGCATGCATTAATGACAAAACTTGAAATGCGTGAAAGTACGAGGAGGTTTTCGGGTACTTACCGGCTCTCCTGCATCTACTGGTCGCTGAAATCGGCGAACGCGATCGAATCTGTGTACGAAAGCCATCGCTGCTGACTGCTGCTGCTCTTTTTCTCGCTCTGCACTGTGATCTCGTGAAGGTGTAGATGACAATGAGGATGTCTTTTTCCCGTGGTCTATCTTATAGCTTACCCTCGCCCTCGCCTTCATTTCCCGAGTCAGTATTCTTCATCCCGTGACTCTGTCACTTTATCCGGTCAGTCCATTCTAGCCTCTCTTTCTTATCGAGAGATTGTCTGCAATCTTTTCAGACATTTTCATCCAATCTCTCGAGGGGGAATATCATTCCCATTCTGGGGCAACTCTGTATCAGTTCATCTTATCTTCTTTGAAACAACGCGACAAGCCGCATTGTCTCAAAGACGGGCAAAATGTAGACACTCAAAATTGTTCAGTTTAATTAAATAAATATTTTATTTATTTAATTATCTAAGCCTAATTCTTCTATTAATTAAATAAATCTTTATTTATTTAATTAATTCATTTATCCTCTTCTAGCCTTATTTCTCATTTAAATAAATACATTTATTTATTTAAATTATCCTTTTCCTAAATTAAATAAATATCTTATTTATTTAATTGATCCCACTTCTTCTATTAATTAAATAAATCTTTATTTATTTAATTAATTCATTATCTTTTTCTACACATGACACATGTCATTCATCTCTTAATTCATACACTACCTACCTCTTTCATTATTTTACTATTTCTTTTACCTACCCTCTAATCCTAGCCGACCTCTCTTTTTACACCTCTCAATCTTAACCCTCCATTTCTTATTGTGTCTTCTATTTAAGGAGATGCTTTCTTCATTGTCAAACCCTAATGACACATACTAATGATCTTTTATGCAATTGACTACACTACGATCCTACTTGCAACCACATTCCGTTCTTTGTTGAGCTCTTGTGCATATAAAAATCTGAGAGCAAATATATCAAGCAAGATCAATGGAGATAGGAAGAATGGAGATCAAAACCCTATTGGACATGTGATGGTATAATCTTTGTGATTTTGAGTTATTTTGCATTGTCTTAGGTTATCTTCATATGTTATGGTGGATCTTTGTTCATTGTTAGGCTAGGGTTTTGTGGTTGGATTCATTTAGTCTTTCAATATTGTTGTTTATTATTATCCATTTTCACCATATACAGCGTGAATAATCATGCTTGTATACTTGATTCGGGATCAATCAAGATCCATTTCCTTGGTTTTGAGGCCCTATGACCACTCCTTGATTTTTGTTACTGAAATGCATTAGCCACGGTGAATATGATATGTTGATATGATTACTAAGATGTTAGTATATGTATCTATGCACGATGCATTTGATGTTGGCATGTTGATTTGCATTAAAGTTGATGTTGTTGTTGGATTGTGCCTTCCCGAGGTATAATGATTTGATAGCTCTTGATGTGAGTAGTTGGAATGAATGTTTGAGTACTTATGGTGACTTGAAATAGATGCCTTGAATAATTTTATATGGTCTTATTTCATTATAGGACCAAGTGGATCCATTCTCTTGGTAGTATGACCAATTGAGTATGCCTTGCATGTGGTTGAAAAGACATTGTGTAAAAGAGATGTTTGATGTTATTGAGCCTAAGAAAACTGAATCATTTCATTATGTTTATTTTTATTCCTCATTCAATTGAATGGGATGAGCTTAGGTCTAGGTATTAGAGCAGGTCATGGGAGTGGCTCTCATCGAGGGTCGGGGCCCAAAGTGGCTGCTAGGGTAATTCAATGGAGAATGGGAGTAAGACAAGTGATAACATAATTAAAACTTGGGATGGAATAAAAAAATAATTAAGATAATTGGTTCCCCAAGCATGCCTTAAGTACAAGACTAAGGATAAATTAGGAAGGCATGCTCGCATATGGAGTGATTAGTACTTGTTTGGAGAGACATGCCCACACACGTAGTGATTGGAGTTGCATGATTTTCATTCTCGTGTGTATGAGGGAATGCTCGATTTCGTGTGGTGTGTCCTCACAAGCACACATGATGGAACTCCGTACTCTGGTACTTTAGTATCTAGGTCCTAGTTGAGTGACACCCTATGGATTTATTGTTTCTTCATCTTTTAGTTATCTCATTGTGATATATGTCATATGGAAATTTGGCGTTTCTCTTGTGGGTACCTCCTTGTCCTTGTTATTGGCAGATGAGGATGCTTCCTCATTCTTTGGTATTTGACTTATTGTTGCTTGAACACCTTCTCTTATTTGATTGCTGCTTTATGATGTGAATGATGCATTGTTGGTATTTTCATCTTGATGTGGCTTTATGACTCTTATTAGGTGTTATATTTGTGTTGAGTGTTTGCTCCATGTTTGGCTATTGTGTACACCCATTTCTCTCCCTTGGTTACTTGTATGTCTATTTGGGCCATGTGACTATCTCCTCGAGCACGGTGGGGTGGACCTAAGTGTACTGCATGGTCGGGTGTCATTCCCAACCACCATTGGGGATTAGAGGAATTGGTTTGTGACTAGCTCAAGGGATTCTACCCCCTTCCTCAGCACTAGATTCTTCTCATCTTTTTTATCTCTTATAAGATGCAATCATTTGTGTAATGGATCAAGTATCGTATCAATGATCGTGTGTGTATTGAACAATCCAATTGGAGATTAATATAATAATTACTATTGGATATGTATTGGTATTGCTTTATGTACACCAATGTTGGGATCAGACATGAAGTATGATCTTTTATGCTTCTCTATTCTCGGCATATCATGATGTTATCATAGGAATATTTCTATTGGTGTTTTAAAATGAACATAGATATGTTTGATTAAGTGTTGGAGGTTGATTTAGTCATATCCTAGTGAATCACGAAATATTGATCTTATCTTGAATGCATTGATAGGGTAGTAATTCCAAGGAACTCTCAGAGGTGACTCGAGTTATCTCAAATGGAGTTCCATGAGTTTTGTCTTTCGCATGTGCATAGTTGGTCAGCACATAATTGACCTTATCTCGAGGTCAAGCATTATACTTGTATATGTAATGCATGATGTCACTTTATTACTTTAAAAAATATATATTTTCATTCATTTCTTGTATATTTATTCTTATTCTATAGGGTTCCTTAGCGGGGCATTACATTCGATGGCCAAATTGGTAGCAACAATAGCAATGGAGAGGTAATCAACAATAGGGAAATCCTAGTGTTGGTTACCTGCAACAACTACAAGTGCCACCTTCACAAACAACCATTATTCCTAACCCTACCAATCATGCCCCTACACCATAAAGAGTTGCTTAGGTACCAACACAACCTACACCTAACTCCAATAATAGATATGCTCAACAAACTTATGCCAGTGACACGTTGTAATTCCCTGCCCATGCTCTTAATATTAATAACATACATCTCCACTTAGAAATTTTTTAACTTGCTCCAACATCACCACTTATAATGGATATTCCTTCACAAGAATACTCTGTTGATGCCAACTCCCCACAGAGTAGCCATATTTCTCAGCCTAAGCAAGAGCATATTGTGCCACCACCAACACCATTTCCAAAAAGATTGATGAACCCGAACCGACATTTGAGTTCAAGGACCAACTTAAGAATTCCAATGTGAATATTCTTCTATTTCAAACTATCAAGGATGTACCATCTATAGTAAAATAATCAAGGAGTTGTGTCCAAGGAAACCTAGGAGAAAGAAAAAGTATCCTCCAACTATCCATGTTGCAGGATAGTTGACAAATATAATGTTAGGTAGGGTTATTGTCCCAAAATACATTGATCTTAGTAGTCTTATAGTGAATATCATCATTAATGGTACCCTCGTACTAAATACAATGATTTATTTAGAGACATCCATTAATGTGATGAACACAAAACTATGCAAAATTTGTAACTATTTGACTTAAGACCCACTCCCATAATCTGTGAGGCCCTACCCCGACCCATCCTATCTCTTCAGTTATTTTCATTTTGGAACTATTTTGGATGCTAGTTTTGACACACTATGGATATAGAACTTTGCATGGTCCCACGATTTTTGGTAACATTGATATATATGGATGCTTCATTTCTATGCCTTGTGGATTATAGAATATTATGTGATTCTAGATTAGGGTAATATTGTGATGAGGCAGGTTATTATCTGAATTTCAGGATTTGATATAATGTTAGGAAAATGTTTGCATATCTTGTAGATGGATCAAATTTTGAGGATTATGAGGAGATTGCTTGAATTGTGACAAATCATATTTCATAATGTCAAGTCTTTGCAAAATGAATGTATTGTATTCTGATTATGTAATATATATCATATGAGGTTATTTGGAAAGTACTAATGTTTAAATTGAGATGTGCAGGAAATTATCCATGTGACCATGGAAATATTATGGAGAATCAAGCCTAGGCCAATGTGCGTTAGTAAAACCAGGGGTTGTCTATTTGGAGAGACAACACCCCGTATGTACTGTATTTTATTCGTAAATGTAAAATGTTGCATGAGTGTAATTTGTATTTATTGGATTATTTAAATTGTTTAAGGGACAATTGCCATGTGTTTATTGTGATGTGGAATTATGTTGTAGTGTCACTTGACACCTATGTAGTATGTTGTGTTGGCAATTTGTCATGTCACCTTTTTGAAAGTTTTATTTTTGTTAATAGTTATATCCCCTAATTATCCTTGAAGGAACCAAGAAATCTAGGTTAGAGAGCCACAAGGAAGGTCAACTCAGAGTTGACCCGTAGGTTAACTTCAGGTGGACTTTCTGAAGGTCAAATCAACTCCTAGAGTCAATTTTAGAGCTTTTCTATTAGGCCTCATGGGGTACCTATGGGTGAAGGCCAAAATTGGCCATGTGTCTTTCCCTTAGGACTTGTTTAACCACCCAAAAAAGTGGTTTTCCCAAGATAGACGAATTCCATCTATAGGAGTGCCCTCCTTGGTAGGATAACCTTCTTGGAGATAGTAATCCCTCTTCCCCATTCCATTTCCCTTCTCTAGACACCTAGGTTAGGGAGTGTGTAAGACCTAGGGAAGACCAACCCAATGGGAGATCTCTCACACTATCCAAGAGGTTGGAAGGAGTGAGAGAGGCCTTCTTAGGCTAAGAATGGAAGCTTAGTGAGCTAATCACCCACTCTCCATTCTTGGAGATTTTTGAAAAAAAAAAAAAAAAACACTTGGAAGGAAAAAAAACCAGTTTTAGGAATTAGAGGAATTTGGGGGCCAAGGATTTGCAGGAAGTTGTGTGGATTGGGCAGCTCATCTCCAACTGAGTTTAGCATACCTATTGGCAGAATAAGGTTGGTTGTTATCTCCTCTTGGTTTTGTTGTCTATGTTAGTTATGTTGTTTTGTTGAAGGAAAGAAATGCTTGTAAAGAAAGTGTGTATGTAAATTGTTGTTGAAGAAAATAATGTGTAGTTTCATTTCTATGTTTTTCTATTTTGTGTTCTTGTTTTGGGAGTGTCCAAGATCTTCTACTCTTGGGAGAGTAGGATGATCTTGGGGTGGAAGAAGCATGACAGCCTTGGGTGAGAGGCTCTCCTTAAGGAGAGTGATCTCAAGGGTGTCCTTTGTGACCCTTGCTGCATAGCCTTGTGTATGCATTTGGGGGTCATAAGGGGAGAGAAATGGCTTTGAGCCTTTGGGGGGCATAAGGTGGTTGGGATGAATTCTGTTGAGTATTTTGAGTTGCCATGAGGTGGCTTGTGTTATATTTTTGGCTGCAGTCTCCCCAATGGTACTTGGTCCACTTCCACCCGTAGATTGATCACCCCAAGTGTGGTGAAAGTGTAGCTTGGGATGGGAAAGTGTATGTGTTGTGTGTTTGCCCTATTGTTGTGTTGTATTCCCTGATTGTAACCCGTCTAGGTCTTGATTCTCCTAGCTCGGGGGTGGCTTCTGGTAAGCCTAAGCTGGGAGGTGAGCATCCCATGGTCACAGTCCTAAAACTTTACTTGCAGGTGGCTTGGGGAAAAAGACTAGGAGTTGCAGATTTTGTGTCGCAGACTTCTATTCAGATTTCTTATTTTTATTTAAATGCAGAAAGGAAGAAAGAAATGTAACCTTATGCTTTGTAGCAAAAGAAAAAGAAGAGAAAGTGCATATGTAGATATAGGGCTTAAAATGATTCTGTTTCTGTTTAAATAAATGTAATTATTATTTTCTGTGTAAAGATTAGAAAAAAAAAGGGGACTGTTAGATTATCTACCCATTTTCTTATTTGGGCTATTGTAACTATCATTCTGGAAAAACAATGTAAATGTAATTCTTTTTATTATATTTTTATGTCTATTGTGTTTGCTGTAGTCTACATTTAAATCTGGTCTGTAACATGTTTATTTACTGCATTAGTAAGGAAAAGAAAAAGAAATGCAGTAGGGTTATTATTTACTTGCATAGCTTAAATTCTGTTAATTTTATGACTGTTTAAAAAAAAGAGTGAACTAGTATTGTTTTTTATTTCTCACTATTTACTTGCATAGTTTAGATTCTGTTATTTTATGACTATAAAAAGAAAACCAGAACTATTTTATTTCTGTAGCAAGTTTAAATGAAAGGAAGAAAAAAAAAAAAATATAAACCTATTCTAAATGCTGAAAGAAGACCAAAAACAGAATGTAAATAGTTGAAAATCCCAAATCAATATAAGGATTTTAACCCTATTACTTCAACATTTAGTCATATATATCTCTATATGTATATAAGTATATATATTGAAAATATATACCTATATAGATATAAAGTATATATACATATAAGCTTCCTGTAATGTGCATACCCCTGTAACAACAAAATAAAGGATGCATTTTGAACTTGTGCATCTCTGTTTCAAACATATAAAATATAATGCAGAATAAACCCTTTAATCATATATATATATTCTGCAATCTAAAGTCATGCTCTGTGGATGCCTGTAGAAGAAAATATCTTCATATTCATAAATGATACTATGCATATTATATATATATATATATATATATATATATTATATACATAATATACATTTGAAATTCAAAAAAAAAACTACATCTTATACCATTTTTATCAACCCACGAAATTTATTGAAAATGTTGCAAAAAAAAAGGGAAGCAAAGTCACGCGGGCCACTGTGTGCAACACAGTGGACGGCCACGGCCGAACCACTGTGCTACATACAGTGGGCGGTGCCGAAGGGCACCACACTGTGTGTAACACAGTGGGCGGTCGCGGTCGTCACTGTGCTACGCACAGTGAACGGCGCCCGCCACTGTGTGTATACACAGTGGGCGGCGGCTATGCCGTCCGCCACTGTGCGTATGCACAGCGGCGCCCGAAACCCTGCGAAAACCTCCGCCTCTCCCCGCATGAAACCCTCCGCCTCCGTACCTGCAGTCACATTCCAAAACAAAAAAAAAGAAAGAAAGCAAAATAAAGAAAAAGGGGTAATATAAAACCCTAACCCATATATATATATATATACAGGAGATTTAGATTGGAACATTAAATTTGATTTTTAATTTATAATGAGGGTTAGAATTTAAGAATTTATAATGTGATTTTATATATATATATATATAAGGAATTTAAATTGGAAATTTAAAGTTAGATTTTAGTATATAATTTGGGGTTAAGTTTATAATTGAAATATTATGGAATTTTGAACCCTGATTTTAATGTATATATTTGGGGACAAATTTAATAATTGGATTATTATGGGATTTTAGACTTTTGATAATAGGGGTTAATTTAATATTTGAATTATTATATGTCCTCATTCTTTAGAAATTTAATTTTAATTAATTCAAGGGGGTTAATAATAAAGGATTACTATAGTTGGATAAACTATACGTTTAACCCAGCAATATATTTAATTAATCAATGGACTTACCCCCCCCATATCATTGGACGTTAGGAAAATTTATTTTAGGAACCTTAAGCCCTTGAGATCGATTTTTGGTCGGATTGAAAATTAATTGACAAAATCAAGGGGTTTAGGGAAGATCAGAATTGGCCTTAGCTTATTGTCGGTTTTAGTGGGCAAATGACATTGTAGTAAATTGAAACCCTCATTGGGTGGATGCGTATAATAAATTTTATATAAGCATCAAATAATCATTAGCAATATCATTATATGACCTGGAATGAATTAATACGTTAAGATAGCCAATTATCCCTTGGTTTAATTAGCGGCAATTTGTCTTAGGTAATTGAGCTAGCTAACTAATCCGCAATGCAAATTAATCTCCACCAATCAAGTCACTCGCTCGAGTTGGATTTTTAACTTAACCTTAGTAAGTAAGTTTATTTACATCCTAGAAAAGACAAAACCTTAAATACAGTTGTTATATATTAGGATTTTTAGCGAGTTCATGACGTCAAAAAAAATTTGTTGTTCCGTTTTTGTGCCCTAAAGTTTGGGCACGACATAATCCTTCAACTACATGATAGTTCAACAATAAAGACCGAGGGCATGATAGAATACTTATTCATTACATTAATTCCTAGGGGTATCCTACAAATTATAAGATTTTACAACCCAAGGCTAACCATGGGGGATATTCACTGATCTTAGGCCAACCTTGGCTTGCTACTATAGATGCATTCATAAGATGAAAATCAGGTAGTATGATAATTTCTAATGGTATGGTTACCAAGAAACTAGTCTTATATCCACCAACGTAGCCCTACAATGAGATTGATTGATCATTTTTGCTATACCTTGGGGACAATGAGGAAAATACTTTGAAAACCCTAATGACGATTGGTAGGAGTGCCATGATTTTGTTGCAAGATGAAGAAACCAATGTATCCCATGTTATTCAAAATGACTAAACTAGGGACCAAGAGAATGCATCTTTCTTAGCCTGCTCTTCTTGCCCATTACACGCTTTAGCTCCTACAACATCGTCTGAGAATTATATGTTTGTTGTACATGTTCTTCACAACCATGATATGAAGGGTGTTGATACCAACCTTTCTTCACATAGGATATACATCAAGGAGGACTAAAAACTAGTGAGACAACCCCAAAGAAGAATTAATCTCACTATAAGACAAACAATTAAAAATGAGCTACAAAAGTTACTTGGTGCTAGTTTTATATACCCACTATTTGTTAGCTAGTGGGTCTCACCCTTGGTCATCGTTCCTAAAAAGGGAGGGAAGTGGAGAGTCTATGAAGATTACGTAAAGATGAATTTAGAAATAAGGAAATATCATTTTCCACTTCCTTTCATCGATCAAGTGCTATATTCTCTAGCTCACAAGAATTATTTTTCTTTTCTAAATGTTTTTAGTGGATATAGCTAGATAAGGATTACATCAAAAGATTGGAACAAGACAACCTTAACTTATCCTTGGGGCACATACACATATGCAGTCCTACATTTTAGCCTTCACAACACTCTTGCTACATTTCAAAGGGCAACGTTCAACATATTTTTTGACTTAGCCCATGACTACAAGAAAATTTATATGGATAGCTTCACTACATATGGTGAAGCATTGGCCATTTTGGAGAAAGATAAAATATTCGAAGACCATAACCTATCATTGAGCAATAAAATGTGTTACATGATGATGGAAGAAGATGTAGTGTCGGGACATCATGTCTTTAAGTAATGCATGCAAATGGATCCTACAAAGATTGGAGTAATTAAATATCTTCCAATTCTTGATAAACAAAGAGATGTTGGGAGTTTCTAAGGATATGCAGGTTACTACATAAGATTGATTAAAGACTTCATTAAGATTGCATCTCCATAGTTTGTTCTGCTAATAAAGGATGCAAAATTTGAATGGACTATTGCATGCTAAGAGGACTTCCAAGAACTCAAAGATACATTGACTAGAGTACTTTTCCTCAGAGGACCCAATTGGAACCTTCCATTCCACACCCATACTGATTCCTCAGATCATATTGTTGGGATACTATTTGGATAAAAGGAGGGGGTGATTGAATATGTCATCTACTATGTCAGCAAAAATTTACAAGCAACAAAGCTCAACTACATAGTAATAGAGAAATAAATATTGCCAAACATCTATACCATTAATAAGTTTAGACATTACATAAAAAGGTATTAAGTTTTTGTACATATGGATCATGTAGCTATTAGGTACTTAATGAACAAACCTATTGTCAATGGTAGATTGGTCAAGTGGTTATTATTACTGCAAGAATTTGATATAACTATAGTGGATAAACCTGGTAAAGCTAATGTTCTTATAGATTTTCTTTCTAGATTCACAAATACAAAATCCGAACCAGTTATAGATGGCTTTAATTTCCAAATGATCATCTATTTTCTTTGTAGATGCAAACTCCATGGTATACTGATATTGCTAACTACGTTGTGTCAAGAAGAACCCTTCACATTTCTCACCTAGAGAAAGATGCCAACTTGTAGAAAAGAGACTATTCTACTCATGAATATCTGTTTACCTATTCTATATAGGGCTTGATAATGTGATAAGAAGATGTATCTGAGAAAATGAAATCCTCCATGCTTTCCATGATGAACCCTATGGAGAAAACTTTGTTGCCAAGAAAACTGCTATGAAGATCATCAATAGACATTATCATTGACAACTTTGCATAAGGACTCAATTAAGCACATAAAGCATTATGATAGATGTCAGAGAACGGGTGGACATACAAGAGGGGGTGAGATGCCCTCACAATCACAACCAATATTGTCACCCTTTGACAAACGAGGGCTTGACTTTATAGGCCCATTGATCTAGCCTCAAACAACAAGGAATACGAATCGATATGTACAAATTATTTGATAAAATGGGTATAAGTTTAAGAAATGAAGCATGCAAGGGATAAAAAGGTTGTATAATCTCTCTATGAGGAGATATTTATTAGATATGGGGTTCTAAGAGAAATTTATCACTGGGTGGGGATTGTAGTGTCCTAAATTGTACTCCCTTATAATTTTGTCCTCGTTTGGGCCCTCACCTTGGCATTCGTGTCTCGAGGCCTGATTGGAGGAGCTCTGGTTCTACTCACACCATGCAATAAGTTAATTTTTTTTCAAAATATACACTTTTTGTCCCTCATTTCTTGGTCCCTAATTGGTTAGTACTATACTGCCTAGTGCTATGGTCCTCCCAATCAAGGCTTGTCAATGGTAACATCATTTGGACGGGAACCTAGATCCCATGTCCGCTCATGTCAGAAAATTAACTTATTTTTCGACAAGAATGTATAAAAGTAGGTCTACCCCTCTCATTTTGAGATGTATTCAATCAATTTGGAAAATTCAAGCCATCAAGCATTCATTCAAATTCAAGTGAGTAAGTAATCAATCTTCTTTTAAGCATTGGAGCAGAAGTAAGATCAAGATTCAAACATTGGAGCAGAAGCAAGGTCAAGATTCAAGCATTGGAGTTGAAATTCATGTTCTATGTTTATGAAGACTTCATGAAACTCTAAATCCTCATAGATACAAACAAAGCTCTGTTAAAAAGGTATATAATTAGTGTTTCAGACATTATTCAACATTTCCCTCAAAAGGAAATCATTTCCATTACTATAATCAATTACATTTCATTTCTATTTCATGGTTAATTCCAAAACCGGGGTTTGACCTAAGGCAAACCCCTATTCTCAACCACTTTCCCTTCTCTACTGTGTACAGGAATAGGTACAAACCTACAATGTTCAGGGTCAACTTTATTCATGGAGATGAACAGGTTCCCCTTTGGACGGCAAAAAGTGAGAAAGACTAGAGCGACAGGCATTATGGTCCTTACATTTAAGGAGCTCCTTCTGGGTATGAATCCGAACACTCTTACATTGCTTAGATCCAGGTTTGTGGCTCTGTCCAATGATTGTAGCTCATTATATATGCGTATTTACTTCAATTCCAACACATTTACCCTAATTTCAACTTTTTTACCATTCAACTTGAAAGAGGTCATCAATCCAAATCTTAGTGAATCTACTAGAATTTCTTGGCCCTATCCTTGTTGATTCAAAACTAGATCGATTGGGTTCTCCCCTCTTTAATATAGTGGTCTATAAGCAAAATATTGGTGGTCTTCATACATCTAGTGGTGGAAACCCTAATATTTGACCATCACAGGGACAACAATTCACCTCAACATTGATCTAGGCTTTAGTAAATGAATATAATATAAAACATAAATTCCACGCCTTATGTCCACGATCTAATGGTCAGGTGGAGATGAAAAACTGAGAGATAGAGGCTATCCTAATTAAAATAGTTTCCATTCACAAAAAGAATTGGGTCTCTAGACTTCTACAAGCTGTATAGACTTGTAGAACCATGTGGAAGACAACAACTAGTTTCACACCATTTGAACTGGAGTATGGGAAGAAATTTATTCTTCTAATATAATTTGATCACAAAACTGTAAGAATAACAATAGGGTTGGGCATCCAGATTTGTCACAGGCACACCAAGAAAGGGTTAATCAATTAAATGCTTTGGATGAGCTAAGGAAAGAGACCCTGCATCATACTATACTAATTTATAATCAAATAAGAAGATTGAATGATCAGTTTATAAAGACAAAGAAATTCTAAAAGGGTCACTGAGCTTCGTAGTATGATTTAAGGTATAAAGATCACAAAGGGAAGTTACAAACCTGTTGGTTAGGGCCTTATGAGATTGAAGAAGTATATTTCAATGGTACAGTCAATCTTATCACCATTGAATCAGTGATATTTTTATTGTTATTCAATGGCCATCATCTCAAATTATATAAGAAACCGATTAACAAGGAAGATTTCATGAAGCAACTTGCCATACCACCATTCACAACACTGCCTACAACATCTAGACTAGAAAATACTATTTCAGGGACATGGAAAGTTGATTGGATTTGTGACTATGACTTTGATGAATAATTTGCTTTTCAATCCATAATAAAGTTCCCATTATAGGGGACATTCTAGATTTTTTTATAATTTTAAATATTTTTCACTTCATATACAATCATTGTATTGAATTAATTACTTCATTTATAACCTATTCATGCAACAACAATAACCAGGGCCTATTCGATGGTCATCTTCAGTTTACATCAAAACTCTTCACCATGTGAGCTCATGAAATTCAAATTTCACCATTTGCTAGACCATCATTTGCCACCAACCGATCAACTTAGTACTTCACATTCCACATATACCATATTATTTAGTGATTTGTCGTCACATCACTTACTACCTCAAAATTTGACTTTCATCATTTTGACAAGTACACAAAAAAATTCACATATGTTATTCATAATAAATTCGACTGTGTTTTCTTTCATAGTTGTATGTATTTGCAATATTTTTTATTTCAGTAATCATATTATTATATTCTTATTTCAAGTATTCAAATCCATACCCTCGTTACATCACACATATGAACACATGTTCCACTTTTAGTTGGCGGAGGGTTAACCTTGGTCATTTTTTTAGAATTTCAATTTGATGGTTAAGAAATAATTAACCACTCCTTTGTTTATTTCTCTACCACAATTTCTAATTAATGATGTTGTACTTTCCTACACACAATTCATGATATCATGTTAAAACAATCATTTCTCCATGTTTCCTACTAACTTATTTGTAGCATGCGATACAAAACCTAACACAATAAAAATTGTGCATAACACGAGGAGAGAAAGAAAAGATAATAGCTATAAAGATCGTGTTGAAAACAATAGAGCATTTAGTAAGCAATACATTTGAGAAATTGAGGAAGCAAATTAGACATAGTAAGAGAGCAGGAACATTGACAATGGGCGGTGATCCAATTCAAAAAGAGCCGATATAACACTCTAATATGGAGAGTGATGCAAAGTGTAGAGAATAATATGAAGAAGATAGATGGTTAAATTAATTCTGGAGGTTGATTGAGTATGATGATAAAGTTGTCAAACAATTTGCACAAATGCTAGAGGATAATGTTGCCACATCAAAAGGAATGAGAGTGGATGCTACAATGATGGAAATAGTAGAAGTAACTAGACTTTCTATGGAGGGAGGAGACTTTCTATGGAGGGAGGGGACTTTCTTGAA
Source organism: Cryptomeria japonica (assembly GCF_030272615.1). NCBI lineage: Eukaryota > Viridiplantae > Streptophyta > Pinopsida > Cupressales > Cupressaceae > Cryptomeria > Cryptomeria japonica. The sequence continues at coordinate 575,057,147 of NC_081406.1, forward strand.
CATCACGATATTATGTTGGTCAAGGCAGAATTAACTAAAAACAGAGATCCTCCTTTAGAAACCTTCTCTCAAGGCACTCTATGAACATCTCTTCCTTCAAAATGGGCTTTTGCAACAATACACATCATCTAATATATGACCTACATGGGAGGGTTATACTTACTTTACTCCACCCATTTCAAGCTTCAGAGCCACTTGTGACATCATAGACTTGTAGATAATTATTTGGCTTCCTATCATAAAGATGGCAAGAATTGATTGATGAGCTCAAGAGGAAGGAGTCACACTCGTTGTATAAAAATCATGCAACCATCAGATGAGCCATGAAGTATATGAAAGTTGCAAGGGATTGTGAGCTTACTTGGTTACCATTGATTTCTCATCCACCTGTGCTATGGTGACTAGTATAAGATTGGTGAGGTATTGAAGAGTGTGATGCAGAGGTAAAGGATCCCGAATGGTAGAGGATATAGAGAGAAAATGGGTTCTAGTGGAACCCATTAACTCACACTTGGGGATTACTACACACTCAAAATTTATGTACCTAAACTTGAATATAAATCAATTGCGTTCCCCTACTTGGGGACAAGTAGAGATCTAAGGTGGGGGTGATGAGCTTATTTTATGACTCTTTTATAAATTTTTGTGTTGTAGTTTCCATAAACTTTTTACCTTAAAACTTGACACTTTTTCACTCGACTATTTTATAAGAATTATAGTATGTTTACATATGGATGATAGATAATATATAAATGCACGATTATGTATGTAAATATGTTGAATTTTCATGATTATCATTATGTGGAATTTTCTTGTGTACTAATTTGTTTTTTATTAGGTAAAACAGCTTTGGATGGGGCCTCAAAACCCATAATTGAAGACCACAAAGGGTCTATAACAAAGGATAACTACTACAAAGAATACATCGGGAACAATCGACAACATAAAACCAATTGCAACAAAAGAGAATACAACATGGCTAAATTGCAACAAACCAATAGCTTACCAAAGGCAAGCCCCAATAGAAAAGGGCACAAGAGCCCACCCCAAAATAGGGGACAACCTACCAACAACTAAGAATTAAATAGATTGGAAGTAGTTGGAAGGGGTTTTGAAAGGCTCCCATAATCTTCATACATCATATTATTGGATCTGAAAAGCTTCACAACCTCAAAGCCCAAGCAAGCTGTCACGAACTGTATTTATCTATAATTATTTTATTAGGAAAATAATGCTTATTTTTCATTTACAAAATTGAAATGAAATGGAAAGGGAATTTTTAGTGAAACGAGATAATAATGAAATAGGAGATTCAAATGCAATTGAATGATCGGTATTATTTTTATTATGAAATTGGGATCGTCATTGCTAATGAGCAATTGAGTGCAAGTGAATGTAGGAACGGGTGAACGTGGATGAAGGCGAGAACATGGTTCAGGCAGAGTTGTTTTAGCTCTTGGACTTCGCTAGAATAGATGGAATCTCACACACCACATTATAATTCATAATTTGTATCTTGCAAAGATAAATGATTTAAATGACTTTATTTGTGTGTTTGTTTAAATTGGAATGATGAATTTGGTATGAGTGGTCTTAATTGACATTTCTTTAATTCAAAGAAAGATTGATTTTAGTGTTTTTAAATGATTATACATGTATTTTGATGATTGTATGTGCATTTTGTGTGAAGATAATGAATAAATTTCATTATGAAATGGATGAAATATCGTGCTTATATTTCTACTTTTTGATTTCTAGATAATGACCTATATATAAACATGTGTGTGTGTGTGTGTGTGTGTGTGTGTGTGCGCGTGTGTGTGTGAATTCAATATACATATACATACATATATGATTTACATGATGTCTTGAAAAAGAAAATATAATTTAACTTGAATTGATTTATTATTGTAGTTATATTTATATAAATAATGACACGTATTATAAATGTATATGAGTATAATAACTCGATCATATACATGTATATACGTATGTAATTATAATATATATATAAACATATTTGATTATTTTGTTTAATGAAAAAATATATATATATATATATATATATATATATATGAAAAGCGATCTATTTAAATGGCATATTAACTGATATGGTTTGGCGGACTTATTAATGCCATGCCATATTTAACAAAGCATGTTGCATGTTTGCAAGGAGTAGTCGATATGACTGAACTCGACTTGGCATGGTCTTTAATGTCACAAAGGTTCATAGAATATGATTTGCAAAGGGAGGTCAATAAGTATATCGATCATGCAACCGAACAAACACTTAGTGTTTGTGTTGAACACGGACTGTTAGACATGGTAAATCCACTGGAACATGCATTGTGTGGTATGATACGTTGGCCATGGGCCATGCGAACTGCTCGATGTGCCAATGGATATGCATGGGTGGCACGGTAAAACAATAATAGCAGTAGGAGTAAGGCGAAATTATAGCAGAAAACATAGCATGCAACCTGCATAAATATAGATCATTAGGAGAACAAAGGAGGAGACAGTATTGGGAAAAGACAGTAAGTATATGTAGAGAATGGTGAGAATAGAACAAAAAGAATACAGAATAGAGAAGAGAGAAGAGAGGTTAGAGAATAGAGAGGAGAGAACTCAAAGGATTGAACATCATAGAGGAAGAAAAGCACTGGAAATCTAGGAGTATTGTAGTCACAATTGGAGAAGATTAGCATTGATCATATCAGTCTTGGCTCAAATTTTCAGAGTTATGATGATTATTTGAAATTTCGTTTGAAAAAGCCATATAGGTATGTGCAATTTGAATTATCAATTTTGGTAAATTACAAAAATTAGCTAGTTGAATTCATAGATCATGGAAAATACCTGTTAGTATTAAACTAAATATGTTCTTCGAGAAAATAAGTAGATAGTCAAAAACATGTGGAAAGATAGAGAAATTGTGCAATCTAAACTTGGAAATTTGAAAAGATAGAAGTGAAATATTGTATTCTTAATAGATGTATTGGTTGTAAATGAAAGATTAGCGAAAGATTGTCTTCCTTTATATTCATTTTTGGATAGCATACAAACATTAGGAAAGCTAGGTATATTTGTGTTTGTGGAAAGTTACCTTCTGGGATGGGTGTCAAATGTGGAATTATAGAGAGAATAGTTTGCTTTTCCAAACTATATTTTATTGCTATGCATGGCATTATACTCGACCGAGTAACTTATTGACCATTGTAATAGATGGATATATTTATTTACGCTCTCTACTATACCCTTGATTGATCTTGCTTGTTTCTTTATGGAATTATAAAATTGAAAATGCATGTATCATTCTAGGCATGCACCAGATTCCATCTTGTCTATATTGAATTCTTTTTGCTAAGCAATTCGTGCAGGGTCGGGTATTCTTGATTGACCAAGAATTTTGGGGAAGTGTAAGCTTCAAGGTTGGGTGTAAAAGTACCTGAATCTTGTTCTCGTCTTCATTCTAAAGATTGCATTGAAGATAGCTTGAATTGCAGATCAATGGATGCATCTCATCCTTTACTTTATATTTTTATTGTTATCTAAACTTAAGGCATTAGAAAAGCCTAAGTATTGTATGTAAATATGATTGAGATACTACTACATTTTCTTAATGAATAAAGAATATTTATCTCTTTATAGAAATCTCATGTTTATTATGATATCAATGAAATGATCATTTAGAGCTAAGGTTGGAATAGTGGAAGTAAATAGACTTATTAAAGGAATTATGAGTTTATTTAAAAATTTAAGAGTATTTCATTTTATTATTGAATTTAAAATGTTTTACGTCTTTACATTTTGGTATCAAAGCGCTAGGTTTATAACACTAGGACCTTTGACACTTACGCTAAAGAAACATTCCTTGATATAGGAATTGTTGAATTGCAATGGGTTCTAGAACTACTAGAGCTGGATCAAGCAAGGAGAATGAAAGACGGCCAGATTCTTGATCTTTTGAATCCAAAGAATGCTAGGATGGATGGAATTGAACAAGAAGTTCGAAGAGTTGGTGAGGTTCGAAATGAACAACCTTGACAAGAAGAGCAACCTAGAAATGAAATTCCTAGAGCTGAGGAACAACCTGATCATCGAGCTAGGATTGAAGGGGAGTTAGCGAAAGATTTGAAAAGGATAGCCCCACCTAAGTTCGATGGTAAGACCATTGGTGATGGTGTTGAAGCTTGGATAATTGAGATGGATAAGTATTTTTAACTTCATAACATGTCCAATGAAACTAAAGCAGTATGAGCTGCTCATCAGCTTACTGGAGAAGCTGCGACATGGTGGGACAATGAGAAATCTGAAAAGAAGTTACAGCCTAGTGATATTACTTGGGAAGTAATCATTTAGGAAGAGGTGGGTTCCTCAGTTATTCTTCGACAAGGAGATGACAAAATTCCAGAATTTGACACAAGGTGGTATGATAGTTACTCAATACTGAGAGAAGTTTACAAATCTCCTAAAGCATGTTCCACAATACCGGATGGATGAATGATTCCGCATTCGGAAGTTCATCTTGGGTTTGAGGACTCACATTGGAGCATAAGTGGATATTCATAATCCATTGACTATGGATGAAGTTTTTGAGAAATCAACTAAACAAGAACAAAAGTTGCAACAGTTGGAAAATTTCCGAAAGAATGTGAATACCAAACTAGGTTTTGGGAATAGGAATTTTTAAAACAATGATCAACAGAAGGGCAAATGACAAATAGGGAATCTGAAAAGAGGACCTAATACTCTAGAGAGAGGAGGAGTGAACCATGGTGGAAGTAAGAAAGTGAACAATAACACCAACTTCACTAATTCTAATACTAGGCAAAACTTTGACAATAATAGATCAGGTGGACACCCAGGACCTAAAGATGGATGTTAAAACTGTGGGGGAAATCATTATGCTTCAAACTATCCATAATGTTCCACATTTCAAAGAGGAGAAAATCAAGAAGGAGCTTCACAACATCAGATTCATGCAACTGTTGACAACTGCTAGGTTGATTTTCAGGCTTCACCTATCTAGATGATGGGTAAGCTTTTTGGTCAATCGGTTTCTATTTTGATAGATACATGAGCTACTTAATTATTTATTGATCCTAAAGTAGTTTCTAGATTATCTATTAGACCTGGTTATATGTCAAAAGCATGGATGGTTCAATATGGAAATCAAGCAGAGAAGAGGGTAGATTCATGTCTATTTTGTAGTAATTTAGAGCTTCCTAATTTCCAAACTTAGGTTAATCTATATGTGGCACCACTGGGATCGTATGATGTGATCTTAGGTATCAATTGGTTAACTGAGAACAAAGTTGTTCTTAATTGTGAGGATAAGGTTGTTAGTTGCATAGATGATTTTGGAAATCCGGTTGAGATTCATGGGTCTTAAAAGCCTTTTGAATTGAGACACATCTCAACTATACAACTCAAGAAATCCCAAAGGAAGGGATTTTCCATTTTTTCTATCATTCTAAGTGACTTGGATAATGCCAAGAAGAGCCCTAGGGATTATCCAGTTCTTAGAGAGTTCTTGGATGTTTTTCCAGAAGACCTTACTAAGTTACCACCCAAAAGGGAATTTGATTTCTCTATAGAACTCTTACCTGGAACTGAGCCACAATCCAAGGCTCCATACAAAATGACTACCACATAATTGTACGAGCTTAAGACTCAATTGCAGGAGTTGCTTAAGCAAGGTTTCATAAGACCTAGTGTATCCCCGTGGGGTGCACCGGTAATCTTCGTGAAGAAGAAGGATGGTACCTTGAGATTATGTATTGATTACAGGATGCTAAACAAAGTAACCATTAAGAATATATATCCTTTGCATAAGATAGATGAGTTATTTGATAAAATGAAGGGTGCTATAGTATTCTCTAAGATCGATTAGGTTATCACCAGCTTAGGATTAAGGATGAGGATATTCCTAAGACAACGTTCTAAACTTGGTATGGACACTACGAGTTCACGATCGTACCTTTTGGTCTAACCAATGCCCCATAAGCATTCATGAACCTCATGAACAACATTTTTAGAGATTATTTGGATGATTTTGTGCTTGTATTCATTGATGACATATTGATCTATTCCAAGAATGAAGAGGAACAAAATAAGCACTTAAGGATTGTTTTGCAACGACTAAGGGATCAAAATATTTTTGATAAGTTTTCGAAGTGTGCTTTCTTTCAAGAAAAGGTGCACTACTTAGGTCAAGTTATATTTGCTGAAGGAATTTCAGTTGATCCTACAAAGATGGAGGTAATTGTAGATTGGCCAACACCTCAGAGTGTTACAGAGGTTAGAAGTTTTATGGGTCTTGCTGGATACTATGGGAAGTATGTGGAAGGTTTTTCTAGGATAACAACACCTATTACTTCTATTCAGAAGAAGGGAAAGAAATTTGAGTGGACTGAGAAGTGCGAATAGTCATTTCATCTCTTGAAGCAAAAATTGACAACAACATCAGTCTTAACTATACCAACTCCAAATGGAAACTTCACAGTGATTACAAATGCCTCAGGTGAAGGTGTAGGAGCAGTGATGATGCAAGAAGGAAAAGTGATTGTTTTTGAGTCTAGAAAATAGAAACAATGTAAGTTGAACTATGCACCACATGATTTAGAGCTTTTAGCTATTGTGCATGCATTACAAAAGTGGAGCCATTACCTTCTAGGGAAGTCGTTTGAGTTGAAAACAGACCACCTAGGCCTAAAATATACTTTTACATAGCCTAACCTTAATGCAAGACAAAGAAGGTGGCTTGAATTCCTAAGTGAGTATGATTTTGGTATTAAATATATCAAAGGAAAGGAAAACAGGGTAGCAGATGCTCTCAGCAGAAGAAGATATCTAACTGCTATGGTTACTATAAGGTCAAACTTGAAGTAGCAAGTGTTGCAAAATCTTTTCGAAGATGAGCATTACCTAAGGGTTAAGAAGGCCTTAGGAGTAGATCCTTTAGATCACCGATTTGATGGATACGAGTTGGAACCTAATGGTATTTTGAGATACCAAGGAAGGATGTATATTCCTAAAGGTGGAGACTTAAGGAAATTAATATTGTACGAGGTGCACAATACACCTTATTCAGGACATCCTGGAGTGACAAAGATGGTAGCTGAATTGAGAACTTTGTATTTTTGGCCTAAACTCGAGAAAGAGGTGATTGAGTATGTGGCATGGTGTTTGGAATGCCAGCGAGTGAAAGTTGAGCATGTTCATTCGGCAGTACTTTTGTTTTAACATGTCATACCTGAGTATAAGTGGCAAGTAATTAGTATGGATTTTATCCAAGGGTTACCTATGAGCAAAAACAAGCATGATACCATCTTGGTAGTTGTGGATAAATTTACAAAAGTTGCACATTTCATACCCGAGAATCTCAAGGACAGATCATTTATTCTTGCAAATAAATTTGTGCAAGAAATATTCCAATTGCATGGTGTACCAGAACCGTTATTTCAGATAGGGATACCAGGATGACATCTAGATTTTGGACAACATTGAATGTAGCTTTGTGAACCAGATTGAACTTTAGTTCAACATATCATCCTCAGACTGATGGCCAAACAGAAAGGGTTAACTAAGTTGTGAAAGATCTTCTATGGATGTATTACACGGATCAACAATACAAGTGGGAGGAGTATTTGTCTTTGGTTGAGTTTGCATATAACAACTCCTTTCACGCACCTTTTGAGGCACTGTATGGACGAAAGTGTCACACACCTATTAGTTGGTATAGAATGGAAGATAGGATCATTATTGGTCCTGATTTGCTCAAAGAAATGGATGAGCAAATGAAGTTGATCATGACAAGATTGAAAGAGGCAGTTGATAGACATAAAAGCTATGCTGATAGAAACAAGACTTTCAGACAGTTTGTTGTAGAAGATAAAGTATTTTTGAGGGTTAAGCCTCATGGCTCTATCTCATTTGGGGAATCATCAAAGTTGGCACCAATATATGTGGGACCCTTTGATGTGTTAGAAGTTATTAATCCAGCCGCTTATAGAATTGCTTTAACACCTTCTCTAGCTTGAATCCATAATGTCTTCCATGTTTCTTTGTTGAAATCTTATCATCTTGATGCATCTCATATTCTTTATTGGCGATCTTTATAGGTACAGGATCTGGGGGTGGTGCTAGTGGAGCTCATCTGAATCCTAGATCAACGTAGCAGAGATTTCACTCAATATAAAGTCCAGTGGGACCAATATTATGAGGATAGTGCTACATGGGAGGATGTTAAGACGATTGACCGTCGTTTTCCTTATTTTCTTTCTTAGAGTAGTATTTTCTTAGTGCACAAGATACCTTGATACTCTGATTTGGTTTACATGTTGTGAACTTGGATAGCATGGATGTTATTGCTATTGTTTATGTTTTGATTTGAGACTATGATGTATGGTTAATATTTTATGATTTTGAAAAATACTATGTGCTTATTGATAGAATAATAAGACATCGGGACGATGTATCTTCCAAGTGGGGAAGGATGTCACGAACCATATTTATCTATAATTATTTATTTAGGAAAATAATGCTTATTTTTCATTTATGAAATTGAAATAAAATGGAAATGGATTTTTTAGTGAAATAAGATAATAATGAAATAGCAGATTCAAATGCAATTGAATGATCAGTATTATTTTTATTATGAAATTGGGATTGTCATTGCTAATGAACAATTCAGTGCAAGTGAATGCAGGAACAGGTGAACATGGATGAAGGCGAGAACATGGTTCAGGTAGAGTTGTTTTAGCTCTTGGATTTCGCTAGAATATCTATGGAATCTCACACACCACATTAGAATTCATAATTTATATCTTGCAAGGATAGACGATTTAAATGACTTTATTTGTGTGTTTGTTTAAATTAGAATGATGAATTTGGTATGAGTAGTCTTAATTGACATTTCTTTAATTCGAAGAAAGATTGATTTTAGAGTTTTTAAATGATTTAACATGTATTTTGATGATTGTATGTGCATTTTGTGTGAAGATAACGAATAAATTTCATTATGAAATGGATGAAATATCGTGCTTATATTTCCACTTTTTGATTTATAGATAATGACATATATATAAACACACACACACACACACACACACACACACACACACGATTTATACAATGTCTTGAAAAAGAAGAGATAATTAAGCTTGAATTGATTTATTACTGTAGTTATATTTATATAAACAATGATACGTATTATATATGTATATGAGTTTGAATAATAACTCGATCATATACATGTATATACGTATGTAATTATAATATATATAAACATATTTGATTATTAAATGGCATATTAACCGATATGGTTTGGCGGACTTATTAATGCCATGTCATATTTAACAAAACATATTGCATGTTTGTAAGGAGTAGTCGATATGACTGAACTCGACTTGGCATGGTCTTTGATGCCACAAAAGTTCATAGAATACGATTTGCAAAGGGAGGTCGATAAGTATATCGACCATGCAACTGAACAAACACTTAGTGTTTGTGTTGAACACAGACTGTAAGTTTAGCATTGACTGTTAGATGCGGTGAAACCATTGGAACAGGCACTGTGTGGTATGATACGCTGGCCATGGGCCATGCGAACTGCTCGACGTGCCAATGGATATGCATGGGTGGCACGGTAAAACAATAATAGTAGTAGGAGTAAGGCCAAATTATAGCAGAAAACATAGTATGTGACCTGCATAAATATAGATCATTATGAGAACAAAGGAGGAGACAATAATGGGAAAAGACACTAAGTATATGTAGATAATGGTGAGAATAGAACAAAAGAGTAAAGGATAGTGAATAGAGAAAAGAGGTAAGAGAATAGAGAGGAGAGAACTCAAAGGATTGAACAACATAGAGGAAGAAAAGCATTGGAAATCTAGGAGTATTACAGTTAGAATTGGAGAAGATTAGCATTGATCGTATCAGTCTTGGATCAAATTTTCAGAGTCATGATGATTTTTTGAAATTTCATTTGAAAAATCCATATAGGTATGTGCAATTTGAATTATCATCTTTGGTAAAATACTAAAATTAGCTAGTTGAATTCATAGATCATGGAAAATACTTGTTAGTATCAAACTAAATATGTTATTCGAGAAAAAATTAGATAGTCAAAAACATGTGGAAAGATAGAGAACTTATGCATTCTAAACTTGGAAATTTGAAAAGATAGAAGCAAAAGATTGTATTCTTAATAGATGTATTGGTTGTAAATGAAATATTGTTTCTTCTTTATCTATTTAGCGAAAGATTGTCTTCTTTTATATTCATTTTTGGATACCATACAAACAATAGGAAATCTAGATATGTTTGTGTTTGTGGGAAAGTTACCTTTCGGGACGGGTGCCGAATGTGGAATTATAGAGAGAATAGTTTGCTTTTCCAAACTATATTTTATTGCTATGCATGGCATTATACTCGGCCAAGTAACTTATTGACCACTTAAATAGATGGATATATTTATTTACGCTCTCTGCCATATCCTTGATTGATCTTGCTTGTTTCTTTATGGAATTAGAAAATTGAAAATGCATGTATCATTCTAGGCATGCATCGGATTCCATCTTGTCTATCAAATTCTTTTTGTTAAGCACTTCGTGCAGGGTCAGGTATTCTTGATTGACCAAGAATTTTGGGGAAGTGTAAGCTTCAAGGTTGGGTGGAAAAAGCACCTGAATCTTGTTCTCATCTTCATTCTAAAGACTGCATTGAAGATAGCTTGGATTGCAGATCAATGGACGCATCTCATCCTTTACTTTATATTTTTCTTGTTATTTGAACTTAATGCATTGGAAAGGCCTAAGTATCGTATGTAGATATGATTGAGATACTACTACATTTTCTTAATGAATAAATAATCTTTATCTCTTTATATAAATCTCGTGTTTATTATGATATCATTGAAATGATCATTTAGAGCTAAGGATGAATAGTGGAAGTAAATAGACTTATTAAAGGAATTATGAGTTTATTTAAGAATAGAGAGTATTTCGTTTTATTATTGAATTTAGAACATTTTTACGTCTTTAAAGAAGCATCGAAAGAAACCATCATACCTCTATCATAAAAAATAGAAGCACACAGACTACAACACTTACCAAGGCTTCCAAAACAAACGTAAGAAAATTGCCTGCAAACCTTGCCAACATAAACTCAAGAGAACCATAAATTGATTAAGAGAACAAACGAAAGAGAGGGGAGTGGGTGAAAGGAGAACCAACAAGCAGTGGCAACCTCCTCTATGTCAACCACCACCACAACAACAACCTCCTTTATGTCAACAAGCACAAGGTTCTCACAAACACCAACAAAACCATAAAAATAAAGAACAACCCTTGCCATCTACAACACAAGCTTCCCAACACAAGAAATGGAAGAGAAGAGTTGGGCTAACATTTGAAAACAAGGAGAGTCAAAGGAAGAAAGAGGGACAAACTAAATAAACAACCTCCTCTATTTCATTCACAACCTCTAAGGTAACCTCCTCTTTGTCACCATCTGGAGAAGCCCCACAAATATCTACAAACCCCCAAACATCAAAACAACCACAACCCCCAAGCTAAAGTAGAGAAGACCCATCAAAATTCTCTATAAACTAGGGGTCCAAGAACACCGAAAAGAACACTCTGAAGAGAGTCCCAAAACCCACAAAAGGGCTAAAAAAGATCAGGATAAGAAATCCTCTACCAGAAAAACAAAAGGTAGAAAAGCCCCAAAAGACTTAACTTCTATAGAAGTCAAAGAAGAAAGGGCCAAAGAAAACAATAGACCATCAAGGTGCTTTTTAAACACAAAACTAGTGTAATCAACTCTAAAGCCAATATGCCTTGCATTGAAACACAATCTCCTTAAAATAACAACGAGGCAAAGACCAAAACAAGGCAAAAAATCCCAATCAATAGTAGCCTCAATTCACAAATGGAACACAACATCAATCATGGAAACACCAAGATCCCCAAAACAAGAAGCAAAGCATCCACAAATAGAACCCCAACGACCACCCAGAAAAGGGAAAACTAAGAGCCAGGAAAGGGCAGAGTAAGCATTTGACCCAATCATCTAGAAAATCCCCCCGAAGCACCTTTAAAACCCCCCACCTACACTAGACACCTTCATTGCGCATAACAAAGGCCAAAGGGAGAAAACCCAAAACTAAAGTTGAATCGAGCACCAAGCAGGCAAGACAACAATCAAATCAACTACAACACTAATCTCTCGCAAAACACCAAGCATAAAAAAAAACAAAAGAAATAGAATATTCCACAACAACGATCAAGCCAACAACCCCATCCAAAATATTTGCTACAACAGAAGCCCTAAAATGATCTCCACCACTATTGCAGACCACCCAAGGAACACATGATAGCCTTGAGAAGCCCGCCACACTAAACAGAGACATGAAAAAGAAACACCCCAACCATCATCCTCTTCATCTCCCTCTAAGTCCCCCTCTACTACTTTGCCTAAAACCTCAAACCTACCACTCCCACCTTCCTTCATTTCAAACCCCTCTATCTACAAAATTTTATGTAGCAATTCGATCAGATTTCCTGAGGCAGTTCTTGTAGCCAACGATGACAAAACCAAAGGTAGTTCCTACAACCAAGAGACAAAATGCAGATTGACCATTCAAATGTTGAGGTGTTTATCTAGTAACTACCAAAAAGATTCATATTAGTTGTAGATCTGTATAGCACATGAGATACCTTTCATAATGAATGTCATTAAGGTTTTGTTGTAATTTTGCATCGTGGATAATTATGTTTCATAGTGGTTGGTTGGACAATTCTAATAGGATTCTATTTCTATTTATGCTTTACTAGAGTTAATAACCCTCTTCCTAAATACTTGGAATGAGTGACAACTAATATTAGTTAGTTAGTATAAGTCAGTTTGTATACAAGTTAAGGGAATTCCAAATTTGGTTAACAATTCTTTTTAGTACAAGTCTTTCTCATTGCAACAAATAGTACTTTTTGTGTATAATGAACCTTCATGAATGAAGGAGCAGATGAATATCTTCTGATTTGACAACTTCATCTTATAGTTAGCTTGAGAGTACGTTTACCCTAAGGCAGGGCCTGCTAGAGGTAAATATTACTCTGTAATTTATTTTTGTAGGTTAGATAATTAGTTTAATTCAACAGTTTATGTTCATTTTTTATAACTTGTAGCATAACTTTTTTATTTCATATTTTTTAGTTCCTAAATAGTACTATATTGTGAATGCGTTTAGTTTAGATTCATGTGTTTATTGTTTTAATCATTATTTATTGTTTCCATAGTTTCTTTTTCTTTACTTTTTGTAACTATAATTTAGTTTAGATGCAATATTTCCACCAAAATTAGATGGAAGATAGTTGTTTTAGAATCTAGTAACTTATAAAAGTTCGTAGTGTACATACAACGCTAACCCATTTCAAGTCTGCATACCTAGATTGACAATTCAAATGTACCTTATAATCCATTAGAGGTTTCTTAGCATAGGATGAGTTCATCCCTTAGTCATAAAAGTTGATTTAGTGGCTTGAATTATCAAGTGGATACCAAGAACCCTACAACACCATATATTTTTCTTTTGTGGTGGACAAAGCAATTGTAGGTTGCCTCTTAATCATCCAACTCACAACTCCTCTAAACAAAGTAAATACATAGCCACTACTTGACCTCGAATTATCCAAGTCAGCTACCTAATCCACATCAACAAATCCTTGTATTTTTAATGACTTAACCACAACATTAGTATCACAAGGAACCAAATAGTAATTATAAGTACCTCACATACATCTAATCATTGTCTTAACACAAGTTCAATGCTCTATACCAATATTAGACATAAACTTACTTAGAACTACCATTGCTTGGGCAATATATGGTTTGATGCAAACCATTACATACATTAAAATGTCATTAGTATGAGAAACCTTAGAAATATCTTCAAAATCATTATCAAAACTTAGACACGTGTGTCCAAACTCAACTTAGTACCAACAAAAAAATGGAATACTAACTAGCTTACAACCATGCATAATAAACCTCTAAAAACTAGCGTCAACATAATTACTTTGGCTTAACTAAAGCTTCTTGTGAGCCAGATCTTTTTTGTCTCCCATCCCAATAATATATTTTGCAGATCTCCCAAGTCCTTCATATCAAATGTGCCAAATAGCCAAGTCTTGATTTCTTTAATTGCACCCCGTTGTTACCAATAAACATGTCATCAACATACACAACAATAATTAATATCTAAACACCAATAACCTTACAATAAACACAATGATCCTCCTCGCTTCTCATATAGCCAAACTTTAGCACAAAAGCATCAAAATTCTTATACCATATCTTGGGCGACTATTTCAAACCATATAAAGATCTCTTTAACTTGAAAACTAGCTATTCTTTTCCTCTCACATCAAAACCGTCAAGCTATCACATTTAAATTTATTTCTAAAGGTCCCCATGCAAGAAAGCATTTTTAACATTGATTTAATCTATCTCGAAATCATAAGAACCAAAAATGGATAACAAGAATCTAATAGAAGTCAATTTAGCAATAGGAGATAAAATTTGACAAAAATCAACTCCCTTTCTTTGGAAGTAGTCCTTAGCCACCAATCTAGCCTTGTACCACTCTAAATGACCATCTAATCTTAACTTCTTTTAAAATATATAGTTGCGTCCATTGGACTTCCTTTGGGAAAACTAACAAGATACTAGGTGTCACAACTATACAAGCCATCATCTCCTCCCTCGTAGATTGCATCCAAGACTCACTTTCCTCTAGAGAGAGAGCTTGTTTGAAAGATCTAGGTTCATTGTCAGTATTGAACAAAGCAAATACACAACAAAAATCTAGTGGGCTATATCAATCAACTAGATTTTTTTTTTCTTTGTGGACCTCCTCAAGGTAGGAGTAATGGGTTCTACTTGATCATCTTCTTCTGTGCTCATCCTACACATTATTTGAACTCTTCAAACCCTCTTCTTTTTTTCCATCCTCATATCCATCTAATTGTTCTTCCACGTGTGCATCTTCTTGTTTCTCAATATTCATCTTGAAGTGCACTATAGTTGTCTTCTCATTTGGTTGTTCTTCACATGAACGGGCTATAAACTACCTAAAAATCACATCTCTAGAAAATATCATTTTACTTGTTAAGGGATTCCAAAGTATACAAATTTACATTCTCACTATAGCCAACAAAGCTTCAAATTTTGAGCTTTGGGATCTAGTTTAGATCACCTTTCTTGAGGAACATGAGCAAAAACATCACAACCAAATACCCTTCAGTGCAAAACCAAAGGTTTTCTACCTATTTGCACTTCATAAGGTGTTTTATCAAAAAGAGCTAAACAATGAGATCTATTAATCAAATAATAAGAAATCTCCATAACTTCTTCCCAAAAGCATCTATCAAGCTTAGAACCACTTAACCCATTCCTAGCTCTTTCCATCAAGGTTCATTTCATTCTTTCTACCATCGTATTTTGTTGGGGATAAAAATGAGCAGTCTTCTATTAAACAATACCTACATGCTTATAAAACTCATCAAAATCCCTAGTACAACATTTACCCCAATTATTAGATCTCGACATTTTTATCTTATAATTTGCTTGCTTCTCAACCAAGGCATTCAAAATTAGTGAAAAAATCAGATTTAGAATGCATAAAATAAATACAAGTGTACCTCGAGACATCATCAATGAAGGAAACATAATACTGATATTTACTTAACGAATCAACATCCACTAGACTACATGCATATAGATGAATAATTTTTAATGGTCCATTTGCCTTATAAACTCCTTTAAGAAATGATGATCTATTTTGTTTACCAAACATAGAATTCATTATTTTTATTAATCGAATAACTAGAAATATCACCAACCAACTTTTTATTAAGAATGGTCTTAAAACCTTTTTCACCAATGCAGTCCAGTCCATGGTGCCAGAACACACATGGATTTTTAGTGCCAGTTACATTGGCAGAGTTACAAAAAGTAGAGGGATTTAGCCCAATAAAAGTCCCTATCCAAGATCCTTTAGCTATCACCAAACTGCCTCTTACCAACCTACAACCAAACTTGTCAAATATCATAGGAATTCTAGAATCATTCAACTTGGATACAAAAGGAGATTTTTTTTCCAAAACCTAGAACATGCAAAACATTATCAAGAGTTTTTTTTATCCTCCCATCATTGAAACACAAATTTACCTTTCCCTTATCATAAATCTTCTTTGTGTTGTTATCATCAAGGAAAAAATCTCTCCTATCATATGCTTGGTAAGAGGCAAACCACTCCTTATGAGGAGTCAAATAGTAGGGGCGACCTAAATTAATAAGCCAAGTATCATTACTAATAGTGTTTGCTAAAATAAACAAAGAATAAAAAGCACTATCAAATTTTTTGTTCTTAAATTTAGACTCTTTCTTCACATACCCTCTTTTACCACAATTTCAATATTTTGTTCTTTCTGGGGTATTTAGAACATCCTCTAGATATCCTTCTTTTTATCCTCTTTAGGCTCTTTCTCTTTGGACCTACCCCACACATGCAAGGTTTATTGGGAGCCAACATTCATAGTCTGTCTCCTCATCTCCTCTCGAAATGTATATAAATCATGCTATCCATCTTTGGCTTTGCATTACCACTGCTAATGGAAATAATTAGATTTTTACAAGATTAATTAGATAAAGAATAAAGAAACAAGATACACTCATATTCATCTTCTAATTTAACATCTATTGATGCAAGTTGACTCAAGTTCACATGAAATGCATTGCGATTGAATTACAATCTTTCATATTTAAACAATGCTACTTTCTCTTGAGAACTTATTGGACAAACTTTTATTTTGATAGATATGATCTATCCTCTTCCACAACTTCTTTGCATAATCTTCTACAGAGATATTGAAGAGGGCAAACTTGGAAGACACAACCAAATGGTTTCTCGTGCCTTCTTGTCTGACTTCTTCCAATCTTCATCAATCATTGCTGATGACTTTGTTTCTTGTGAAACAATAATCACTAATCTCTTTGTTCAAAAATATCTCACATCTTCAATTTCCACATCTCGTAGCTAGTGCTATTGAATCTCCCAGTATCTATGTGAGAAGTAGAAACCATGGTTTACAATCCTCTATACAATTATGAAAAATATCACACAATAAAAGCTCCCATTGCAGCCAAAAACCTTCAACACTTAAGAGAAAAACATCCTCCTCTCAACATAACTATTAGCTTTGATACCAAATGATGAAAACAAGGTGAATAAATACTGCAATATTAAATTCTTTATGTGTTTGCAAATTTGAAATTTAGACTACCAAATCAAGTTTAAGAAAGCAATTGTAACATCTAACAATAATATAAAAATCAACAACGAAATGAGACACTAGATTTATATGGACAAACCCTTTTGGGAGAAAAAATCTGCATGAGAAAGAGGGCAAGCATGTTATTAGTATTCAAACAAGAGATCTCTACAATAATACACTTCACTTTTCATATCAAAACTAACAACATCTAGGTAACTGCAAAATGAATCACAGAAAACTACTATGCCACGACTCCAATTTATAGCAAATCGAGGGAGGAAAAACCAAGTGGTAACTCGAAACAAGAGCTAGAAAACCACTTGCAAAAAATCATGCCTTGGATAATGGACCATTATGAGGCATAATAATTTTTTTTTTCTTTTTCAAATGACTCCAACATGGGCACCTAATCTGTAGTCACTCAGATCTTTAACTTCTTGTATACTCCATAATTATTTGACGATTCTTCCAATCACTCAACATATGAGCTTTCACCTTTCAATCATGAGTACCCACAACATGACCGTTCAAATCAAGCAAAAATGGATACCTTGGAGGGAATTTTATTTATTTTGTCTTATCTCCATCACTAACACATGTTCACCTCTTGAAAATGCAATTACAATTTGGCACATAATATAAAAATTAAATGTTTTTCCTCTCATGTCTTAGGGAACACTTTCCAAAGAACATGAAGATACATTGATGACATAGGATTTGCAATGTTAATGTCACCTTATCCTAACAAGTAGAAAATTTTAAAATTTTGAATAAATTATAATAAATGCTAAAGAAAACATAATTTTTTTTATGATAAACCCATCTATCAAAATCAATTACAATGAAGACATCACATAACTAATTTTAGACACCAATTCATAGGTTAAGACCCACAACACCTCTTTATTTATAATATATTTTTGTTGAGTTTCTCATTTCAATTGGTTTAGTCAATGCAAAGTTCAAATGAGGTATCATTCCATCGATGAGATTAGATGATTATAATGTAAAGTTCAAATGAAGTATCATTCCATCGGTGAATTAGATGATTACAACAATAAAATGACGACAAAGCATAATGTTCAATCAAAAAAATACTTGAAACAATTTTGGTCTCCATAAACATTTTTTTACCATCATGACTTGTTATCTCCTTAACATTATAATTCCAAAACTTTCTTTTTGACATTTATTTGATGACCACAAATAATGATATGGGAAGGTAAGCAATTCATTTAACAAAAAGATCAAAAGGATCTACAAATGATGATCTACAAATGATGATCCTTCATCTGATTGTAGAGAAAATTCTATATCTCTCCATGTTTTTACATTAACTATAATATTTATCTCATTTACTTTAATATTTATCTCATTTTCATTTACTTCACTATTAGAATATTGCATACACCTTAAATATATATTAAAAAACTAATTTTAATTGAAATGGAAAAAGAAAATTTCATTAAAAAAAAAGGGTCTAGCAAATAAGAAAATTAGAGAAAGTAAAATGCATAAGCATTAGGGAAAGTGTTAATTTTTCAATCATGCTAAAACAAGACTGTAAATATGTAGGTCATAAAGAAATGATTGTTTCAGAATCTCCATTTGAAAAAATATATTTTATTTTAATAAAAGAAAACTTTACCTTTATAGGCAAAAATCCAAACTAGATAAGTGTTCACGATTAAGAAACGCATAAGAACTCTAAATTTTTTGTCAAATAAAGGTCGAAATTGTATGATTTATTTCCAAAAGAGAAAATTTCATGAATGATCTTACGAAGGAAAATTTTCATACGTTAAATTCTGCGAGCAAAATGTCACTGTTATGGGGAATTCGATCATGAATCTTTCCTGATCAGGCAAGCAAGCCGCCATTAATCTCCTATCGCAAGCAAAATGAAGAAATAAATTGTTTGCTCATGTCCATTTTCGTTTCAGGCTGCAAAGAGAATTTTTTTTGGTTAGGTTTAAACTCGCGCTCTGTTTTTTTTTTTGTATTTTCGGATTTGGTAATGCATTTGCTTTGTATAATATGTACACCATTAAATTTAGGGAACCTTTTCAGTGTATGGCTTTTCGTAATGAGAATTTTTGGGTAGGGTTCTTTTACGGTGGAGTTTCTTTTTTGAACGAATTTCATAAATGGCTTAAAAAATATATTTTGTAGATTTAGGGTTTAAAAATATTTGAATGAGCATTTTATTTTTGAGGTTAATATTGGTTTGGTTTCGCTGGTATTTGGCCTTAGAAAAAAATATTATGCATTGAGGTTTATCTGATCTCAGTGTAGGAAGAATAAAATGAGTTGCAGAATGCTATACTGATATATGTTTTTTTTGAGATATTTCTGGTTCTAAAATTTCCGCAAGAAAATGTTCTTTAAGAAACATTTTATCACAACGCTGCGTTGTTACCTTTTTTGGTTGTCTTAACGCGGGAAGTTAAGGTTGAAAGTGTACCCAAACACTACAATTTGTTATCAATATTTTTGCAGGCTACGTTGAGAGGGGCCTTAGATCATGGCGTATTAGGATTTTGGTAAAGTTTTACAGGCTGTTGGTACCAGTATGTTTGATTTTTGCAATTTGCATGAAAATACATACTAGCAAAGTTTTAAATAATGCTTACCCTGTTGATGATCCAATAAACATTGCCTGAAATAATGGTAATTGATGGATCAAGAAGTATGATTTGAAACATAAGTAAAACAAATGCAGAAAAAATCAAAAGTTTATAGCCAAGTTTCTATAATTCTATGCATTAGATTCTGTGATTTGTAAATTGCCCCCTTTGTAACCAGGATCAGGATTCCCTGTCAATTAAGGTTCCACCGCCAAGTGTATTTTTTCTGTACAATTCACCCATGACTTGCAACTTACCTTCATTGTCGAGGTATGCTGCACCCAAAATTGAATGTGGTATATTACTTGTAAAGAAAATTCTATCCATTTAAAGTTTCCCACAATTAGGGTTTAGGTGGCAGATGTAATTAACATTCACATTTACCAGATTAGAATACAATCTGTGTTCATGTCTCTTGGGGAAATGTTAATATATCTTGGAGATGGTCTGTATAAACTATAAAGTCCAACTATTTTCAACCTTTTGAACGTTTGGTGCTAATTGATGCAGCTTTTGCACCTAGACAAAGAAGATGAGGATGTGAATCAATTAATGGGCTGAAACCATGTGCTTATGATGTATGAAAAATATATATTTGAAGACAAGGGGCACAATCTTTTGAAATGCATAGACAATAGCGATTAATGCACCTGAGTACAAGGTAGCTAATATGTAAGGTGCATGGAACCATCAGCATCAATACAAGTCTAATTGAAATAATTAATCCACTAGGATAGTTAATACATCAAGAGGCAACTTAATTAAATGCATTGTAATACAGTTTGGCTGATCAATCTTAGTCCAAGTCAACTATCAAGAGAAAGGATAGAGGTAAAAGTATATTGCAAGGAAAACACAGAGCATTCCTGCACAGTTAGCAAAGAGCAAGGAAAGAAATAAAACTATTTTATACAAAGCATTCTTGCATTCGTTCATAAGCCAAACCTTTTGTTTGTATTTGAAGTAATTGGGATGTAAAAGTAGATTAGTGTAGTTGTTAGCCATTGGATATCGACAGGGAACAGTATAATAATTGTAATCTAATTTCACATTTTTAGTTAGATCCATTTCCTAGGAATAGCCATGCTGTGAAAGATTATTTCTAGGGGTGATCTTCCTATTAGCTTCAATTTGCTGACATACCAAAGCATATAAATTCCCTGCTTTGAATAATTAAAACACATAATCGGCTATTCTTTTGATTACAATAACCTCTAAAGAATAATTGTTGATTATCTTTAGTCTTTAGATAATCAAAATATAATTGTAAATTATCACATTCTCTTCTATATTGTAGATTTTTCTTGTTTGAATGTCATAAGGATATTTCAGTCTTTCTGAATCATGAATAATCTAACTATTTAAATGTATGTTGAAGACATCATTATAATTTTACATAGCCATGGTCCAGTGGCCGTTTGTCTAGTAGAAAGGTGAAGTCATTATCATGATGATGACTGACGGTCAAGGTTATTGGGTACACTCTCTATGTTAAAGTGGATATGTTAATGCTGGCCATACCTGGGCAAGGCTGGGTGCATGTCCTAGAAAAAAAATGCATAATAGAAATTCCTTTGGACTTGGCCTTTAAGCTTGATGGTGCATTCCTTGCAGTGCACTTCAATTATGATAGGTGAGTCTTTATATCTATCTAAAAATGCATAGCATCCTGATGGTGGGTAAGTGCAACAGTTTATCTGTAAAAAATACTTTTCACTGACATGGGACAGAAGCATTCAACAAAGGTGATTGTTTATATATAAAAGTTCATCAAATAAAATATTCCAATCTTTTCTCACTCATTGGCTAATGATTTAACACAGATTATAAGAATAAGAAGACTATAACTATAATAAACGTCAGATTTTTGCAGTCCACAAGTTCAAGTTGCAAAACTTTTTGGAAAAAACTTAATGACAATTTTTTGTGTCGATATTTTGGATCACATTTTGTTATCCACCATAATTTGGCTTCCAGATGATGGCTCACCGAGTGTGATCTGAAACTTTGATGCAAAAAATTG
This sequence comes from Cryptomeria japonica, assembly GCF_030272615.1. Lineage (NCBI taxonomy): Eukaryota > Viridiplantae > Streptophyta > Pinopsida > Cupressales > Cupressaceae > Cryptomeria > Cryptomeria japonica. Next base: position 575,079,145 of record NC_081406.1, read on the forward strand.
ACACATAATTTTCTCAAAAAGCTCTACAACTTAAAGATTATAACTACCAATAAAACGGTATTACTCAATTAGCAAGCAACTCAAAAATGCACAAAATTATCAACTGCCACAAGCCTTCTGTATATGACCTAAAATGAATTATTTTTCTTAAATATAATAGATGCAAGGGATTATTCCCAAATAGGTTAAACAACTTCGACCAAAATTGCTTGCACTAATCTGCATGAGTTTTTACTGAAGTTGCTTAGAAGTCTTCTTTGAATTGTACAAATTATAATTTGAACGTGCAAGGCGGAATTGTATATTATAATGCAGGATTTGGCAGTCTTAAAGTTATGCGTAGGAACCCACTTAAATGTATTTTTCAGTTTGAATATTTTTGTATGGCTTGCAAAGGTTGCAGGATCGTAGCTCAGTGATGAAACCTTAATTCATCCAATGTGCTGTTCAGTCTTATATAAACTAGTGTTACAAGATTCAGGTTAGGATCGGTAAAACTTGTCAGTCCAAGTCCCTGGGCATTTACCAAGGAATCAATTTGACCAGACTTGGTAGACCTAGTGAGAAAGCAAAGAATTAGGTAAGGCTTGAGCCTCAGCTAGCATTTAAAGTAGGAAAAGTACAGTAGTTGATCATAGTGAATGTTGTTCTCTTTCTCTCTCTTCTGGCAGTCTAATGCAGAGCATGGAAGGCTAAGTTACCAGATTCTTCTGCAAATTCCTTGGGTTCGGGTTCGATTTGCTGCAAATTCTGGTTCATTGCAAATTCATTCAAAATTTGGCTGGGGTTCGTATTTTGCCCTGTGGGTTCGATCAAAAGGACCCTGGGAGAATTTTGGCACTTTTCCAGAGAATTTTGAACCCAGCGGCAGAACCCAAGGAGGATTTGGGTGATTTGACACATTTAAAATTTTTTTTTAAGTTTCTTTTTGCCTAGTTTGGTCAAAGCATTGGGATGTTTAACCAGAGCATGCAGAGTTGGATGATTCAATTGCCTGCCTTGATGCACTTGGAGTTGATGATGATGATGAGATACCTAGTTATCACGAGGCTGCTCCTGAGGCTGAGATTACTAGTACCACTGCCGGTGGCACTGTTTGTGCTTCTAATTTGCCACAAGAGAGGATGATAATATGTTTGATGACTTTTGATGATATTTGATCAGTGATGGCTGATTGTTAATGTTGAAATTATTATTTTTTAACTTAAACATTGATATGGTGATGTATTTTGGCAATTTGCTATGTTATTTGCCATTTGGACTAAAAGTCTACAACATTAATATATATGGTGGTATCTTTTGCTATTTACTTGCTGCTGCATATATGATATATGTTTATATTTTATATTTTTAATATTTTTATATGTTTTTGTACAGACAAACCCAAAGCGAACCCAAACCCACCCCCAAAAAAAATTGAACTAATTTGCGAACCCGAATATTGAACCAGAATCCGATTCCGAACCGGGACGGGCAACTTAGATGGAAGGGTTTTGCATACCCAAGTCTGGCTACCACAATATGAAATGTAGATTTAGTTTTGCTATTATGAAAAAAATGATGTCAAAGTTGTGAAATTTCTGGAATTTTTTTGATGTGAACCCTAAATGTGAAGTCCACTTGGAACTCAAAGTTTCCAGCAATTAAATTTAAAATAGAAAAAATCTGAAAACCTGGAAAGCACTGGAAGAAATGTGCCAATGAGCTGCTAGCTTAGTATTTTTTGGTAAACTGGTGTGGAAAAATAGGATTTCAGTCTTGCTGGAAAGTAGATCAGACATAATAAAAAGAAGAATAACTTTTTTCAGAGGCTACAATACCGTCTCAGTTCAAATATATGACAGCATCAATACTGACTTGGCTAAAGATTGCATCAGAATTGTGCACAAAACTGCCGCCCAAAGACAAGAATTGGCCAAGGCCCTATTTACAACGGATTTTATCATTACATGATGCTCACCTTGTACAGGTGGAATAATTTTTTCTAATCTTAACTATTGTTATCAACCAAAAGGACAATTGAATTCAACTAAACCTTAAGTAATTAACAAAAGTTAAAGACTAATGATGTATAATGACTTAAACTTTCTCCTTGTTATAGATTTGCAACTCTGTTCATCTTTTTCCTTGTGCACAAACATCAATGAATAGTTGCATTTTTAGAGATTCTGTTTTTAATCATTTTTCATTGTTTGCTTGACTAATCACACTTATTGATGTTACAGCCTGTAGATTAGTATATTTCCATTTATATCAAAATGGTCTCTGAAGAGTACATCGAGCTTCCCCTCAGTCCATGCTTGGATAATGGAGGAGGAAACAATACAGAGGAGGTTTCAATGGTACAGGAAATCAACAAAGAAAATTGCAAGATGGGAGGGGAAGAAGATAATGGTCTAAATGAAGATGGAAGCAAAGATGCTCTAGACGGGGAAGAAACTGATAAAGATAGAATAGAGGGTAACTGTATTTTGAAAGATGACAACCAAGGAAGAGGAAATGAGATGCAGCAGGATTTAAACCTCCATCTTAAATCTTCATCAATATTTGCAGCAGATGAATATGAACTATCACAAATGAAATCTGACTCACTGAGAGAGGATGGAAGTGCATTAGTTGGGGAAAGTGAGGCAATAATTTTTGATACAACTTGTATCCTATAGATACACATGCTTATGGTTAATGTTTTGAACCATTTCCAGATTAAAAAAAAGCAAAATATTTGATAAAAAGAGCTTCTTTTATACATAGTAGGATTTAATTTTTACTTGTGAGACACATTTTTCAGTTTCACTCTTTTATGTTAAATGATTTTCATTTATGTTTGATATCAACTTATTATAGACGAGAATTGTAATATCTTGACTCAAGATAAATAGCTAGATCAGGTGTTAAGCGTGCCCGGGTGTCATATATTGATGATCAACCTTCTGTTCATGTCATATACAACTATCTACCAAGGTTTGCAACTTCTCACTGACCAGACTTATGTTCATGTTATACACATGCTATTTACATTTGTATTCATATGTCTTTTTAAGTACTGTTATTTTGTTTATAACATGTAACATTCTCTACATTGATCTCCTGTCTCATTCCTATCAGAGAAAGCAAGAAGAAGCTAGCTGAGCTGCTGCAAAATTGGTCTGAGTGGCACTCTCAGTATTTTGCAAATGCCAAGGTATGCCTTATTATGGTTCTTAGTAGGTTGATTGTGTTTTAATGTTTATAATTTCTTTTTCTTATTTATATAGTTGACAGAAGATTCTATGAGTTGTTTATATTAATTTTGACAACTGAACACCTGCAAGAGTTATAACTTGAGACAGCTTGAGATACTTTCTCAGCTAGTTACACTATTTACTTCACACAGTTTCAGTCTAAAACAAGACTTATAACTTTCACTATCATCTAACAAGAGATCATCAAACAAACAACCTACAAAGGATCAAGAGCAACTTCATTTCTCAAACATTTGGGGGCTGCAAGGGTAGAGTAGGCCTCTCACTAAGAAAGAACGCTCAACCTATAAACCAAATATTTCAGAGTGCAAACAAATACACCTGATCTCTTAAAGACTGTTTTCCTTCATGCCACAGTGTCATCTTTGTGCCCCTTCGTACCTGACCTTCCCTTTAAAAGAGAGCTGTGTGCTTGTTTTTGGCATTATAAAAAGGGGCTGTATAAACCCTAAGGGAATGGATGCCCATAGAACTCCATATCCTCTGCCTAACTCCCTCAAAGCATACAGTTGATCCTTCTTGAATGTATGTCTTCCTCCTTGCAAAACTACACAAAACCCTTATTTCATGGAAAAACCAATAAAATCAATTTTATGCATCGAGATGTTTAAGCTCATCCCAGAGTTTCAATTACAGTTTCATGGAATTGTGATTTATTTGTTCTGTCACTTAGAATACTAGTCATGCGCTACTTAGAATATATTCACAGATTAAGTAGAATTAATAGAAAAGGAATTGAGATATTTGAAATTAAATGCCCTAGAGGTTCAAAGGATAGAAAAATGGAATCTAGATGAATTAACAAACATAAAATTTGGACTGTGTTATGATGAAATCAGCTTGCTGTCAGAAGGGACAAAGAAATACTTTGCTAATAAGATTCTAGAGTACCCACAATTGTGTTAGCATGATTGTGCCTATAAAAAAGTCTTAGCAAATATTGGCACCTATTCCTCTTATATATGACAAATTGATTAAAAAGTAGGTGCCTTGAGAATGATATCTCTTGGTGTATTTTACATAGATTTTTTAAAAGATAGATATTCTAATTAATAAAATTCCTTAAATCAGTGTTAAGCATAATTTACACACCTCCCCTCCCTTTAATATGTTTAGATGAAAAAATAACCAAGTTAGGCCAAATAACCCTACAAGGATCTTCCAAATAACAACCCATAGATTTAAGTTCTTGCAAAAGAAGGCAGTCAACTCTCTGTCTAGATTACAAAGAGATTTAACAACATATTTACTGTCATGGGCTTCAGGGCTCTTCACATTATAACTTAAACACTTCATAAAAACAAATTAAAGAGAGGGAAGGTGTTAACTAAGAGGGGTACTATTACCCCCTTTGCCAAATTTACCAAACAAAGAAGAATTTCCAAACCTTTAGAGATATTATCAGTCAAATCACATTTGTTCTCATCTATAGAATTTTCAACCTCTTTGACATCTCCCTAAGATAACTTCAACCCTTCACCACCTCCTAGGGTTTTATGCCTCTTAGAGGCCTGCTTATCGTTTTTAGATGACAGTTTCAATTTTATGTCTTTGCAAAAACCAAAACAAGAATCTTTAGTCTTCATAGAATTAGGTTTAACCAAGGGCCATGACTTTTCATCAATACCTAAGGTTCTCTTTTTATCAAAACTCAAAGAAAGAGACACACAATTGAACAGAAGATGAAGGTTCAGCTAGACTACAGGCTGTTATAATCACATACTCTTCATTACATTCTTTTTCAATCCAAGGGGATAAGGATTCCTCTTCTGGGTCAACACCACCCATAAAAATATCACCCAAATTATCAACATCAAAACCAGAAGAAACGTTTTTATTATTCAATGGACATCCAGATCTAACATGACCATCCATTTTATCAAAAAATGGCATTATGGCTACCCAGACCAACAATTTTCACCTTATAATTCAATAAAATTCGTAAAGTAATGCCATGCTTTAAATAAATATGAATCCTTGCATTCATGTGAGGCAAAGAAGACCTAGTGTTTTAGATTTTAGTAACATCACCAATGGGCTTCAAAATCCAAGGCACTAAATAATTAAAAACCATAATGAAGGCAGGATGTTACAAACTTCAGTCCATTTTGGAGAATTTTTCAGAATGATTTCATCTGGGTTAGTGGTAGGATACCATGGAAAAGCCTGGAAGAGGAATTTCTCAATATTGTAGAAACTTTTACTTGAAATACATTTCTGCATACCATCATTTTTTAAGCTCATTAAAAACAAACCCTTCTGCAACATTCTACAAAAGGAGACATACAATCCAAGTTTTACACCCACATTGTTGCTATCCAGTCATCAAAGAATTTTTGGAATGGGAGAGCATTCAGTGCAAGACAAACAAAAATGATTTCCAACAGATTTTAATTGAATTTATTGAATTCCTTTTCAAGAACATTTACCATTTTTCTGTTAGGAGACAAAGAGAATAGTCTGCTCACCTTTCTTGCCTTCCTCTTTGCTCTCAATTTGAACAGACCTTCCACACAAAACCAGATACTCTGTAACTTCAGAAACTAGAGGAGCTTCCTGAGAGACCAATGCTTGCTTAAATGATTTACTGCCCCTGCCACCCTTGAAATCAGTTTTCCCATCGAGGCCCATAATACTATCTTACCGATGCTGCCATAATTAAACTCCGTAGTAAATTTGGGCCAAGAGACGTTAATGATGAGAGAGAAAACAGAAAAAGCAAATTCCAATACAAGAAAAGCCCCAATATGGATCCCACCATCCCCAAATACAAAATTCAGCAACAGAACAAATTAAAACAAATACATAACAAAAGCAAAACAAATAACTCTAAGAGCACCAATAACAAAAGATTAGCACAGAGAAGCTTTGCACATAGCTTCAATGGTGACTTTTCAACTAACACAATCAAACTTGCACAAGCCTCCCCAAATTATTTGATCAAAAATACTTTGATATTTAAAGATTTGATTGGATACTTATATTTGCTTCAAGGGAGAATCCTTTGTCATTTTCCTGAGTATTATAATTTGAAATTCGAGTCAGGATTTGAACAATTACATTAAGACTTGATACCTTAACGTAGTCTGATGATTATACATTTAGTTTAGCAATACTATCCTTATAGATCATGGCTCTTTAGTGAGAAAACTTAGGTGCACAAGGCCTAGTTTGCAAGTCTCTGGCCAGAGCATTATAGTCTTGACCCATATTAGTTAGGGAGGATTCTAGGAGGAATTTGTGTATTAACCCATTAGTAGTCAGGGTGGACTAACACTACTGATGTTATTTTGAGTGCCTATGATATTATGTTTTCATGTTTAAATAGGTTTGCAGTTCCACATTATTATTATGAGATTTAATATTATCATTGTGATCCATGTATTTAGATTATGATGATTAGTTTATTATTTATAGTGTTGATAGTGATATGTATTGGGTCTAGGCATGGAATGATAATCAATTAAACCACTACATGATCATGTTTATTGAATGTGATGTGTATTGAGGGATGTGTGTTCTTATACATAGAAGGTATTGCATATTTTCAGTTAATTGCTTATGTCCTATGTGTGTTTTACTCTTTATTTAATGTAAAACATAATTAAGGATAACTATGATGAGATTTATGGATCTCTCTTTGTTTTTTTGGGGTAAATGAGAATTCCTTGTGCTCAATTTGATTTTGAATTCATTTCAAGGTCAATTGAAGATTTGTATTTTGTTATTGAAATCAACTTCTGATCTTGAGCACCATTTAGTCATACTTGAGAAGAAGAATTTTATATTTATGATATGCTGTTTTGACAATTATGTAATCTCCCTTTTTTATGACTCATGTAATTGCCCAAAATGCTTATTTCTTGACTCCCACATTTCCTTTGATCCCATTTTTTGTGAAATTTCTACCCCTTCATATCCCATGCATTTGCCTAATCCCCTCGAGGTTCCTAAGTGTGAAGGCATGAGAAAGCTCCTTAATTTGTGTAAGTTGTTAGAGTTGTAGAGTTACCCCCTCTAGCATGCCTCTCCTTTCAAGCACGCTTCTCTCTATTTTTGTTGTGATGTCAGATTTCCCCATACTACCATGCCACTTGGTCCTTTCCCACTTCCACTTGTTGCCTTATCAAGATTTAGAGTCTTGTATGTGATCAGCTCTAGCCAAATTTTGATACTCCACATGCCTCAGTTTGGATGTCGGACTCCTTCCCTCAAGTGTACCTCACCTTCAAACTTCAATCTCCGAATGAGGGCACGAATCATGAGTCAACCTTGACAGTCGTGCCATTTTCCATTATCCATATCTACCTACCATCTTGCATGTTAGGAGTGCCATTAACGTGCAATGACCAAGTGGTTTTCCATTGTAGTCCACCTGGCATTGACATTGGACCTCATCCTTTTGAAGCTAAAGCAAGTGGACTTCCAATAGGTTATTCCACAAGGATGCCAATAGTTGCCATTAATGTGGTAGTAAGGTTTTGAACCAGTGTTCCACGACCGTTGGGGACGGGGGGATGCGGAGGCAAGTTTCAGAGACGGGGGGACGAAGGGCCTAAGTTTGGGGATGGCAGTGAGGGGGTGGTGGTGCAGATATACATATAGTACTTGAAAATCTAGTTGTGAAAAGATGTATAAGAATTACGTATCAAATGAAACTATGGAAAATTAGTAAAATTATAGAATAGAAAAAATTGAAATACTAAATATGAAGATTTGTTGAATGCTAAATAAAATTGTCAAATTGGAGATTTCTATTATATCGAATATATGAACATTTGATATCATAAAGATGATTACATCATTACAATGAGTAGCAATGGCATTACAATTACTAGCATGATATCTAAATAAGACTTAAGGACAAATATCAAAATGTAGTGAAGGGAGGCCTCTAATCATCTGCAAACTCCTCATCACTGGAACTGTTGGACTCCTTATGGTCAAGATCCCTCAAACTAACACCAACCAACCCTGCATCTGAAGTGGTAGCATCCTTATCAACCTGTGATGGCTCCTTGGGCTCTACATCCCATTGTGCCACTGGACTCTCTTTGTACGCAAGTGTCTTGCGGTCAACGAGACACAAAGCACTATGTACAACCACAAGCTTCTTTGCTCTCTTAGACGTAAGTCTGTTCCTCTTAAGAAAGTGGATGAAGCTATATATAGACCAGTTCCTCTCAGTAATTGAAGAACTAGAAACTTGGGATATCATACAAATTGCTAGAGTGGTAGTCAAAGATTTCTCATCATGAGAATTCCACCACAAAAGTGGGTCCTCTTGTGCCATAGTTTCTATATCCATCTTTGCCACGTTTGAATAACCCCTAAGAGTGGCTAATTTCGTCCACTCAATGTGAATTATGTCGACATCTCTAGCATCATACATCTTCTCTATGCACCTAAAGAGCCCTGCCTTCACCTCATCATCCTAAATCGGTGTAACTCTAACAGGCTTGCCTTGTACCACTTAGGATTCAAGGCATAGGCAGCCACATGCAAGGGAGTGTTGAGCTTGTCCCATCCGCGCTGAATGATTGGCCGAATGTGCTCATTGTAGAATGCTATAGTGGGATCCTTCACTCGCACAACAACCCTCATTTGGTCAAGCATAGTATCGATGCACTCATACACCTCTCCAAGGTTAGGTGCATCCCCATCCCCATATCTGATGACTTAGAGAAATGGAGCAATGATGGGGACTATTTATTTTGCATCAGTCCAAAACACATCACTCTTCACTATCTCCTTCATCTTTCTCCCTTGCTTTGTCTTGGCCTTGGCCCACCTATTCCACTCTGCTGTCATAACCATGAGTTGTAGTGTCTCTTGCAACTCAATCATTCTCTCCAAGAGAATGAAATAGGATGCATATTTGGTCTCAACTGGTTTCACGAACTCCTCCTTCGAGAAGATCCTGAAGAGTGCATGTGAAGTGTGGTGTTTGCAGATAAACATCTGCACATCTCTTGCATCGCTGACCACTCCTCTAATCCCAGTCATTCTTCCCCATGTCCTTGAGTGCATTGTTCATGGTATGCACACAACATGGAGTCTACCAAATATGGCTGTAGGCTGCCTCAATAAGTTTCCTTGCAGCTCTGCACACATGTGCTGCATCTGTCACTGCTTGGACCACATTTTGTGGCCCAACCTCCTCAACAGCCTCCCTAAGGACCTCAAACTGAAAATCAGCGTCTTTGGGATGCTCTGAGAAAGTATGAGCCCTCTGCACATGTAACCATGATGTTTTCGAGTGGATGATGGCTAATGTTCGTCCACCCATACATAACTATGCTGCATCCAGAGGCCACCCAACAAGCCTTCATCTTTTCCATCAAAACATTGGTCTTGGAACAGTTCTTATCCAAGATCGTGTTCCTCAATTTGGTCTCACCTGGTGGCACATATGATGGTCCTCCCTTCGCCACCATCGACATCATCTCCTTATAACAAGGAGACCAAGCTACATGAAATGGGATGCCATTGGCAAAGAAGAACTTGCCAATGGCATCATCTATCTCATCCTTTAGCTGCACATTGAACAAATCAGCTATGGGGTCACTTTGCAACTTGTGTTTCCTTGTCCCCTTAACCTCTTGTGATTGGGCCACGGAATTGGAAGTGGAAGTGGATGAAGGTCTTGACATCACTCCTCTCATCTGCAATGTATGAGAAGCAGTATGTCACACTTGCAGGCTTTGCTGAAGCTTGTGCCCTATCAGACAAAGTAGTAGGGATTGCAACTTCACTGTCATTAGATGTGCCCCAAAGCTTGTTGATCTCAATTCTGTATTGAATGTTTTTAGGTTCTTCCAAAAAGCGACATGGATCCACACCTTTTCCTCTCCAAAAAAGGAAGTGTGCATTGACTCTAGTCATGGTGCCAAACCATGCAAGACCACAATTGTTGCATTACCACTTCCTTGTGCCCCCATCTATCCTTGATGTGCCTGCTATTTTTGATGCAAACTGTTTGAGAGGAGATTTAGGATCATAAAGATCCCTAGCATACTATGTCTATAACTCGGAAGGGCAACCTGTATTAGTTGGTGCACTTGCCATGGAACTAGATTGGGCTCCAGGATCAGCCCCATGGTCACCCCCCTCAGCCTTAGTTTCATAATCTGAATCATTTCCACTATGAGAATGGGTTTCCATCTCATCCTCACTCAGGTCATGAGAGCTCATTGTGATAGTGACACTGCATTTCACAAAATAAAAATAAAAATAAATTCAATAAGCATGTAGTTTCAGCCTAGTTTAACAAATTTCAATTTTGAAAACAAAATTTAAAATTTAAAATTTGATGTTGAATCTTGAGGGCAAAATGATGAATGATTCATTCATCATTTTGCCCTCAAGATTCAACATCAAATCTGATTTTGAAATGAATCAAAGAAAAAACAAGTTTAAACAACAAAAAAAATTGAAAATCAGAAAATGAAACAAACAAAAAGCAAGAAATAACCTACCTTGTGCTTGAAAAATCTCTCCAAAATGTTGTAGAATCCTCTTCCTTCTCTTCTTCTTGCTCCTTTTCACTCCTCTTACACTTGCACTCACTCTTTTTTGAGTTTTTTCTCCTCTTCACCTAGCTGGTAAAAAAAATCAGAAATAGAAATGTGAGTGAAATCAAAAATTTAAGGGGTTTTGTAATGAATAGGGGGGCATGGGTGGGGCCCATGTCAAATTAGGGTTACCCTAAAAAATCACTCAAATAATTTTTCTAATAAATTTTAAACACTTTTTAATGTTTTCAGATGGGAGACTTTTGTGCGTCTCCCCACCCCTTGAGAGATGCTTGGACATCTCCAAGAAGTCTTAGAGACATCGAGACGTCTCCAAGACTTCTTGGAGATGCCGAGACGTCTCTGCTTCTCTGGCAGCACACTCGTGGCGGTGGCGGGGATGCCATGTCCCTGTCTTAGAGATGCGGGCCTGGGGGCACCTCGGGGTGGGGGACACGTCCTTGTGCATCGCTGTTTTGAACCCAAAGGGGCTCTTTGCCATATTTGCTAAGGACAATTGTAGGTCATAAGGGACCCTCCTCCACACCTTCCAAGCTTGTTGTTGCATAGGAGGACACCATTTTCAGCTCGATGTGAAGGGAAGCAATGTTCAATAGCTACATAAACCCATTTCAAATACCAAGTCCATGACGGGGACCATTGTGCAATGTTTGACACTCATCCTAGATGTCTTAAGTTCACAAAGATGGAATCAGGAGGGCATCTTTGAACAAACTAACACAAAATTTAACCAAAAATCTCCTTGAGCACTCATTGTTCAAGTGTCTAGATTTGAGGATGAAACCCCATGGATTTGTGGAGGTTGAGGGATGAAAATCATGTATATCTTGCATTGGAGGATGAAAAACCCCTTTGGTTGAAGGAGCAATCTCATGTAGAGGTTGCGTTCAAGCTCTAATGGTGGCTGAAATCAATGATTTTGAGTCTGCATGACGCATACAGTCCTCATGGATGTAAGCATTTGTGTTTCTGTTTACTATAGCTGCTGTAGTAGAATATTGTAATATTTTACAGTCCGTTTAATATAATAGATGATCTTTAATCTGTGTTTTTTGTAAGTATTGTATTTTCAATTGATTGTTGTGACTACACAACCATGTGTCTATTTATTGCAACTGCTTTGTTTTAGTCTATTATTGATGTGGCAGCAGCATGATCTAAAGCATTTCCAATCTGTTTAATATAAAACATTTTGCAGTTTATCTTTATTGTGGGTCTACTTTGTGATCTGGTTTATCCATCCAAATGCAAGAATGGAATGAAATTTTTGGGTTTGCTATTATTTATGTGAATGTAACGAGAAACTCCTGGTTTTGAGAGATACATGCATAATAGATTAGGGTTTGTTATTTTAGTTTTAAATAATGAAGTTTGATGCATAACACTGAATTGATTAGAGCTGTTACGTAAAGTTTATTATTATCTAGGGTTTTGGTTAAACATTTAGCCCAGAATATAATTGTCCAAGACAAATTATATTTGCTGAAGGTTTTAACTAACATTTCTAGTAACATTTGGTTGGGGACATTACAAGCTATCTATAGCATCATTGTTGATCTTCATCACTAGTGATTCCTTTAGTGGATTGATTTCTAGTTACTATTATTTCTTTTGTTGGTACTTGATGTCATGTGAATTAGTGTAAATGATTATTATTCATATATAAAAAATTCACAACCTTTGCAAATATAAGGATAGATATAAAGATGAGATTTGAATGAATCCTGGCCTATACAAGTATGCAACAATACTTTGCATGGTGGCTAGGCAGTGAGATAAAGCATCTCTCCTAGTTAAAATAATGAGTTAGGAAAGGTAAAGATTATTGACAATTGAATTTTATTTATATGAGGAATTCATAACGGATATTGAACATTTCACTTAGGTTGAAGACAAACATTTATTAAACTTAGATAATAGTTTTAACACTCTCATTAACCATACAAAATATTAGATTTTTTAATTTTTAATATATCTAAACAATTTGTGGAGGGACAAACTAACCTTCACTCTTTGAAACTACATAATTATGCACTAACTAAAGCTTAGTCTGTTATATGAAATAGACTAATAAAATAGAGTTAGTGTGGATGAAGTATTGGGCATATAAACTTGTAGACAATAGTGTGATAAAATTTGAGCAATGATTATAATGAAAGAGAAATAATAGAAAAGCTACAGCTTATGGTGTTGAGTAAAATACAAATTCCCTTTCGAGGCATCTACAATTACTAATTGTCCTGTTGTAAGCCACAATAATGAAGGAGTTGATCAGTGTGTACTTTTGACCATTTATACGTCACACTGAATAGTATCAAAGTATGACAAAAATTTAGAGAAACATGATTTCATTGAAGTATGTTCATTGTTAACCTTATTGAATCAACTTAAGAATTTTTAGGTGCTTATAACCTTAAGAATAATAATAACATCTACGTGAACAATTTCCAAATCCTAATTCCAGTAAACTTGTGTGCTAAAACATCAGAATGCTCCTATTAAGATTAGAGATTTAGAGTTCATGAATTGCAATGATAGGAACCTAGAGAAGTTTGAAGTAGTGTCAGTTATGAGTATGTATTAGGACAATGGACAAGAGTAAGGTCCTATAAAACCAAAAATCAAAGAGAATGAGTCATGGGAGGTTACATCTATTAAGTAATCTTCTCTTTCACATAATTTGATTTGAATCCATGCATGATTTTACTTACTTTGCATCGGAACAATGCTAAACTAAGGGGGGGAGGATGTAATACCCAAAATTTTGATATCTTACCATTAATAAATGAAGACTTTATACTTACTTTAATAAGTAAAGGCTTTATTCTTAGTTTTCATATTAGATTCAATAGCTAATAATGCACAATTTCACATATTATTATGGCTTTATAATTAATATAGCTTTAGTTACACCAGCATTAGAATATGCATGGTATAGAATAGAAATCAGTAGACGTTTAAATTTAAAGAAAAGTGATGAAGTATTAAATTATTGTACTTGAAAATTTAATCACCCATTTAAATGTTTATTGGAATTACATACTTAACTTTGTCTGTTGGCTCAGGTAGTCAGAGGATCTTATCTTCTCATCACTTCCAATAGGATAGGACAGTCAATTTGTGATGCATTTATTCATACATATGCAACCCACAAACACCAATGTTTTAGTTCAGGTTATGGGCAGAAAACTTAGGAGCAATTAAATTTGGTTGTTGGAAAATATTTTATAAAGGAGGGAGATCTTTTAAAGAGGAGATGGAGAGGGAAGAGAAAGCAGACTGACATGCTAGTAGAGGCTGGAAATTTTGGATGTGGGGATGGCTCCTTGGAGGCACCATATGGGCATGGTAACTGAGATATATGGGAGATTTTGGACCGGTATATTGCTACCTTACCTGGACACCATTATTGTGGGTCTGTAACTATTTTGAGATGCCATGGAAATGGCATTCACCCTTCAATAGGGGTGGTACGTGTTGCTGTTGTATAATCTTTACTTGGCTGCCAGTTTTCTGATGTTTTCCCTCCTTTGGATTGCCTTAACTGTTCAGAGAAATACTTCTCCCAGGGCACCATTGTTGTAGTGAGAAACATTCAGTTTGGAGGCATGGAAATGAGATTTTTGAACCACTTGTTGGAGTGCCGGGTTTTTTTCCAGGATTTGTCTTTTTCCATGGTTGAACTTATACTCTTTTTTGGGAATATTTCTGTGTGAAATAGGAGGGAAAACTGTGGGTTTTATGTGAGAATTCCTCCTGGCACATTATGGGAGCCATGGTGCTTCTTATTTTAATTGTTTGCTGAACTGTTAAAAGCCCCTACAATGCTTGGCAGATTTCCTGAGTAAGTGCAAGCTTAATCTCCAAGTGAAATAGTCTTTATCGTCTGTAGACTCTCCATTTTCTAATCCATTCCTACATCAATTTTATCACATTAGACCTCAATAAAATATATAAAATGATTCCCAATGAGATGAATACTTTCTTGAACAGATACAATTTGAAATACTAAATCTATTTTTCTTGTAGTCAATAATCTTCTAAATACATTTGAGCTCAGAACAAAGCATCATTCTAGCAAGCTGACTGTATGGATGCATTTAGACATTTATGCCATAAAATACAATCAAAAGTTTAGGTGACTGATGTCAATTAACTGAAGATACTTTGAATGAATAACCATCACAAAAGAAAAGGTGTTTAATAGGCAAGGTTGACTATCGAGAGGTGTGAATGAAATTCCTTGTTTCATTCCAGACAAGGTAAGACAAATGATGCAAGAGGGGGAATCTCATACTTATTTTCATATTACACCCTCTTATTTTTATATGCTATCAACATTTTCTACAATATCACCAACTTACTTGTACTTATACCATATAAAAGTACATACTTAATTCCATCACACCTTGTATCTTACATCATTTATTGTATTAAGTTATAAGCTATATTCTTAACTAACTACCTTTATTATTTTTATTTTATTCCCATTTTCTCTGTAATGTCCATTTTTAGATTGTACTTGTTTTCTTTAGATATAATAAACCCTAACTCACAATAATAGTTGCACAATTAATTTAAGTATGAAATTAACTTAGAAATTGTAGCTTAACAGTTTATTATATGATTCAGATTTGATGCCTAGAATGTATCTCAGAAAATATAAAACTTATCCTCTTATCTCTGCTGTAAATCTTACTCCAATCTGCAGTGATCTCTCTTTATTTAAATGCCTTTGTAATGTCTTGGAGTTTGCCTGAATCAGGGGTTTTCGTCCACTAACTCTGTGATGGAAATTAAGGGGGTTTTGTCCTTTAATTTCATATCTCGAGGGATTTCATTGTCACATTGCTGAACAGGTTCACATTCCACAAGGGATAATGGTATAAAAATGTCTTCCAAATTGTTGTCCCCTTCTCCTTGATTGATTTTCCTTATACCTTATTTCCTCATGGGCACAACCCTTCACCTGCCTTTTGACCATTATTAAGTTTAATCTTTATTTAATTTCACTATTATAACATTAATTATTTTTCCTTAGGTGCTTATTTTATTATCCTTGGTGGCTTGTTATTATGATTATATCGGTTGTTATAATGTTAAGCAGGGGCATTACATTCTTTAGCATACATTATCATTAAATTCCATTTTATTTCATAAAAATATTTATTCATGAGAAGGGTTTTGAAAGGGCCTAAAACCTTGTACAAAGAGAAGGATAGAGCATGGAGCACAGCAAGACACTGAACAACCAAGAGGAGCTACAATGAGACTACAAAAGACAAAGCATTACAAAGCCTAACAAATTACCAACCCAAAGTTAGGTTAGTTTAAATAATTGTTCCAAAGATTTTTGATTTACCTTAGTACAAGGATTTTTCTGCCCTAAACTCCTTTTCTTGTAACAAGGAGAATTTCTAGAAACACCAATAGATCCCTCATGCAACCCCACAACTTTAGGAGATTTGTCACAGTCAATAGGAGGTTTCCCCCTATTAACCACCATCTATGTCTCCTTGAAAGAAGTAAAAGACTCCTCAATAGTAGTAGGCATTTTTTCCTTTTTCCTCCAAATGAAATGGTATTTCTTATCACTCAAACAAGTAGTAGTAGCATGACCCACTTTAACACCAAAATTGCAAATAATAGGAGACCCTTCAAATTCAATTTGCTGCACCCAATCACCATATTTGAAAGAAAGGTAATCTAAGTAGGAAGCACCTTCTTCTCCAAAAACACACAAAATCTAGCCAATAGCATATGTTTCATGAATTTGGTGATAGATTCAGAATATTGCCCAAAAGAATTGGTGATGATCATAACTATATTTTCATTCCAATACTCCAATGACAACCTTGACAGGCGAGCCCAAACAAAAAACTTGAAGATCAAATCATTCATTGGGTTCAAACCTGGAGACCTTTTTCTTAAACAAAGGCCATTCTTTCCAAAAGAATCCTTGAGCAATCCTCCCGATTGGAAAAAGAAAAAAAGAAAAAAAATTGTTCAAAATATCAGCTTCCTTAACCTGGCCTCTTAGTTTCCAAACGCAAAGAACCCATCTTCTAACAGTATCGATATTGGGACGATTGCCACAGAATCTCCCAACAAACGAGCTCCCTGAGTGATGTTATCATTACTTAATCATATTACTTTGCTATCTATTCACTTCATTCACTCATTGTGTTCCACCTTATCATGTTTACACACTTGTTCATAATCATCACTACAAATCACAAATAGAAGTGACAAGACAAAGATGATTCAGTGTAGTAAAACATAAAGGAAATGGAAAATGATTGCATATTTATGCATGATGGTTAAAAGGTAAGGTAAATTGGTAAATGATATGGTAGTAAGTTATACAATATAATAGTGCACGCATGAGTGATGAAAAGATAACAGAGAATAAAAGGTGCAGATAGATAGTAATGTAGTATTACATTCATACTAGGATTGCAAACAGTTGTATAGACAGTAAAAAGGGGATATGCAGTAATTAGCAAAGTGGAAATGTAAATACAAATTATAATTAACTAAGTTATGATAAATTATGTGAAGAGCAAGGTGGACATTGAGTTATGACATTAAGAGAGTAGAAAGTAATTAGAAGTTATAGTGCAATAGAAAGTAAGATGGTTAGGTTGGTTCACGAGTGTAGTATAATGAAATAGCAATGAGATTGATAAGTTTATAATCTAATGATGCAGATTAAACAAATGTAGGCAATAGAAGGCAGGCTGTGTAAATGTGTGATTACAGCAATACATATCATTATAATAATGTTGATTAATGGTTACTACAAAGTATGTTGAATAACAATGATTGATGTTAAAAAATAAAATGCATTGTATCGATGGCTTGTATCAAATACAAGATGTATGAATAGAAAGAAGATTCTAGATGAATGTACCAAGCGAATAGGGATGTATGAATATAGATAGATGTTTGTCAAGATGGGTGATGTTATACCAATTAAAAAGATGAAAGTTAATGATGAATAATATCTATATATCAATATGATTATGTGTGTAGTAGAAGGATGAAGATGATGCTGTGATTTAAATTGAGTCAAGATAGCGTAAGTTCAAGTATAAAAGAGAAAATGGGGTAAACAAGGTGGTGGTTAGTTTAACTTTATATTATATTATTAAATGGCAAGATTACTATCATTGCTATAGTGAATTAAATACAAGATATTCTATTTACATTGATAGCAAACATGAACATGTATGTGACTTATGTTATAATAAAATATAAGTAATGCAAATTAATAAATACAAGTTGAGAATAGAGAAAAGAGGCAATAGTATAGAAGGTGAAAATGAAAGAAGATTAGTATGTACTATATAACTAATCTGTTCATGGATTGGAGTTCATTATATCTTGGTATCTTGTTATATATACACATCTATATTAAATGATTAAGAAAGGAAGAGTGCCTTTGGATTATAGAACATTTCATGACTACGGTAAATAATTGACGTCTTGCATGATACCAAACTTTTAATTGTCTGAATTTTTGGGAATGTTGATTGCTCATGATGTGTTTTATTGATACTTAGATAGGACACAATGTATGTTACTCAAGGAATAGGATAATGTTTTGGAATTAGGTTGAGTCTATGGATTTGGCATGATATTGAGAACATACCTTATTAGGCACAAAAATGTAAGTTAAGAAATAGAGTTGTCTTTATTGCCATTGTTTGGTAAAGGTTAGGAAGCTATAACTTCAATTTGTTCATGGATTGGATTTTGTCATAGCTAGATATGTTGCTATATAAAAACTGCCATTTAAATGATTATGAAAGGAAGAATGTCTATGGCCTAAGCTACCAGTTTGGGTTTGGGTATGCAACCCGGTTCGTGTGTTTGGGCAAATTTTTTTTTGCCCTTTGGGTTCATGGGTAAGGTTTGTTTGTACATGTATATGTATATGCCGTGTCACAGAATTTGCCGAACTTCAACCATGGAATTCGAATTTTCACGAATTTCAAATATTTCTATAAAATTCGTTAAAGTTTGGCCTCATATTTGTTCGGAAAAACGTGTCGGCCTTTCTCATTTAAGTCTATTTTTTTAATAGTGTTTTTAAAGGTTTTCAAAACATTTTGTAGGGCTTTCGACCTATCTTTTAAACAATGCACACAGGTCACTCGAAACGCACATGAATCTTCTGCCTTTGGAAATCAGTTGACTCTTAATAATTCTTCTGCATTTGGTAGTCTATGGTGGTTTCATTGAATCACGTTAACAACCAATCTTTTTCATAATGCATTGCACCGAGCGTATATCCGTCAGGCAGCTATCTATCCACAGCTCCAATGTGATTAGGCCTCACACATCTTTCACTTCCCGCACGCCATCCTTTCCTACATCGTTGCACTTCAATCTGTACGAAGCTGGAGAAGTTGTTTCTGCCGAGTTCTTTCCTTATGTGTGTTTGTTTTTATTCGTTTGTCTCTAGGGTTTTTTAATCTATACATTTTTGATATAGTTGACAATACTATATTTATAAATATATATTATAATAATATAAACTATACATTAAATTATATTAAAGATTGCTGTATTTATTAATATATGTTTAAATTTTTAATAAATAAATATTAAGATGTTGTATTTAATTAATTATATACTTATTACTATTATTATATTAAAGAATTATTGTATATAATTATTATATATATATAGATATTTAATAAAATATTTGTATATAAAATTATATTATACATTTTTTTATTTTTTAATAATATATTTACAGAATTATGGTTATCAAATGACATTATATTTTATTATTTTGTAGATATATTTTTTATATTTTTAAAAATTAAATTAAATATAAGGCGAATTTAAGGCCAACTGATAGAATTGAATTGGAAGATGGAACAATGCAGAATGGTAGAAGAAAAATAGTAAAGGGCAGTTGGAATGCCCTGGGCGAACCTGGATCCAGACCAGAACTGGTGAACCTGAAACATGGTCTATGGCTAGCAAAACATTATATGATTGTGATAACTGACATATCTTGGATGTTATCTTGAATAACTTATCTGAGTATCTGGAAATGTTGATTGCTCATAATGTGCTCTATTCTCTTTGCTTCTACATCCTTCCTCTCGTCCCCTCGCCCCTGTCCCCCCAATGGAAAAGAAAACAAGAAAAGAAAAAACAAGGCCATTGGGGATCTTATCCTCACTTGTAGGATGGAGTTTTTCTATTGTGAGTGAACTACAAGGTAGATTCATTGATTCATGATAGATATGATACAAGATGGGCCATGATGGTATTGGAATTGGGATTAAGCCTAAGAATTTGATCTGATATTGAGAGCTTGCCTTATTTGGTGCAAGAATGTAAGTTGAGAAATATAATTGTCTTCATTGCCATTGTTTGGTAAGATTACAAAGCTATAACGTTAAGTGGAGTAAATTAAAAAGTGATATGTGCCACAATTCAGAGTAGATAGATGTCAATAGGAAAGTTAATTACTAGAAGTTATTGTTAACAATTTAATTGTAGAGGATTGACAAGTACATTTTTTTCACATTGGACTAACTTGATCAATTTAGTCATTTTATTTGTTTTTTCAGACAATAGGCATATTATCAAGAGAATGTGTGCTACGCTTGCATACAATAAACTATAATTAGTGCATATAGAGATGAAGGTGAAATTGGTTGAGTAAGCTTTCGCATTAAAAAAAAATTAGGTGCCTATGGTTTGTATTTGTGGGATAATTAATCATCTGAAAGATGTTTTTGATTAGATAAAAGGGAAAATCAAGAGTCCCTTTCCTTACAAAGCCCAAAGGCAAAGTTACACCAAAACCATAAAGAATTAAACACAAAAAGGCTAATAACATTACTAGACTAACATCATAGAGCTAGTAGCAAAGAAACATAGAAGCAACAACTACAAAACCACCTCCTAAGTTACCAAAGACCTAGCCAAATCTCAAAGGCTTGAAGCAGCCTCCTATTCTTCAGATATCAGGTGACGTTTGGTTTTCTACAAGTCAAACTCATCATTGTACACATCCCTAGGAGCTTTCCCTTTTTTGGATCCAGTCTTGTTCTCCTCTTGTAGAATCTTGATATTATTGGTAGTGAAAATGAAGCTTTCCTTACTCAGTTTGATCATTTTACGTACAAAATCTTCTAATTGTTTAAATTTTCTTTTCATCCCAAGCATTCTTTGTTAGAAGACATCCATTTTTTTTTCTATTAATGTGGCAAATAGTACAAGGAACACCATATTTCTTGTTCACCTCCTTGACTACACTTCTTTAAATAAGTTAATCCATTTTTATAGGGGTTTCAATTATCTATTTTTTCTCTTTAACATCTTTCTCTTGGCGTTCATCCTCTTTTTTCTTATCAATTGTGGTTCTCTTGTCTAGCTATTTCTCCCCTTTGGGCAAGGTTTCAATATTTGGGTTCTTAGCAGCAACAGTAGTCTTTCTTGGCTTTTTGGTATTAGAATTGTTGCTTAAATATCTCGAGCTTGTGTTATCCACACCTTGGCTTTCTTGGAAATCAGTATCTTCTAAATTAAAATTATCACTCTTTCCCTTTAGAGTTATCTTTTTCATAGTCCCTTGGCTCATATAGGCAATCTGCTCCCTTGCTAGAAACCACCACATTCATATCCTCCAGCTTGGGATTAGCATTCATTTTCTGTTTGAGGGTTGATAATCAAGTAGATCTCTTTTTTCTTGGTCTTCCTAAGAAAGGGCTTTTTCCCAATCTTAGAGTTGGAGGAAACCTTAGTGGTTTTTTTAGGTTTTGGGCAAGGGCTTCTAAACTAAGGTTTGTTAGCCATACTTGGTAAAATTTTGAGGCAATGGTGGTATAGATAGAAAATTAACCCCTGGTGCAAGTGGATGGTTTCTTTTTTACACAAGACTTCCTTCATTGACCTCTTTAGAGTAGAGGACAATAGGTAGTTGTGGAAGCATATGAATAAACTATGACGTAAGTGCTTCAGTAGAGGAAATGGTAGGTGTAGACACATTGAAATCTTCCTATTTATGTGAAGTATCTTATGAGATGGTAGCTTACCTCATCTTAGGAGATAGCGAGATCCTCTCTCTTGTAGCCATTCTAAAACTTAATCAGCTGCTCATATCCCTCCCATAAGGAAGGAATTGATGTACTCTTTAAGTGTTTAACTTTCTTATCCATTGTTGAAAGACTAGGGGCCACACCAATGAAATCCTCAGTTACTTCAAAATGAACACTTTTGATATTCATTTTGTCCTCAATCCAAGATTGAGCAAATTTAATAGAGTGATGGGTGAAAGCCTCTCATGGTCTCAAAATACGACCAAACACCACCTTTTTTAAAATCCCTCATGATTCACTATTAATCCTACTTTTATTGCCCCCTATTCTCACCTAGATAGAACGAGTGATGGTGTGAATGAGATATTTTATCGAACTAGTTCATTAGTGGGTCCTATTCACATCGGTAAGTTTACTTAGGTCCTAGGGAATCTTTCTAGAAGGTGTTAGTTGTCATGTCTCAACCTTGTCTTTATGAGCAAGGCGTCTCATGTGCATTTCATATTCAGTCAATCAATCAAGCAAACAATTCTTGTCATTTTCTCTCTTGTGGAAGGTTATTTTTTTGTTTTGCAGGTGATCCCAAGGTGTGGGGATTTCACTATCCAACTCCTACATGGTATCAAAGCTGCAATGCTGTAGACTCCTTGGGTTTGAAGGACATCATGAGGATTGGAGAGATTGCTGGGTGCATTCTGGGGTTTCAAAAACCTCAAGATTGAATCTAGGGCATTAGAGAAAGTCAGAATTTGCTTTTGTTATATCAAAATCCAACATATGGGGCCGTTATTACAAGGGTTTCAAGTAGAGTGAAAGTTGCTTGATCTAGTAGGTATTTGAATTTTTAGAGCACTTTGGGATAAAACAAATCCTACCATCACATTTGGAAGGCCCAAAAACCTAAAGATCGGTTGTTAAATTGTTAAAATCGGTGATTGTCATCCTTGGGCATCATAGGTTTTTTTGCCCTATTTGACATTTTTTCGTATGGCTGCATGGATCTGTACATGACTGGATTGTATGGATTGAACCATGTTAGAAAAAAACTCAACCTCACAGGCAGTATATTCTGGTCTCAAGCAACATATTCTTTTCTGGCATAATCTTTGCATAATTAGTCCTCTATTGTACCCTCTTGTACATGTTCACTCGTACTTGGTCAATAGCCTTGTCGTTGTTGAGTAGGAAAGGCATTAAAATTCGTATTTTTTATTGTTAAAATTTTTTGTTTGATTTTTGGTTTGGTCCTTGTTTTGGTTTAAGTGCCTTTTACACTTGTGCTTGGTCACTTGCAAGCGGGGAGCTTAAGGCCTTGGGCGACACAACCTATGGCCTACTACCCCTCCACCTCCCTACCCTAGTGACACCGCCATCGTTGGTGGCGGAGTTCTTTTTTGCTAGGGAGAGGCCCATAATCATATGGGCACCCAGGGGCTAGCCCCTTGGGTGCTAATTTTTCATTTGCTTTTTTTGGCAATTTTACCCTATTGAAACAATTGTCATAACTTTTGCATATGGAGTTAGTTTTTTGAAAATGAGATATCATCAATAGGTTGGTTCAGTGTACTTTTCAGTAGATCAGATTTTTTGTAGGTTTTGTTGTTTGGTGCCATTTATTGCTGTTTGAAGTTAGATCTTCATTTTGGCTCTTGAGCACATAGCTTTTTACCACGATCTTTGATTCATGTGATTCTTGTAGAGTTGGAAAGGTATTGAGAAGATCTTTCATACCGTACATGCACTTTTTAGAGATCCAATCTCAGGTATCTTTTATTTCATTTCATGCCCTATAAGTATCTTGGAGGATTACTTGGACATCTTGTCACTTGGGAAGGTGTTGTTTTGTTCCATCCACTTCATTTCAGATCTAGATCATCAATTTATATCTTGTTGCTTCAATCTGATTCCAGTGTTGCTCCATCATAGGGTTTTCCAATGTTCCTTGGCAAAAAGACAATCAGTCATTTTTGTTGCATCATTGGATTTCAGTGTTGCTCCAACAGTCGTGAGTCTTTGGTGTTTCTAGGCTTTAGAGGTTTGTCTTTGTTGCTATAGTAAGTTTCAATAGTTTACTGCAGTGTGCTTCTAGTGTTTCTTTGTATCAGGTTATCTCATTATGGAGGGTGTTCACAGTTTCTTTTCTTTCTTTCTTACGAAGGTATAATTCATTTCTTTTCTTTCTTTCCTACGAAGGTATAATTCATTGTAATTTTAAATTTTGTCATAGATATAATCCTTGTGGGGTATCATTGAGTGGTCCATCTTTCATCACTTGATTATATTTTTTCTCTCATTTGGAGAAGAGTTTTGTCCCAATGGGTTTTTTCCTTTTCTCTAGTTGTGAGAGTTTGCATTGCAAATGGGTATCTAATATGGCTAAGTAGACGAGACCCATAATAATTTTCATATTCTGTATTATTTGCATAATAATCTACTACTATCTAAGTTGCACTTAAGGGGGGTGTTGGTGTGAATAAGGTATTATATCTAACTAGTTCATTAGTGGGTCCTATTCACATACTTAGGATTACATCGTCAAGTTAGTTGTCTCATAACATAGGATTAAGACACATGCCACAATTTTGTCTAATCTTATATCTCAACCTTGTCTTTATAAGCAAGGCATCTCATGTACATTTCATACTCTATCAATCAATCAAGCATCCATAATCAAGTAAGCTATTCTTGCCGCTTTCTTTCTTGTGGAAGGTTATCTTGTCTCGTAGGCGATCATGGGTGTGGGGATTTCACTATACAACTCCTACAATGAGAACCAAAAGCATCAAATAGCCAGAGAGTATTGGATAGCCAATCTATAATTGACGGAGAAGACAATCAATGTCATTAAGGATATGCCAAGACTTAACTTTAAGATGCCATCTTTTCAACTTTGTTGACAAATATATAGGTTCTAATACTAAAGGTTGTGAAATTCAATCTCTATCCAATAAACCAATCAAAGGATTAGATACAAGGCTTGGACTACTACAACATGAACATTTGAAACTTAAATGCAATTCTGAAATTAAGTTGCCTTAATATGGAAATACCATGCTTGAATCCATCATCTTTATGATGCTAAAAATCATCGTTCATAATATGCTTATAAACTCTACCTTATGTGAACTAATAATAGAAATATATAAAGTATAACATCACCATAAGATAGCAACAAAGAGCAACAAATCAACAACATAAGATCATCATATAACACAGGATTTACGTGGAGAAACCCTTGTGGGAAATAACTCCACCAAGAAGGGAGGCCAAGTATGCATTTTCATTCACTTCCATTCTTCTCTTTGCCTCCAACATGGCAGCACCTGTGTACTTGTGAATGACCTCCTTATGCTTCCTTCCTATCCTTGTTCCTACAAAGTAACTCTGCATTCAACTGTTTCTCTTTCTTTCTACATCAAAAGAGCTGTTTATATAGAATGGCAAGAGCTCTTAAACCACCAAACAAGGCGTCCAAAGAAGGTCCTTCATTCCAAATGTCTACAATTCTTTAATTACCTCTGCGGAAGTTGAAAGGACACCGGTTTTTGCTCCAATACTTTCCCTCCAACTTGGGCTCTTCCAAGTGCCCACTTGGAGAAACCCAAAGGTAACTCATTTGTCCTATTTCCATGCCATTAATTATCCCTTTCTAGGCATCCACATGTGGGGAAAACAATATTAAATAATTGTGTTCACAACCTACCTTAATTGCTGCTAGTGGAACCCATCACCCCTTACGGATAAATATTACAAATTATTTTCCCAATATACCTTAAGTGCGTTAGGACCCTTTCCAAGGATGTTGGAACTATTGCATAGGATTTACATTGTAGATGACCCCTTAATCCTAACAAACTCAAGCAGATTGCTGCCTTCATATCTCAGTTCTGTCATCTCATTATAGCTTTTTTGACTTTGGGTCATCATTTCTTGGAGGTTCCTTTTCAGTCCTAGAGATACAGTATCAATACAAATGTGATTTGTGTCATTCAAACCCTTTGTCTGACTTATGTTCAACCTCATTCAAATTAATCATGACTTGAGATACTCAGCAAGATTTAGACATCTTTATGCTGACTGCATCACAATGTGGGTTCCATTTCTCTTGAAATAGGCTATTTTGCATCATTTTGACTATCATTACAGTAAAGAGTCACAATATTCATGGGAGACTATCAATGTGTTTCCAGCAACCTTCAATATGGATACCAACATCGGCCATTCCATCTGCCATAACATTGCCTGATCTAAAAATATAAGCGGCAGAATAAAAGGGTAAAAATTGGAAGACAAAAGTTTGAAGTCAGAAGCATAACTTTCCAGTTTCTGCCCTATTTCCGATCTTCCATTTATAAGGTTGATTATAGCTTTTGATCCTTCCATCCGGACTTTGCCAATACCAAGTGTAATGGCAAGATGAAGACCCCAATACATTGTAGTCGCTTCAATGTTACTATTCATTTTAACTACAATATCACTCACATAAGCAGCTATGAATTCACTTATGTCATTCCTTAAGATTCCCCTTTTACTAGACATACCCGGATTGAAAAATAATTGCTCATATAATCGATGTGTTAACAAAGGAGACGAAGGGCCTTAAATAGAGATTACAAGACAATGTTCTAAAAAGAACAAATTGTTCAACTGAAGCTAAAAAGCTAACTATGCCTTCTAATAAAAGAAGCAGTAGCTACACTTAAAAAACTAAATGAACTAAAAAGACAACTAAGATGACCATTCTAGAATAAATATAATATTATTTTAATACCCTCCCTAATAGTCATCGTACTCAATACCCTACAAAAGACACTGTAGGTCTTTTGATCACAAATGCAAAGAACACACTGCTGCTATGAAGACCCTCCTAGGATCTACAAAATGTTAATGACTGAGAGTACTAGAAGTCGTCCAACCTGATGTAATCTCACACGTGAATTACAGAACCATCACACATGAATTACTAAGCTAAAAACATGATTTTGAGGAAAAATCGACAAACCCTCCAAAGAGCAACAAACACAATTTTAGCAAGAACCGCAAAAACTTTTGCAGATGAGCGCTGAGCACTGTTTGCTCTAGCAACTCCAAAACAGATTGCAAGATACCACGGTTGTAGATGTTCGCTCTAGTAACTCCAGGTGCAACCCAAAATAGACTGCAACAAAGCACGATTTTTGTGGAAAAAAACCATCAAACCCTGAAACAGGAACCCTCCAAAAGAGAATTCACGATTTTTGAGGACAAAATCAACAAACCCATAAATCTGAGGTTACAAATCATCGTTTTTGTGGAAAAAATGGTAAAACCCCTGAATAAGAAAATCCCACGTGAACATTGTGAATTATAGATGATAACGATTTTTGAGGAGAAAAATCGATCAAAACCCAACAAACAATTTTTGAGGAAAAAATTGTGAAACCCCAACAAACAATTTCTGAGGAAAAAATCGTGAAAAACCATTCATGATTTCAGAAAACCCAGAAATATTTTGTAAGGATAAAAAAATTATAAAAAACCGAAATAATTTTTTGTGGACAAAAATTATAAAAACCATAATAATTTTTTTGACGACAGATAATTTTTTTTGGTGAAAAATTATAAAAATCCTGCAGTTGATTTCCACCACAATGCGAACTGCCACAAAAGGGTGTTAAAACCCTAGCCGCCACCTAGATCGTGGCCCCGGTGCGAGAGAAAAAAAACTGACACATCAAAATAAAGTCTTGCACAGAAAATGGAGGCCATGAAAAAAAAACGTGCCGTTGCTGTTGCAGCCAGACCCATGAAAAACAGATGAAGAAAACAACGCGAAAAAGTCGCAGCTCCAACACAAAAAACAACTTCGCATGCGAAATAAATGAGGCAGGGATTGCAGAAAAAGAATGGAAGATCGCACCGAAAATCGTGGTTGCAGAGGACGGAATTCACGTGAAAGAAAATCTGCGAATAAATCGCGGATGTTGCTGTGAAACCCAGAATGCGGAAAAAGAACACACCATTGCCACCCAAAATCACGAAATATAGACACATTGTGGGTAAAAAAAGCCCAAAAATGCCATCACCAAATCCATTGCTGCCTAGAAAAAATGCTCGGTGAAAAATCCGTCGCAGGCTGGAAATTGTCAAAAATCTTTCACAGAAAAAAATAATCTCAGAAAATCCTAATCTGCGAAACAAACTTCACGAACGCAGGCTCCAAAACAAACGCAAAAATCTTCAGAACACTGCAACCTTCGAACCAAAGAAATTCTGCCCTTTGAAAATCCAAGACGTTTTTTTTTCATAAAAAAAACAATCTAAAAATTTCTGGAAAAAATCCCAAGTAAGAAGAGACTACGAAATTTGCCAAATATTGAAAAAGCCCATTGACCCGCTTTGATACCATGAAAAATAATTGCTTAAATAATCGATGTATTAACAAAGGAGACAAGGGGTCCTCAAATAGAGATTACAAGATGGTGTTCTAAAAAGAACAAACCATTCAATTGGCGCTAAAAAGATAAAAAGCAAAAACGCTAAAAAGTTAAATATGCCTTCTAATAAAAGAAGCAGTAGTTACACTTCAAAAACTAAATGAACTAAAAAAGACAACTAAAAGACCATTACAAAATAAATATAATATTATTTTAATACGGATTTCCCTTTGAAGCCCCATCAAAGTTAAGTTAAACCCATCTAGTTTGTGGGGGCTTTCACCTCACTGCCTTTCTTAGACTTTGTTTATTGAAGTTAACATTTTTAACATCTCTACAAACCCCCCCATTCACTAGCAATTTCACATTCTTTGGAATTAGGACGACAAGCAGGTCTTTTTAATCCCATCAATTCCACATTTTTGTGGCTCTACAAGTACAGATTGAGGTGTCATCTGAAAGATTTTTTCATATATGTGGTATATCGAAAGATGAGGTCATTACGTTTTTGGCCTTTTCCTGGATTACTTGAGCACTTTAGGACTTCTTTGATTCTTCAGAATATACCAGAGTTCCCAAACTCGCCGCGAGTCAGGCGAGTTCGCCGAGTTGGCGAGTCGAGCCAAGCTCGGCGAGTTTTGCTGACTCGGGACTCGAACTCGGACTCGGCGAGTTTTGACCATAACTCGCCGAGTCCAAGCTCCAAAACTCGGCCACCACAGGTCAATGTTTTGACTTGTTTGACAGGTTAGTATGTTCGTCAGGATTCATATATGGAATATAACATTTAAGTATAAGTGACATTTCCTTATGTCTTTGACATTTCTTATACTTTAAGTTATATTCCATATATATTGTCAGGATGTTTGAGAGTGGTTTCGGACCTCCATGAGTTATAATGCAAAATCTAGTTTTTGGAGGATCCTTCAAATTTCCAGACTTTGTCAAATTTCAGGCCATTTCAGGATCAGGATGACATTCCAGACTTTTAAGGCGAGTTCACTCTGACCATGATGTAAGGGATGGGACCTAGGAGGACACTATGCATTCAACCAAGGTTTGATTTAGCAACTTGAAGCGTGACCAGATAGTACACAAGAACCCTAGGAATGATCTAAATAACCCCTAATCACTCAACTGACCTAACCTCCTTCACTCCACCTTGAGGAGATCCACCTAATTTGATGACCTTTGAGAAACTCAATCCCTTTAATGCAAAGGCTAAGACACTAAAACGACCAACAACAAAACTAAAAGAGCTAACCCTAGAAAGCAAAAAGTGGGGGTCTTCATTTGCAATGGGGCGATGTGTGAGTACCTCACAACAGGGATGTTTCTTAAAATTTTGAAAAAAGGGGGTGAGTTGGGGATATTTCCTACCTATCCCCACATCCCAAAAAATCCCCCCATGGGGCACAAGGTTATTTTTGGCAAGGGACATGTCTCTGAGGAGCATATTTCAAACCCTTCTGGCCTCACAATTCCCCCTTCCATCCAACATATATATAGCCTAAAAACTAAGAGGTCCAAGAAAGACCAAGGTCAACTATAGTCCTAAGGTAAAACCTAAGTTCAAAAAGCACACTATTTAATGCTACCATACACAAGCATTCCTTACAATTTCCAAGTGAAGATGTTCATGATGTCTCATGTTGGTGCTCCCAAAATTTCAATTTGGCCAAAGAAAATACTAAACAAAAGCCCCAAACAAGTAGATACTCTACCAGCATGCCTTTCATGGCATAACAAGCTAGCACACATTATAATTGGGCTTTATTCAATAATGGGTGCATGAAACAAGTTTTAAATTGTTAAAAATCTCTTAATTTCAAGGTTTTTTTAATTTTGCCGAGTCATTGCCGAGTCATAGCCGAGTCACGAGTCGAGTCGGCCTTGCCGAGTCCGAGCCGAGTCCGAGTCTGGGAACTTTGGAATATACCATCTAACAGGAGTTTGATTGCCTCACTATCCATTGAATGTGGGTTTTCCTATCGTAAAAAATGTGGTGATGGTGTGCTATTGCATAATTACTTGACAGAATGATTGGCTAGGGTTGAGAGACAAGTCTTTGTGTACACTGTTGTGTACCATGTGTGAAATGCATGCTAGAGAGATAATAACTGCAAAGGATACAAGTAATTATCACTGCTTGTATGTATGCTGATCAGTCTGCAAATCACATCATTATGCTGCAATTAAATTATTGTAATTTTTCACTATTCTTTTGTTTGATATTGTACTGCTCTAATTAATAGAACAAAGGTAACAGCAAACATAATTTTGCATGAGTATTTTTGTTTGATCCAATGATGTGGCTCATCAAGGGGTGATCTTCTACAACCATGTACGTTGAATTTAGAATATTTGACTTATGTTTTTATTTGTAAAGTTGTGACCTTTTTTTCCTTCACATGGGATGATAATCATGTCAGTTTACATGCCTGGCTTTTCTTGCTACATAAATTTCTCTCAAGTTCCATTTGGATATCTAATCTTTAATTGATACTGACCGATATAGAATACCATTTTAACATTTTACTCACATATAAGCTATCACATGCCATATTATTTGCATACTCATGCATGTATGATTTCCTTTTAGTCTACTCAATAACATATTCACTAATTCATGTTGATCATCCCTTTCAGAATTCAATTGAAGAATCCCTGGAATGTGGTGATGAAATTTACTTTCCAGCATTGCAAGTTGGTGGGGGCAATACATCAATGGTGAGTATTTTAAATTACACTGTTTTGCCAAGTGAAAATAAATTTAATTAATTGATTTGGACAAAGTAGTTGAATTATGTACATAAGATTTATACATAAAATGCATCCTTAGGTTTTGCCTTTTTGTTAACAATATAGTTTATATAGATGAAAACATGGTTATGTTACTGGTCCTTGAGACGAACTTTGGCTCCATCCCAAAGATGAAATGATCTAATTCAAGTGGCAAACAGCAGTCAATGGACTTGGTACTGAATCCAGTAGGCCCATTTTAATGAAGTTGTGTTGATTGGCAATGAGGGTCTGTTGTGTCTGGATTTGGTTCTGGTTTAATTTATTGGTTAGTTTTGTCCGAATATTTGATGTATCTTGGATTATTTAATGATGTTTTCTGCCCCTTGGGTGTGAATTGCATTTTACATTCTTTGTATCCCGCTTTAGCAAAATCTGCGTAGGTGGATCTCTTGGTTTCTTTAAAATTCTTTTATGTTCATCCTTTTCCCATATGTTTCAATGTTTCATAGGTGGTTGTATTAAGTTATTAACTATAATATCTTCAATAATAATCTGTGAAATCTCTTATGTTAGCCAATATTCTTTTTTTATTGGGCCATTTACTTTTTCATTTTTGTTTAAAGTTTCCTACATTTATGTATTTGTATTATTATTCTAGTTTTTGGTTGGGTACCAATCATTAAAAAACGAAGTTTGTGTGCAATGGAGATGACAATAGCCTTGAGCAACATTGGAAAGAAAAAAGAGACTACAGTTTCCCTTTATGTTTGAGAGGGGTATTTCCCTTGTATGATCAAATATTTATGGATATTTTATTCAGTGTGCTCCACAAAGTGAGATTGGGACAGAACTAGATAAGGCTGGATAATTTTGGGGTTTGTTCTCCTTTTTAAAATCAATCAGTATAAATTTATGAGAAGGTCTGCCTAATTTCACCATAATACTTGCATAGAGGTGTCTGAGAAACAAATTTACCTTCGCTAACCAAAAGGCCAAACAGAATATATAGGAATGGTATTCCATGACAAAGATTCAAGAAGAAATTTTTGAAGACACCCATAGTTTGCAAACTCTTCAAGCACTCTCTGAGTTGTCGAGTACTTGTTTTTCTTGATGGGCAAGTTTTTACAAGTTTAACTCACGAATTTTTACAGAGGCAGGTAAAATGCTTAATAAAATTGATGACTTTGATAAAACGTTGGTTAAAATGCTTTTTTCACACATTGTTTTTGCTATGAAACCATACATTTTCTCTTTTGAGATGTCAGCTTTTGATTTAATACAATTTTTAATTGAATTTTGCTAAAAAATATGTTTCTTTAAGAAATTTTAAATTTTAGTACTTTCTAAGTTGCCAAGTTTTTACTGGTTTTTGTCGAGTATCTGCCGAGTCAAATTTTTTGGGCTTGCCGAGTACTCTCTGAGTTTGAGTCTCTGAATTAGGGGTCACACACCATTCTTTATGATAAACACCAACCACACATAACTCAGGTCCTTTTTCAATGAACCTTTAATTGTGAAGGTTTGCAGTCGGTATCCATAGGTTCAAAATCATACATTAAAATTAATGACTACCTTTAACTGCATATACAATGAATATTTTTTTGGCTTTTTCACTCACTTGTTATTTACTTCCCTTGGCTATACAACAAATACTTCGTACCTTCAGGGGATGGAAGATCTGTTTGGCTTATTCGCTCACGCGTAATTACTTTTTGGCTTTTTCACTCACTTGTAGTTTACTTCTCTTGCTTATACAATGAATATGTATGTACCCTCTGGGGATGGAAGATCAGTTTGGCCTTTTCACTCATAATTTATTTCCCATGGCTATTTGAATACTTTTGTATCCTGGGGGATGAAAGATCAGTTTACTCCTACTCTGAGAACGATACAGATCATTTGGCTGTCTGATAGTGCATCAGTCCTTCAACAGGAAGATCTTTTGCCTTCAAGTTTTTGCCTGAAGAGATAACTATTCATTTGGTATGTTATGACTGTGCAGTGACATTGTGGTTCAATACAAAAGCTTGGTTGATTATTAAATCTTACTTCTGGATTTCTTCTTTTTCTGCAATTAGAAATGCCTATTTGAAACCTTTTATCATCTAACCAGTGATGATGCTTGTCATGCTTCTCATGGAAATTTTATGTCAGTGATTATGTTTTCTACAAACACTGGCAATTGCTCCTCCATCAAATGTTGTGCTATCTTTAGTGACGTGTCAATATTTGATATAGATTTGATATCTCTTGCAAGTTGTACTCACCATGATCAGTATTTTTTTTATAAAAGGCTTTCTTTGGGGTAAGTGAATACAAACTCTCTGTTTCTATGACAGACATATTGGATGGACAAACCAACAAAACAAAATTTGAAGGAAGGAACAAAGGATCAACTGTCTCAAGAAAAGGAAGAGGGTGTTCCATATTATGATCGTGCATGTACACTGCCCTTGACAATTCAGAATGGGATTATGGATCCAGAATGGTATTCCTATTGTGTCTATTAATTATTTAATCAGCATAGTTTACACCATCCATTTTTCATTTCAAGTGAAATTAAATATTTGGGTCCTTAATTGTTTGGGCATGGCGGGTACAATTGCTTTTTACATAAAACAAATTCAGCAGCACCAGAGATTTCCACAATAGTTAGCTCACTTTGTATGACCATTGGTGAATATGATACACTTGGTTGGCGTTGTGTTCAAATATGGTTTCTTGAATTACCAACTCATTAGGGTTCCAATGGTTTGGATGCTATTCAACAGCTTATAGTTATAGTTTATTGATTTTTTTGCAGCATCGAGGAACTTCCAGCAGAAGCTTCTAGATGCTTTAACTGTGGGTCTTATAGTCATGGATTGAAGGATTGTTCAAAACCTCGAGATAATACTGCCATAACTAATGCCCGCAATGAACATAAGTCAAAACGAGCACAAGCTTCTGGTCCGCGATGCCCGCAAAGATACTATCAGAATTCTCCAGGAGGTAAATTCGAGGGAATAAAGCCTGGAATGCTTGGAAGTGAGACTAGACAATCCTTGGGTATTGGGGTATGTGAACCTCAGCTTCTATGATATACGTGTACAAATTTACAGTCATGTTAATTTCTTCTTATGCTTTGAATTTGATAGCTTGTGGAGTATTTTCTTCACGAATATTCAGTTCTAGTATTTTAGTTCACATAATTTTTTTATGCTTGGTTGTTCTTTTGGAGACGATGTATTTTAATTTATCTTCTCATGCTTAGGAGGTGACCTAAACACAAAAATTTCCTTGATATAATGAAACCCTTATATGTTTTCTCTTTTTTGTTTGGTAGAAAACTCCTAAATATTCAGACGATGATTACACAGCCACACAACTAATACAGTGTAGCACTAGAAATTGGTAGCTAAGTAATCATAATAAGTTTAAGCGATCAAGAAAGATAGCCTTCCCAAAAGACTCGAGATGGTGGATTGCTTCAAGGAGACTTCAGGAGTATCATACTTAATATAGTCAAAAGACTGTCTATGCTTTTCCCTCTGAAGGTGCCCAACTAATGTCTATTCATCTCAGTTTCCTTGCCCTCAAAGCCTGGGTAGATGTGGATATCATGGTTAAAAATAAGGCCGATCGTTCTCCCAGTTAGCTTCCTCTAATATGAACGTTTTCTCCATTAATAAAGATATATAAAAGCTGGCTGCGATTGGAGGTACTTGGCGCAGTTGTTAAGAATTCATCTGTATTGAGCTTTAAGTGTCCTTCCTCATCTAATTCTGAGAATGGAGGTACTTGGTGCAGTTAAGAATTCATCTGTCTCGAGCTTTAAATGTTCTTTCCAATGTATGAGCCTTGAGGCTTAATGATGAGAATCAAACATGGTCACTGCAAGGAGATTAATGCCATTATTTAGAAAGGAGATTTTTTTACAGACAAACTTGTGTAACTGTTGGAAAGATGCACAAAGATGAAAAATTGATTCCTGGAATGTGAAACGCTTATAAGGAAAATGGTAGGTGTCATTAAACTGGCAATTTTGTGGGTTCAGTAGTATATTTAGAACTTACCCATTCAATAGTCTTGAAACTTGACTAGGTTTGAATCCAAAGAGTGAAACTGGTACCTTGGTAACTATGTTTCACATTTCTCGAGTATTTGGGCCCATAAATGAAAGTATGCTGTTTCATATGTTACTGAGATACATCCATGCGATTTCCATTATCACTTTGTCAGATGGTTATTATTTGAGTAAGAGACAAAGCAAAACAACTCACTTACACTCTACTTTGGCAAGGGTTGTCTTTCAGATTCAACTAGTATTATGTAAATGTCAATGTGAGCTATGTGTCGATCTCCAGCATTTTGAACTCTGTGATTTTTAGTTACATCTGCTGTACCTAATGCCAACACCTTTTGCAATGACATTAATTCTGTTTGGAGAAAAGTTTCTCCAATTGATTAAAACTCTTTCCAAGTGGTGCCAGCTGAATTAAAGCAATGTGATTGGAAAAGTCTATTCTAGATTTGATTAATGGAGACTAAAACAGTATTTATATAAAAATATTGGTACTGTTTGAACAAAGGTGGTTGGTACGTGTGCATTGGAAAGTGATGAATGTCATGGATGTATGAAAAAATTTCAAGGCTCAACTTCTAATGGAAAGATTCCACAAGAGCTTGGATTTGGATTTTGATAAAAGTTGATAGAACATACATCAGGCTGATTTAGTCATCAAAAAACCTAAGGGACTCAGAGAAAACAAATGAAGCTATTTTGTTATCCAAATAGATATTTGCTTTAATCTCTGGAAACTCTGCAGGAGGTGAAACATAATTGAATGTGATTGTGCTGAAGAAAAAGCCGTGTGCTTTAATGCTTTTAGGAGGGAGATCAAGAGGAGGGCAGGCACATAGGTATAACTGAGGTGTTGTCCAATTTTTGTCAACCATTTCCGGCCTTGGAAATGATAAATATAGCATTCTACAGATTAAAAATTCCAGTCCTATGCCAGTATCTTAAAAGCTACTGCATGTTGTTTGTGTGTCTCTGTTACTGATGATTTTTCGGTATATTGTTGTTCTCTACTCTAGGATCTGGATTAGAGAGTTAAGGCATTCTTCAAATCGGAAAAATAAGAAATCTTTGCTTGAATAGTCCAACATGCCTTTGAGAGAGTTTACCTGCCGTAGGAATACAGATCAGAAAGCAGAAAATATTACTATAACCAGCATATTACATTGTTCCACGGCCATTGGGGACGGGGGGACGGGCTTCGGGGACGGAGGGATAAAGGGAAAAGGTTTTGGGGACGGGGGGAGGGGGAAATGCGTTTCCGTGGAACACTGCCATATTATAAATTCTGTCATATTATAACCAGCATTTTTTCAAATTTGGTTTATTTTTCCCTTTTCCAGCATGCCTTTGAATTTTATATGGCTGTTAAATTGTAATTTATTGTGTGATGGTTGTCTGAGTGAATGGGATAGGAGATGCGGGTATTTTTAGGTATTGCAGTAGGATAATTACTTGTGTTGATTGTATAAGGTAGATTCTCTCCATTGGAAGCCTTTACATTCCCTGAGCCCATCGTTGCGTCCTAGAGCATTAATTTTGAGTTGAAATGGTTAATATGCATGCGTTGATTATTGTTTCTACTGTAAAACTGGCTGGACTCATTTATTAATATAAAAAAAGATGTTTGGCACTGAACATCTATCAGTGCAACCTTCTACATGATTCTCATCAACTTTGAAAAATAGATCAAATTAAGGTTGTAATACATTTCATTAGGATGATGTTTGATGTACTAGAGAGGTCCTACTGACAAATTTTGAAAATTATCTGACAAACATAAAGATTAAGAAGTATGGCAAAGAATTTTCTCACTGTTCACTGTTAGTCTTGATTGGGGTTGTTTTGGCAGTTCTGTGTACAATAGCATTTGGAAAATTATATCACTTGCACTCCCCTTGCTATGTTTACTTTGCAATTACTTCTGTATAAGCAGATATTTTTTTCTGCATTCTGTGAATTCAGTTGTTAGTCCATGGACGTAAACACTGTCTATAGGTTTTTCAAGCCTTTATCTTCTTAGATTTTATTTTATTACAAAATTAAGAGCTTTAGAGTTCTCTTAAGGATTCATCAGATTTGTGTTGTAGTCCTTTTTGCTTTTTATTAATTTTGTCCAGTGTATGCTATGGAACAGGAATTGGACCCACCTCCGTGGCTTAATAGGATGCGTGAACTTGGTTACCCTCCTGGATACCTTGGTATGCTGATCCCATGCACTTACATGCCTTTCTAACCCTTATATTTTCTGTGTGGTCCTTGTATCAGCTTCTTTCGTGAGAAAAAGCTGTTCAAAGAATTCAGACATGATAGTTCTTTAATTTTTAGATGAGAGGTGCTTAATTATTTTGTTTGGGATCTATTATGTGTTTGTTCTAGTGATTATGATCTTTGATGATATTGTCAGGAATAATGTTTTGCTTTAGATTTTCATTTTAAACAAAATTTGCATTTGTGAAGAGGTTACAGACGTGTGAAACTTTTATGCTGGAAAACATAATTCTTGCTGTACTAGGAATACCATTTATTATGATTATGCTAGAAACCAAACACATAACTTATATCCTTGTACTGATTTGAAGATGAAGGGATGGTATATATATGTACATGGTTTTTTATGACAGATTTTCATGGAAATGAGAAATAAATTAAGAATTAATCTATATTTCTACAAGTGACCAAAGTAGGTCATTGAGACTCAGTAAGTACACTTAGGCACAATAGAAAAATACTAGAATATGACGTAACTCCAGGAGCTGACAAAGAAATTGCATATAAGTTGATTTATGGTCTGTTAGCTACATCTTTCTATTCAGTTTTGAGTCTTTTGACTTAACAGATACATCACTAGTTTCACAATTGGAACAAATAGGTACCAATATATTTTCCATGAGTTTTTCCTCTTCACTGTTAGCAGTGCAAAGTTTCTTAAAATTTGTGCATTTATTTTATGGTCCACACCATATGTCATGCCATATTGAAATGTATGCAAGCATATTGATATCATGTAACAGTGCTATCATTTTCTTAATGCTTTTCTATTTGAAACTATCTGGCCCAATTTTCCATGTAGGATCAGTAGCAACTAGCATGTTCTATCCTCTTTTGAGGGATCCTTCAACACTTCAGCAGTATTGTAGAATGTGTTCACCATCCCGGTCCTCTGGGCAGTGCTACCCAGAGCTTGTCTAAAGCCTTTGCCACAATCTGCTTTAGCTTGTGACCTGCTAGAATAATCCACATCTGTTTGTTTTATTGCAGTGAATTGCTCGACTCTCTCTTAAGCACGGAGTGAGGTGTTCTCCTACTTGAAAATGTGTCTGAGTAATCTGTGCATTTTTGGCACCTGAATTTACATGAATGCTCTTTCTTTTTTTCACCTAGGACATCAACCTGTGTTAATAGGGTGAAATCATCTTTCATTGGTTAGCAGCCTTGAAGATTGGGAGTAAGGCAATTTGTCCAAAAAAAGTCTTAACCTTCAAATTTTTTGGGGAAGTCCTGGCACTCTATAAAAAAGTCCAAAAAATTAAACAATTCCTAAAATCTCTATACTCCTTAACAACTCAATGCATGTTTAAATCATCAAATCCACCTTTTCACTGCTGCAAAAGGCCCCAAATTTTTCAATAAAGCAGAGTTGCAGGATATCGACAAGTGAGTTAATGCATCCCCTGGCCATCCAGCCCCTGCAGAGGGGTGTGCACCTGGGATGCCATCTGCTTCTGTGTGAATACATATTAAGATTCTTTGGCTTGAACATAAAAAGCTTACCTAAATCTGTGATCCAAAGCAATGTGAGGATTTGTATTAATAATTATAATAACTTTCTTTTTATACATCGTCCATCAGTATTCAATAGTGCCAAATTTAACGGGTAACACTGTTTGAAGCTTTACCTGAAATGCACTTGTGCTGTGTCGGCATTTCATCATTGCATATTGTAAATTTAGCTCTCTTTTCTGTAAGTTGTGTTGCTTAAATTTTTTCACCATACTTATCCATTTCTTCTGAGACGATTGACCATATTTTGAGTGCTTCCTTTCATCAATTAATATTTTAATGTGTATTATATAATTCACTTTTAGTGTTATTTTGAGACAATGAGGGCTGAATGAAAATGATTTACTAGTAATGATTCTTTATTGTAACTCATTTCCTAATAATGTGATGACAGATTCAGATAACCCAGACGAGCCTTCAGGAATTGTTATCTATGCTGATGATGAAAATATGGAACTGGAGGAGGAGGGTGAATTCATTGAAAGTGATTTTTCAAAGCCCTCAGAAATAAAAAGGATGACAGTTCCATTTCCAGGCATAAATGCTCCAATACCTGAAAATGCAGATGAACGACTCTGGAGTGGTTCTAATCTAGCTTCAGATGATCCCAACATGGATCGAAAAGCCGATGGTGGGCACATCTTCAGTTCACCTGGTTCTTCGTCTATGCCTGGAAGAGGAAGTCGCTTTAATCAAGCAAGGTCTAGGGACTACAACAGTTTACCAGATGAACCTCCAGGGACTGAACGTGTCGGAAATAATGCTTCTGGAAATGATTTTATATTGCGAGGAAGAGGACCAAATAGTACTCCAAGTCCAAATTACTCAAGTGAATCTCAACAGTCTAAAATGAGATATCCTAGTCTAACTAGATCTGCTTCTGACAGTGGACGGAGAACCCCCCATGTTTTGGACAATTCAAGGAGTATGCACATACAAGGTATGAGTCCAAGATATAGTGAGCATGGTAGGAGCCCTTATGGACAGTATTCTCCTCATAGTCCAGTACAATATTCTTCTTCAAGTCCTGGCAGGTATTCTTCTCAGGTTTATAGCCCAGGTAACACAGATTATGTGCCTTCAGAGAGAAGGCATGGATTGACTGATAGTTATTCTTCACAGAAGAAAGAGAGGTCTGATGGTAGCCGTTACCATAGGCGGTGAATTTAAGTTTTGGTCAATTTTTGGTGATGGTTCTCTGGGATTTTATTATATGCTGTATGTTGACACTCTGTAACATGTATTTGCAAAATCAATTTTTCACACTGGAAAGCAAGTTGATGTATCTTTTTTATCAGCGACACATTTTAGCACTTTAATTATTCTCTCTGATTTTATGTCCTGTGTATTCCATGTAAACCATTCAATTATGTGTTTTTGACTAGTAAGATTATATAAACACTTTTTCTAATGGATTAATTAATTAAATATGTGGCAGTTTTGTTCTAAGGATGCCTTTTTCTCAATTAATTGAAAATAAATTAGGTATCCTATCCCTTGAAGAAGTTATTCAGGTACAGGAAAGATGTATTTCTTCAGCAGTTCTTCATGGAATAATTTGTCAGTGATACAGTTACAGGTATCCACATTCATTTCAAATTTTTCAGAGTTGATTAAGGGTTGTCAATCAAAAATTCTGAACATATAGCCTTCTGCAATCGTTATTAGTTGCTTTATTCTGAAAATACTAGGCAACTTCTCTTTAATAGGGATATGATTGTGCGGTGTTGAAATCTTTTATCTTGGTGATTCGATTGCTCTTTAAACTCGTGAATGAAATTTACCTTGTCCACACCAATTTCTCTCACATGTTGGATAATCGACAATGCATTAAAGCATAATGCTGTCTTCTGGACCCATCCTAAGTTGATTTCAACAAAATGACTTTTAATGTGCTCCCAGAAGTAACCGAGGCTGGCTAGTGCAGGAGTAGCGTGGTCCTTCTCTTTTGGGGAAATGAAACTGATAATGAAGTGGAAACTTTGACAATCTTGGAAGGTGTAAAGAATGCTGCTTCGTTGGGTTTTAGATGGTTGTAAGTGGAAGCGGACTCCCTAGAGGTGATAAACCTTTTGAAGAACTGGAGATTGAATAATTTTATCAAAGGCCTGTCTTTGTGTTGTCACTTTGACAAGACATTGTCTTGTCATTGCTTAAGGAAAAGTAATAAGGTGGCCAAGTATCTTGCGAATACATGGAACCGATGCCCTTTGTGAGACTAAGCACTCATTCTGAATCTCTGATGAGTGGGATGTGAGGTCATCCCTTTCAAAGGATTCCCTCCCTTGTAAAGACATTATCCCTAACTTAGTATCTCCTTCACATTGATATGGTCAGCAGATTGTTATTAGTTTAAGTGGTGGCAGGTTCTTGGGATCTTTGATTCTTTTCTTATCATGAAACATCCCAAGGGTTCTGTGTTACACATAACATTTGTTGGCCCTTTTGAATACTATATTTATGTACCTTCCCAGCTCTGTTTTCCCTTGTATTTACCATTGTTCTGTTGTTGCTCGTTTGGGTCCGCTTCTTCATTTGCAAGTTTTTCAGGTGTTCAGTTCTTTTACATTTCTGCTGCTATGAAATGGGTTTTTTCAGTGTGTTATTTTCTAAAACATCTTGTTTTTAGGCTGTTGCTTAGGTGAAAATCTGAAGCATTCATCATTAAAAATGGTAGAGGTCAGAGTATTGAGTTCCTCAGGACTGATTTTCCATTTGCTACAATATGTTTTGTTAAGCCTTAGCAAATTTCAACTATTCAAAATTTCAAACCACCCAACAACCCGCAAACACAAAACTAATATACCTAACAATATAACGTTAATAGCTTAACAACTAAGTTTATTACACACCATTGAGTCTCTAAGGTAACTTAATTACAAAAGGTAAGCCTTATTTAAAAATTCCTTTTTCTTTAAGGCATATGTCACTAAAAGCAAAACAAAACAAAATATTTTCTAAAAGCTTCTCCAGCAATCTACCTTGAAAACAGTTTTTAAATTTTACCTCCCAGGTTATTGGACAACCATCAATGTTGGGCTACATCCACGATGCTCCATTAAGTTGTCTTATAACCCTTGTGAGGGTATAAATTTCAAGATCCTCGGGCTCCTAAGCTATTTGGGCTGCCATCTATGCTGAACTTTATCTATATTAGAGAGAGAAGATTTCCACAGTCCATGCTTAATTCATATATGCTTCTAGATTCAGCTGTGTAGAAGTTTTTGCATCAATGTTTCGAATCACACTCCGTGATTCGTCATCAGGATAACAGAGCTGTATGAGAAAAGAAGATGCAAAAACTTCTACACAGCTGAATCTTTTCTCCTACAGCTCTCTTATCCTGATGATGAATCACAGAGTGTGATTCGAAACATTGATGCAAAAACTTCTACTCAGCTGAATCCAGAAACATATCTGAATTTATCTATATTATTTTTTGTTTTGTTTTGTTTTCAAAGTGTGGCTTTCTTAATATGTTAGTTCTTCATCAAAGAATTCTTCACCATTGTCAGCATTGATAGAGCTTAACAATGACTATATTAGCTACATTTGGTTTGTCCTTGAGCTTTCACTTCAAAGCATCATTCGCTTAAATTCTATAGTTCTAGGCTATGTGACCTTTCTTGTGGAAATAATCATAATTAACCTCCCCTTCGTTTGATCTTCTAAAATTGTTTTGTGAATATAAAACACTTTCAGATTGAAGATCCTGTTTTTTTTTCGGATAAGAGGTAAAATCACATCTTTCAGTGTTTGACAAGGCATTTGACTAATTAAAAATGACATCGGAATATTTAGAAGATAGGCTATATAAGGAAATGGCTTTAGCATCCTTGTCATTTACCGTAGCATTAACTCCTGCTAGTTGTTTAATAAAATGTCTCATTGCCTATGTGACGAGATATGGTAATTCAGTCAACCACAGCAAACTTCAATTTAACCACTTTTGTTCCAAAGAATCTATTTAAATTTTTTTTTTTTAAAAAGTTATTTATTCAAATCTATAAAGTAATTCAGAATCTGAAAGAGAGACCAATAATAATAATTTTGGCTTTACTATGGCTGCTTTACCGATCCGATGCTTTATGTGGCTTACCATTTCCATTTACTACTCCCTACAAGTTCTTGGTCATTAGTTGCATTTAAATTTTTACTTTTTAGATGTGTAAATTGGATGTAAAATATTTTTTTAATGAAATTTCGGTTCTCTTAATAAGCCTATTTTTTTATTTATTTAGTAAACCTTTCAAGCAATTTTAAAAAATTAAATACAAACTTTTACTTGAAATTTCTAGTATTTCTTGTGTACCTTCATTATGAGCTGAATTTTGCAAACATTTGTTATTTTATCCTTGTAATACACTAATCTTCATAAATTTGTCACGCCCTTCAAGGATCTTGAACGATCTTCATATTTTTTTTATTTTTTATTTTTGTTTTTGATGAACTTCCACAATTTCATGCGTATCACTCTCTTTCCTATGCAAAGATAACTGTGTGCAATATATATGCCTTTTTGTCCCTGCAATTTTATGTGAGAAACGTTCGCCACACAACCTTCAAACAACAATCTTACTCAATGGTGGCCTCTTGAAATGTGATCATCTCTCTTTCACGTGATTCATCTATTGGCATCTCACAATAGATATGGCAGCTGCGCCTTGCTCTTATACCACATTGAAAATGGTATAGAGCATAGAGAATGCTAAAAAGACTCAACCATGATCGTAGAATTATACAAAGGTAAATGTTATTGAATTCTTTGGGATTTTTTTTCCTTTCATCACAAAATGATACTTATAAAGCCTTTGCAAATTTCAACTACCTAAACCACTCGACAACTCACAAAACCAATATATTTAACAACAAACGTATTAATAGTTAACATTATGTCACACCACAAGTCAGTAGCTCACAAAGTCTCCCTTGAGCCTAGTGTTCAAAAGTCCCTTCAAAATATTGGGTTTATGGGGTAGGGTTGGTTATATGTTATGTTATATTTTTTGTGGTCATTTCTTATGGTTCAAATCAGGCCTGGAATTTGATGGCCACCCCTCCCTCTCATATGAATTTTTTATGACGGTTTAGTCATTCTAATGTCTTTCGTTTTACGTTTTAAAAAAAAAATTAAATGTTAATTTTTTTTAATTTGTGAATAGTTTAATATAAATTCTTTAAGCTTCACAGTGAAAAGAAATAATTTCATGAAAGAAAATGTAAAAATTTAAAAAACAATGATAAATTAGTAAGCACTAAAAAAATCTTAAATTTACACCCAAAAATCTTAAATTCACACCAAAAAATCTTGTTTCTTATAAAAATAGAAACTATTTTAGATTTTTTATTACAATATTTTAAAAAATTAGAAATGATTATATCTTATGATTTCAATTGTTAGAAGTTTTTATATTAGACAATCTTATAAAAAATATTAAATTTTTTTTTGACAAAGTTTCTAAATTTATATAAGAAAAAACATACTAAAAATTTATATAAAAATAATATAAAAATAATATAAAAATAATATAAAATTAGAAACAATTATATCTTAATCCTACCATTTTAAAAT
Organism: Cryptomeria japonica; assembly: GCF_030272615.1. Taxonomy (NCBI): domain Eukaryota; kingdom Viridiplantae; phylum Streptophyta; class Pinopsida; order Cupressales; family Cupressaceae; genus Cryptomeria; species Cryptomeria japonica. Next base: position 575,123,570 of record NC_081406.1, read on the forward strand.
ATTCTAAATAAATTCGTATATTTATAATAAATGTTTTAAAATAATATATATCAATATATATTATCTATTATAATTTTTTACGGCTTATTAATAATTTCAAGTGTCTTTTGGAAAAAATAGCCTGTCAATACATACAGTCTACTAATTTTATTAGTTGTAATATACAGTCTAAAAGTGCAAAAACGACCATATAGCATGTCAAATTCCAGGCCTGGTTCAGATCATTTGGCTTGCTTTTGTATCATTTTGACCTCTTCAATTTTTTTTCGTTTATTTTGTATTATGCTTTTAAATTCTAGGAGAGGAATTTCACAGAACCTCTTACATGACCTTTGAGTGCGCTTACATGACCTTTGAGTGCTTACATGCATTGCTAGTAGAAATGCTTGATCTACATGTGGGAAAATCTTTATTGGCTACTAGAATGCTCCTTGCCCATAATTGGTAACCTAGGAATCTTTTTTGAAACAAGAGACACAATAACTAAACCTTGTTCCCATTGTGAGGCTTGTTTACGTCGTGTCATTTTGATCTTATATTTAAAGGTCTATATATAGAAAATGTACTTGATTTAGTTAGGTCTATTAATAGATTAGATAGCAAATGTACTTGATCTAGTTGAGTCGCTCCCTTTCGTTTGCCCATTAGTATAATTTGTTGATGAAATTGGTTGTGAATTGACAAAAACACTAAACTTAAATATTAGCACCTAAAGGTCTTGGTGGTCTTCAAAGTTGTTTGTATAGGACTTTAACCTTGAGAATATATTGTGCAATTTATTTTTTGATAAAGGTAAAGGTAGGGGTTTTGAAATGGCCCTAACCCTTTTTTACAACATGAGAAGATATGAACAATGAAGTAACACAAAGCAACAATATGGAGCAAGCAACAAAGGCTGCAATAAAACAATAAACAATCAACACCACAACCCAATGAGCTAAACACAACAAATAAAGAGCATACATCCAAAGAATTGAAAAGATTATCCTTATGAAGATGGCTTGAAGCCAAAACATTCCAAGGGGCATTAGATTTCCCTTTCTAATGGACTCTTTGAACAATCCTTCCTAGTTGCTATCCCCGAATTAATAAATTCTTGTGAATTAGGAATAAGCAATGGATCATCCTTCTCTCCCAATCCCATAAGTTGAAAATCTTTAGGCTCTCTTTGTGAATTTGGGTTGGAAACCACATGACTCTTCCCTAAAACTTTCATTCCATAAACTTCCCTCTCCCTCCCAATTGGTTTTGGTAGCTCTAATGAAGTTATCATACATCCTCAATAGGGCAAAGAGATGATTGTTCTTTTTTTGCCAGACATTATGAAGTTTCCTTTTGCGTGAACACTATCATTGCATTACCCACCTTGAGACAACTATGACACTATCATTTACTAGATTTGCTTTAGGCACTAGTCATTTTTATTTGGATAGTTGCATTATTAAATGGCCATTAATTTGTTCCACAATTCATTGATTCTTTCTCAAGTGAAACTTTAAATAATTATGATGAAACATAATTCAAACTCATATGTAGCCTAACTTATACAAACAACCATCTTAGGTTCTTGAATATTGTCATATCACGCATCTTGTTTTGTGAGGAGTTATAAAAAATTAAGCAATGAAATGCTATGATGTAAATCTTAATCTTAGGAGGCAAAAAGGAAGATGGAGAATATTCTGTTACATCAAAGAAAATTTAAATCCAACATAAAGATGTATAACATTAGCACAAGTATCATATTTACTATAACCCCACTTCTTGGAGTTTCAAATACCAATTTGTGGTACTTCGAGTTTTCCTTTGGACCCAAGGTTCTACTATGTTGGGGTATTTTAAGGATCCATATTAGGCTTTTTCTGTGTCCCACTTATAATGGGCCAACAATGTGGTATCAATAGGATTTAATGTTGGTATATGAAGCATGAGGTCACCCTATGCTTGTAAATTGTTAAGAGAGTAAATGTTATGTGTAAATAATTGCAGCACATATCTTATTATTATCATATTTTAATTCATAATCTTCATTATAATATGAGACATGACTTGTGTAATGGTGTCATGTTTAGATTTGTTGTTTATTGCTTGAGGGGGGTATGTTTATGGTATGGGAGATTCTCAATTAGTTTAAGTGATTTTTTATCCTAGTTCTTGGAAGTTTGAAGCTTGGTGATTGCAAGAGGATTGCATTGGTGATTTTTTTCTCCTCGAGTTACAAAATATTGAGCATTAACCATTTTTTTCCACCTTGTGGCTTCTATGAATTTGTTCAATGTGAACAAAAAAGTGTTCTTTTTTATTTTTTGAAGTTATAGTTAAATTGGGGTTATGAGAAAGCCCTACTTTTCAAATTTTAAAAAATACAAAGATTTTTTTAGCGAAACAATGAGTATGTCTTCTATTGAGTGTTCATTGTAGAAGTAAAAAAATTCTAAATGCCTAATTTATTTCCAATATGTCGAGAACCTTCTAAAATAATTCAAAATCATTTTTTTTATTGGTGTTTTATTCAATTTCAATTAAAACAATTGAAACTTGTTTTATTGTAAAAATTTGGTTAATGTTGATTGTGTTATAGTCCTCAATGATCACAATTACAATGATTTAGAAGATGGCATGGCATTTTGGTTAAAAATAAGGTTATTATTGCACATTGATTTCAATGAAATAGTTTATTTGGTGGCCAACATATTTAAAGTGCTAAACTTGATATATTTTGTAAATAAAATATACGTATAGTAAGATAAAGTAGTAAATCATTTGAAGTCCATGTTGTAATCCACACAATTTTTTTTGCATTGATATATGTACAAAAATTGAGTACTTATTTTGAAAATTGCAATATCTAATTATAAATTTGCATACCCCAATAGATAGGATCTGCAAGTAGTCTTTGACATAAGAGATATCCCTTTGGCATCTATACCAAGGGAGATTTATGCAATGGAAGCAATCTTTATAAAGTGATATTTCTAAGCAGTTACTCTAATATTTGTATATTTGAAGATAATTTCTTTATGCATATTTCTCATAATAATGGTAATGTAAAAAGTGCACACAATTAATTTAAAAATATCAAAATTTATTAAGAGATGTTTTCCCATAAAGTATTATACCCAGGTTTAAGTTATATACTCTAATAAATGAGCTTAAATGTAAGTTAAGTGAATTTAAAAAATAGAGATCTTTTAAGTTTTACATACTCTAATAAACGAGCTCAAATGTAAGTCAGATGAATTTGACAATAGAGATCTTTTAAGTTGTGGCATTTATCCATGTTGATTTTGCAAAAAAAAAAGGAGGAAATGAAAGTAATAGTATCATCGTTATTGTTAAAGTAATTATAATTTAGTAATGGTCAATTATCTTTTAGTTGCAGGTTTTGATAATAAAAAATTTCAACATTAGGATATTATTTATGTTTATTAGTTTATTATTTATATGCCAATTTCATAGTGGTTTGTTGCCTTTTGATGTAAACCTATAGAAGAAAGCTTTTGCTTCTTCTTTTATTAATAAATATCTTGGTAATCTTTATGTGGTCAATTTTTCGTAATTTGGTATCACAGTGCAATTAGACTCACATAGTATGTGGAAGTATGAAGACCTAAGAATTGCTACTAGCAAAGATAGATTGAGGAATTGACAATGTAGAAGAGCAAAGAGCCAAAACGATTTGTATGCTATACCATACAAAATCTTGACAAGGGTTTTTCTAAAAAATCTCAAAAGGGTTGAAGGAGGTTGCATGATCACTTACGGTCAAAATTTTAAATATTAAAAAAAATGATGGGATTTTTATCACACTACTATTTTTGTGGATATCTACATGTTGCATGTGATATATAGGGATTTTACATTTTTTGCATATGTTTTAGTGGGTTAGGGCATGGATTTCTATCATTTTTTAAAGTTTGTTTTTTTTGGCCTGGGGCTTCTATTGGGGTTTTTGCTACAAAAGAAAGTTTTTCACCTATAGGTTTTTGTATTGCAATTTAACAATTGTTTTTTTTTCTTTATTGAGCACACAATACTTTTTTTGCCAAGACATTTCTTCTTGTCTTACTTTGAGACTACAAGTTTCGAGAGGGAAGAAGAGCATATATGGCCTCCTCACCCAACATCATGTGAGAAGGTAGCCAAAGGTTCTTTGATAAAAATTGCAAAACATGGGAGCAAATGTGTTGACTATTTTTTAGTATAGATTCCTTGCTAATATTGTCCTTGGTAATGATTCTCATCTAGCAACTATGGGTAAAAACTAGGACAAATTTGATAAATGGGATAAATAAGCAATCATATTAATCAATTTACTTGTGATAGATGAAATACTTTGTGAAGTTTAGACATGGATGACTTCAATAAACAATTAAAAGCATTCACAAGATTTGCATGAGTTAGAAAAGGCTAAAGGCTTCTTCCTAAAGGATATGTTATTTTCAACCATAATGGATGAGAAAGCATCATTATAAGAGCATTTACTCAAGATTAAGGACATATAAGATTAGTTGTTATCCATTAGTAAAAAAATGGAAGAGGACTTGTTGGTACTCATGCTAAAAAACCTTACCACATTCTTGTTAATATTTTATTGAAACCCTAAGTATCACCTCAATGAATGTCGACCTAAAGTTTGAAGAGTTGTGCAAAAAACTCTTACAATGTGACAAATGAAAGAAACAACTTAGCAGTAGCACCAAGATAGAAGGTGTAGAATAGGCCTTTGCAACCGAAGACACTTGCAGAAGAAAATGGTCACAAAAGAAAGGACAAGGAAACATTGAGGTTGCATGAAAAATTCTAAAGAATATCACATATCATTATTGTGGTAAGATGGTTCGTATGAACAATCACAATAGAAAAAGGTTGGGTAATAAAAAAATTCAATAAATGAGGGCCTCAACAAAAGGATGATGTTGCAAATCATTTAGAAGAGAAGTAGTTAGCCTCGTCTGTGTTTATGGTGAAAAGACCAATAGATTAGCCCAAGTCATGTAGTTGGTTCATAAATTCAAGAGGATCATTTCACTTCACTAATAGGCAAGATTGATTTGCAAAGTGCACCACTTTCTCTAATTCAATGATCTTCAACAATGATGTTGGAATTATGCCTCTAATTCACTTGACCTTTGTTCATACTGATCGGGTTAACTATGGTCGATGAAACAATGTGAAGAAAATCTGTGAACTCTATCGGTATATCCTTTGCCAATGAACTTGACATATCGGAGCTCGGAGTAGCAGGTTTGAAGTCATCCCGATGACCCGACGAAGTCGTCTTCGGTCATTGGGGTAGCATCGGTTATCGGATGGATGAAAGGATAAAAGACTTTGAGTTTAGATCCTGATCCAATGGTTATCACTTTATCGCTATGGAAAGATGCACGTATGTTATTTCCTGCAACTTGGTAACCATGGTGGGGCCCGACATAAGTGAGTGGTCCAAGCGAGATAAGGGTCGTGTAGATTGGAGATGATCGAACGACGATCAAGGTTGATCCAACAGTGGTCGTTATGTCGCGATGGGAAATTGTTCGTTAGTATATTCCTTGTGATATGGCGACCAAGTGGTGGGACCTGACATGAGAGTGGCTAAGGCGAATTAAAGGCTGAGCAGATCGAAATGATCGAATGATGATCGCAGAAGATCCGACGGTGGTCGCTAGGTCGCGATGGGAAATCGCTTGTGAGAATTTCCATTGCGACCCAGCGACAAAAAAGAATTTCGGGCGGATAGTGAGGCCGTGCTAAGATGTCAGAGCAGAGACCCGAAACCAATCAGGGGGTGCCACGTGGCAGAGCGCAGATAGAAAGATCAAACGTTCATGATAGATGATTGTTTGTCTTCCCGACACCTGATGGAGTCGCTTGTTTGAGCCGGGGTTTTTGAATACGAACCGATTCGATTCCTGGATGCATGTGGGATAATTGTTTTCTCACGAATGCAGACCGACGCAGATAGTTAGATGTCTAACCAATTGGTGCAAACTGACAGTTGAACGGTCAACATAAAAATATATATGAAGCTAAGAGGAGACTCGAACATGGCTGTTGTTCTGATGATAAGCCGTATATTGTGGTGTGTAACCAAAGTGTTCAAAGTGAACATCTGTGCTGTGATAACAAACTTTATTGTAAAGTTTCTTTGTTGAGAATTAAGTGATCTTGTTGTCGGTGGTGGGTTTTTTCCCGAAAGGGTTTCCCACGAAAATTCATGGTGTTTATCTCTGTGTATGTTTGAATTCTGACATTGTCTATGTTTCGTATATGCTAATCTTAGTATTCTGTAAAGTTATAAAACACACTAGTCTTGTTTCCCCTGCAAATTGTTTTTCCGCACTGTGCTTTCCTTACAAGTGGTATCAGAGCCTGGCCAGTTGTGTTATCCTTGTGGGTAGGGTTGGTTTTTTATGTTAATTTGTTTCAGTGGGAGTCTGTTAGTGTGTCTACTTGTTTACATATTAAGATGACAAGCACTTCTAGAAGAATGGATATTGAGAAGTTCAATGGCTCCAATTTTGAGTTATGGAAACTTAAAATTGAGGACCTGTTGGTTGACCGAGATTTTTGGTTTGTAGTGAGTGGACAGAAACCTTCAGGCATGAGGCAAGAAGATTGGGATTTAGCAGAACGGAAAGCGATAGGACTCATAAGACTAAGCCTTGCAAACTCGGTTCTGTTGAATGTACATGAGGAGAAGACTGCAAGTGATTTGTGGAAGAAGTTAGGAGACATCTATCAAGGCAAAACCTTGGTGAATAAAATTTTCCTTAGAAAGAAGTTATATTCTTTGAAAATGGATGCAGGAACACCCTTGGTAGATCATTTGAATGAGTTTAACATGGTTCTCGCTCAATTGACATCACTCGGTGTGGCTATTCAAGAAGAAGAATGTTGCATGTTGCTGCTATGCTCATTGCCAGATTCTTGGGAACATTTGGTGATGGCCATTGGTAGTACTACAACCCAGTTCAAGATGGATATTGTGGTCAATACTCTTTTGTTAGAAGAAATGAGAAAGAAGTCTTCTGAGACGACAAAAGATGCACTCTCTGTTCGAGGCAGACCAAAGGACAAAGACAAGAAGAAAGGAAAGAAGTCCAAGTCCAAGTCTCAAGAGAGGTCCAAGTCTCCTGGAAAGAAGTCTAAGGTAAAATGCTGGAACTGTGGACAAAAGGGTCATATTCGAAAAGACTGCAAAGAGGAGAAGAAGAGAAAGAACTCTTTTGATAATGAATCTTCTCACAACGATTCAGACGCCTTTGTAGCAGCTCTAGCAGTGCCTGCTTCTGACAATGTGTGGTTGATTGACTCAAGAGCATCTTTCCATTCGACATCTCACAAGGAGTGGTTCTCAAAGTATGAAATGTATGCTGGTGGGAAGGTGTACTTAGCAAGTGACTCAACACTGTAGATTGTTGGGAGAGGAAGAATTAAAATCCAATTTCCTGATGGGAGAATAAAGGGAATCAATGGAGTTCTGCACATACCAGGTTTGGTAAGAAACCTACTTTCTGTAAGCAAAATGAATGATGCTGGAGTCTAGGTAAAATTTGTGTCTGGTGGTTGTAAGATGACTAGAGGGTCTATTAGTTTGGCTAAGGGTGAATGTGTTGGTACATTATACAAGTTAAATGGTGAACCTGTGTGATGTAATATAGTCACTAAGAAATTTGATAGAACTATCGAGTTGACATATGATGTAAATTCTATGGAAGCTAAACTTCCGGCAGAAAAGACAATGCTCTGGCATTATAGGCTTGGTCACATTGGTGAAAAAGGTTTGAAAACTATAAAGAGTAAAAATCTAGTAGGACTTACTGATTGTAACCTTGAGTTTGATTTCTGTGAGCATTGCATATACAGAAAACAAAAACCGTGTTCAATTTTATTCAAGTCCTCATAAATCTTCTGACATTCTGGACTATGTGCATTCTGATGTGTTTGGTCCAGTGGATGTACCTTCTTTGTCTAAATCAAACTACTATGTATCCTTTGTTGATGATTATTCAAGAAGGACATTTGTTTATTTTATGAACAGTAAGTCAGAAGTGTTCAGTCGGTTTAAGGAATTTAAAAACTTGGTTGAAAATCAGACTAGAAGGAGAATAAAATGTTTAAGAACTGATAATGGTGGTGAGTATTGCAATACATATTTTGACAAGTACTGTCTAGACCATGGAATTAAAAGACAGAACTACTCCTTATACTCCACAACAAAATAGAGTTGCTGAAAGGTTGAATCGGTCTCTGATGGAGAAAGCAAGAAGCATGTTGAGTAGTGCTGGACTGGAACAGAAGTTTTGGGTAGAAGCAGTTGCTACAACATGTTATCTGTTGAACCGGTTACCTACAACAACGTTAGTAGACAAGACACCTATGGAAGCATGGTCTGGTAAGAAACCTTCTTTAAGACACATTCGTGTGTTTGGTTCAGAGGCATATGCACATGTGCCTGATGCTAAAAGATCTAAATTGTATAACAAAGCAATCAAATGTATTTACATTGGATATGGAGTTGGAGTTAAAGGCTACAAGCTTTGGAATCCTGAGATTGGAAAGGTTGTGTACAACAGAAGTGTCATCTTCTGAGAGCTGAAACCTATGTCTATAGATAAACCAATAGAGAAGGAAAAAGAGAAGGATGTGGTTGAATTTGCACTAGGAGAAGAAGTGACAACTCCAGATGTACCTGAAGATGAGAATGAAGAGAGTTCAAGTAGTTCTGATAGGTTTACCCCAGATAGGTATAATTTTTCAATGTTGAATGTAAATTGTGCCTATGCTTTAGTTGCTGATGCTGATGAGACTAGGATTGTAAAAGAAGCCATGGATATGTCAGATTTAGATTCTTGGTTATAAGCCATGAATGATGAAATGAAATCTTTGGACAAGAATGGAACATGGAATCTGGTATCCTTGCCTAAAGGCAGAAAGTTGGTGGGCTGTAAATGGGTTTTCAAAAGGAAGTATGGTCCAGATGCCAGCATTGACAAGTACAAGGCCAGATTGGTCGCGAAGGGGTATTGTCAAAAGGAAGGTATTGACTATGGAGAAATGTTCTCTCTTGTAGCTAAGATGACATCTATTAGATTTCTTTTGTCACTTGCAGCTGCATATGATTGGGAAGTCAAGCAAATGGATATGAAAACAACATTTCTTCATGGGGACCTTGAAGAAGAAATCTATATGTCCCAGCCTGAGCACTTTGTGAAAAAGGGTAAAGAACATTTGGTATGTAAACTAAAGAAGTCTCTTTATGGTTTGAAACAGTCTCCTAGAATGTGGTATCAAAAATATGTTACGTTTGTGTTGTCCTTGGGATTTGTGAGATCGAAAGATGATCATTGTGTGTACTACAAGGTTGAAGATGATAAGATACTTATTATTGGTTTGTATGTTGACGACATGTTGTTCCTTGGAAATAACAAAGGTATGCTCTCAGACTTGAAGTCCCAATTATCCTTGACGTTCGAAATGAAAGATTTGGGGTTAGCAAACTACATTCTGGGAATGGAAATCAAGAGGGATGGGTCTAAGAGAAAAATTTGGCTTAGCCAGAGAAAATACATCACTAGTGTTCTTGATAAGTTTAATATGTCTGACTGTAAACAACAGGTTGTTCCTATTTTGCAGGGAACCAAATTGCCTGTGCATGACAATCCGAAATATCCAGAAGAGATAGATGACATGAATAGAATACCTTATGCAAGTGCTATTGGCAACTTGATGTATGCAATGGTTTGTACAAGGCTAGACATTGCCCAACCAGTGGGAGTATTAAGCAGATTTATGTCAAACCCAGGAAGACCGCATTAGGATGTTGTAAAGAGAGTTTTCAGATATTTGAAGGGTACTTCAGACTTTGCATTATGTTATCATGGTAATCTGAATGATTCAAAGAGAACTCTTAGCATTTGTGGTTATGCAGATTCTGATTGGGCAGGAGACATTGACAACAGAAGATCCACCAGTGGATACATTTTTGTTCTGAATGGTGGAGCAATAAGTTGGATGAGAAAGCGACAGTCTGCAGTCGCTTTGTCCACTACAGAGGCAGGATACATGGTAGCCACACATGCTTGTAAATAAGTTGTTTGGCTCAAGTGTTTGAGTACAAATATTGGTTTTGATGTAGGACAGGTTGAAGTGTGAAGTGATAGTCAAAGTGCTATATGTTTAGTGAATAATCCTACATACCATGCCAGGTCTAAACACATAGATGTGCAATTCCATTTTGTGCGTGACATGGTAGAAGATTGAAAGGTTAATCTGAACAAGGTAGACACTCAGGAAAATGTTGCAGACGCATTAACAAAACCGGTGAGCACTCACAAGTTCAGGTGGTGTTCTAACTCGATGGGTCTCAGTACCCATCCCTCTCTATAATGTTTGGAAAGTGCCCAAGTAGTCTAGTGAATTCCTCATCAAGTGGGAGTTTGTTGGAATTATGCCTCTAATTCACTTTATATTTGTTCATACTGATCGGGTTAACTCTGGTCGATGAAACAGTGTGAAGAAAATCTGTGAACTCTATCAGTATATCCTTTGTCGATGAACTTGACATATCGGAGTTCACAGTAACAGGTTTGAAGTCATCCTGATGACTCGACGAAGTCGTCTTTGGTCATCGGGGTAGCATCGGTTATCGGATAGATGAAAGGATAATAGACTTGCAGTTTAGATCCTGATCCAACTGTCATCGCTTTACCACTATGGAAAGATGCACGTATGTTATTTGCTGCGACTTGACGACCATGGTGGGGCCCGACATAAGTGAGCAGTCTAGGTGAGATAAGGGTCGTGCAGATCGGAGATGATCGAATGACGATAAAGGTCGATCCAATGGTAGTCGTTATGTCATGATGGGAAACTACTCGTTAGTATATTCCTCGCGACACGGCGACCAAGTGGTGGGACCCGACAAGAGAGTGGCTAAGGTGAATTAAAGGCCGAACAGATCAAAATGATCAGATGACGATCGTAGAAGATCTGACGGTGGTTGCTAGGTCACGATGGGAAATTGCTCGTGAGACTTTCCATCGCGACCCAGTGACAAAGAAGAATTTTGGGCAGATAGTGAGGTCGTGCTAAGATGTCAGAGCAGGAACCCAAAACAATCAAGGGGTGCCACTTGGTGGAGCGCAAAGAGAAAGATTGGACGTTCAGGATAGTTGATTGTTTGTCTTCTCGATACCCGATTGAGTCGACTTGTCTAAGCCGGGGTTTTTGAATACAAACCGGTTCGATTCCTGGATGCATGTGGGATAATTGTTTCTCACGAATGCAAACCGACGCAGACAATTAGATGTCTAACCAATTGGTGCAAACTGACATTTGAACGGTCGACATGAAAATGTATATGAAGCCAAGAGGAGACTCGAACATGGTTGTTGTTCTAATGATAATCCGTATACTGTGGTGTGTAACCGAAGTGATCAGAGTGAACATCTGTGCTGTGATAATAGACTTTATTATAAAGTTTCTTTGTTGAGAATAAAGTGATCTTGTTGTTAGTGGTGGGTTTTTTCTTGAAACGGTTTCCCACGAAAATTCATGGTGTTTATCTATGTGTATGTTTGAATTCTGACATTGTCTTTGTTTTGTATATGCTAATCTTAGTATTTTGTAAAGTTATAAAACACACTAGTCTTGTTTCCCCTACAAATTGACATTAGGGAAGCGTTTTTCCGCACTATGCTTTCCTTACAAATGAGGAGTCCATAGTGATCAATAAAGGGAGTGTGCAAATATCCTCTAGAGGGAAAACAATGTTTTTTCTCATATACGTTGGAGTGGATTTTAATCTACTCTTAAGAAGTTAGTTTATGCAACATTTTGTTAATATACATGTCATCTATAGCAACCACAAATGCAACATAGTGGACAAAGAGACCAAGAAGACTATTGATCTTGGTGTAGAAGATCATGGATCGTATATATTGGTTGGCATTGAATAGGTCAAAAAACATACATTGATAGCTATGAATGCATCAAACATCAATACATTTTGGCAATAGTCGTACGAGAACCTTAATTTATCTTACCTCTCTTAGTTGGATTGAGAGAATTCGATAGATGGAGCTCTTAACATCCAACAATAGATACAAGGTGAAACGTTGTGAAATTGGAGATTAGTAAAATCAATATGAAATCATGTTAGTAAGAGCTTTCAACCATAAGCATTGCATGAAGATAAACCCATTCAAAGCATTATCAAAGAAGATTAACGCAAGAAGCTAGTTAGGAAATTAATAAAACGAAATTACTTCCCCATGATGCTCCTTATGCCACGAATCTTCCTTGTCCTCCTCCTCTCTAAGATCCTGTTGCTATGTGAGTTATGCCCTTAGCTTGAGCACTATCGCAAAGGGATGTCAAATGGAGGATGGGAGATGGTTGATTATGTGAAGTGTTGAATGTTTGAAGATGTGAATGGAGTATTAGAGGTTAAATAACAATTCCAAGTAGTGGAAGAGCTGAAACATAATACAAAGGCTTCCTACAAAACATTCAAATTCAAGCAAAGTAACAATGCATGGATAACTATTGTGACCTCAACAATGAAGGAATGAGCTCTATTTATAGAGAAATTGAGAAAATGAAGGGTTGAAATTGAATTGATTGAGGAAGGGTTAGGATTGATTGAGTAAGTGTTGATCCTCAATCTATGTGCTATCCTTCAAGCCAATCACATGTTGACAAGTGTCAGCAAGGGAAGGCTTGAGAGGAGAGGGGGATAGATCATTAAATGCTTGAAGAGACATGAAGGTTACTATGGATGGTTAGGTATGGTTAGGTTAATGGATAAAACTTTTATCCTAGGGTTAAAAGGAATGTGCAAGGGTTAAAGGGGTAGATTGGTCAAAGACTTTAAGGCTTGAGGGGACTTGAGGGTTACCATGGATGGTTAGGTTAATGGATAAGCCTTTAACCAAGGGTTGGGGGAATGTGCAAGGGTTAAAGGTGAGTTAGATTAGTCAAAGACCCATGTGGGTTTGCTTGTGGAATGGAAAAGGACTTTAATGCTTTGTAAGAGCCTTAGATATTTTGAGAAGTGACTCTTCCCTAATCCCTTAGTTTAGGAATGTGCAAACACCTAGAGGTTGATTAGGCTAATGATATGGGGCTTAGACATGATTAGGACGAGGGTTATCTTGCAACTTGCATTTTCTAAAAGATGCAAGTGGTTGAGGGATTTTAGTAATTTAAATAAATATTTATTAATATTTTAAATAGATATTAATTTATTTAAATGTGAGAGAGGGGATTTTAGGATAAGATGAATTAATTAAACAAATATGTCTTATTTATTTAATTGATAGTTTGAATTAAGTGGACACAATTGGGTGTCTACATTTGTCCCTCTCTGAGACAGTGTGGTTTATCACATCGTTTCAAAGAAAAACAAGCATGGTACATGCCCCGACATGCCTCAGGTTGGTGGTTAGGTATGCCCCCTCGAGAGATGGGATGACATTTCAAAAATTCGGGCAATCTCTCAAAAAATTTGTTTAAGAAAAATGGGCATGGTAGAATGGAAGATTCTGGATTGAATGGTGGAGGAGAAGGGTAAGCTGGTAAGTACCCTTCGGTCATGCAAAAGATATTGTAAAAATGTTGTATTTTATGGTAGATCTTCTTGATGTTGTTCAGTTGATCGATATAGTTTTGGTGCAATTGTTTGGACAGTCGGGTGCAATTGGTTGAATTGCCCCAGTTTTAGTCAAAGCATGACAGTTGATGTCGGTTTTCTCTTAGACAGGATAAAGTTTGAGTAATTGAGTCAAATTGACATGTTGAGACTTAGACAATTGATGTAATTGCCCGATGAAGTCATGTATCTGAGTCAAATTACTCGTTGAGACTTAGACAAATGATGTAATTGTTTATTTTGATTGTGTTTGATTGGTTGACCAATTGACAGTTGAGTTTAAAAGGAAGACACGATATTGCATACATGATCACCTATATGATATAGGCTACACATCCACTCCTTATATAGATGGACTGAGATGAACTTGACTTGATCAGTTTGGGGTACATAATATAGGGAATTCGGTGATGACCGAGATGGGGAGGGTGGGGAGTGTTAGTTTCAAATATAAAGGTATGGAGGACCTAGTACCCATTCATGTGGAAGAGGATCGAAATAGAGCATCAATTGCCATGACTATGTATGAATGATATGCAACAATATAGATTTATGGATGGGTGGATGGAATGCAATGAAATGGAACGGTAGGATATGTTCGAATGAAATGAAATGGATAGATCTTGTGCTTTTCATAGTGCTTCTTTCATCAGTTGGCTTATTTGGTTTTGATCTTGATCGAGGTATCAAAAACGAAGGTTGAGTGTTACACCTATAAATAGACAAATTATAGACAAGGAATATTCCCCTCCATTCTGGTTCACATACTGATAGTCAAGGTACACATTGTGGTCAATAAGCCATAATGATCCATAAATCTGTATTTTTGCATAGGATCTCGTAGCTTTATGAACTTACCACATAGACACCATTAGTATTTGCCCTAAAACTTCATTGGAAGAATTCGTAGACAGAAAACAAACAAAATATACCATGAATCATCCTAGCCACTCTAATCACTTGTGGTAATCCTTGAGTAACATAGGAACATGATATAAATTAGTAAAAGACAAAAGTACTATCAACAGTCAAACAACCAAAGAATCTTCTTGCCAAAAGATGTGTCATCATGTCTTGTTGTAAGGAAGGATGCATCCTTGTTAAGACAATTGTTTATGTTAAGCCTAGGCATTTGACAATTCATGGACTAATTGATAGTTTGTCTTGTTTGAGTATTTGATTTGTAGGCTCAATTTGTTTTCACGTCTGATCGAATGTTTGTGTGAACAAGAATCAATTTTTTGTAATGTTTTTTATTGTTTTTCCAATGTTTTTGGTGTTTTCTAGTTTTTTTCAAATGTTTTTGGACCACCAACCTGAGGCATCATGGGGCATGTACCATGCTTACTTATTTTTATTTGAAACGATGCAATAAACCACACCATCTCAAAGAGGGGCAAATGTAGACACCCAATTTTGTCCACTTAATTTAGACTATTAATTAAATAAATGAGACATATTTGTTTAATTAATTCATCTTATCCTAAAATCCCCTCTCTCACATTTATTTAAAATATTAAAAATCCCATCTCTCACATTTAAATAAATATTAATTTATTTAAATGTGAGAGATGGGATTTTTAATATTTTAAATAAATGTGAGAGAGGGGATTTTAGGATAAGATGAATTAATTAACCAAATGTCTTATTTATTTAATTAATAGTCTTAATTAAATGGACAGAACTGGGTGTCTACACAAGGTATTTGTGGAGCTTACCAATAAAAGAAGCAACATAGAGCTCCATTTGATGACAAGTAAGATTGGAGAGCCAAGATATTCCTTAAGTTAGCTCATGCAAATATTTGTTAACTAATGAACAAGGCATATGTCATCGGCAGAAGGTATTTTCTTTTGTTTGTTGACGAGTTTAGTAGGAAAATGTGGGTGTATTTTTTGAAATTAAAGTTTTGATTAGATAAGCATGGGAAGGGCATAGACCTATAACATGTCATCCATCAAGGAAAATGAGGCAAATCTCACAAATATTGAGATTGGGAAAGAAGAAGAGAGAAATATTTTGACAAAACCTGGGAACGAGTGGAAGACAAGGGTCTTGACCCTATATAATCAAAATCTCTTTTGCTACCTTGAAAGAGTAAGGGGAGAAGGGGAAGGGTCATTCCTCCTTCTAGGACCTACACTCCATGTTATCATCCATGACCTGCCAACTGTGTAATCAACAACAACCTAGGGAGAGGGGATATTACAAGATAGGGGATGGTTGTTGACCACAAGAGGATATAGAAGCTACGAGGAGGCACCTGAAGCAAGATGAGATGGACAAATAACAATAGGAGTCACACTAGTAACTTCAGGGCACAAAATATCCAGAGTTTGACCCTCATTAGGTGGAATGGTTATCCAACCCCTTGGTGCTTTTTAAGGGTTGGATAGCTCTTTCCCTCATTACAATTTGGGAAGAGTAGTCCTCAATAGAAGGAACATCAACAGTCAAGTGATCTTCCTTAGCATTCTTCCACCAAGTAGAAGATCCTCTTTGATGCAAAAGAGATCAACTAAAAGCTAGGTGACTAGTAACAAAGTAGCAACGACAACAAAAGGGGAGCCTCTCATAATCCAATGATTGCATCCAAGGTCTATCCCTAACCATTAGAACCACATACCCAGATAGGGATTTGAAGGTGTCAATGTCAATTAAAAGGCGATCAAACGTAGAATGCTCCACGTGAGAAGTGGAGTAATCAATTTTCAGAAAATGCCTAACTCGATTATTGATGGCTTCATAGAAAGACTCCTCCTGAAATTGGAGGAGAATATTTTGACAGTCTTACCCAAATTGGACATGAATGAAGTGGTTTGATGAGGAGATCAAAAGAGGTAGACCATAGTTTAAGGTTGAGAAAGTGTTGTCCACAGGCCCAATGTTGACTCAACACCAAATCATGATCCTCAAAGGAAGAAAAAGAAGCTATAAAAAAGCCTTTAGCACAAGGGAAAAACTCAATTTTAGTAGTTAAAGAGTCAGGTTTAATGAAATTAAAGTTAGATGTGTTTAATGAATTTAAATTTTTTAAAGCATTAGTAGAACAAGAGTCAAGTTGTTACATAAATAATCTTAAATCTAATAAAGGATAAGAATTTTGTTCAAAAAGTTGAACAACTTTCGTGCTAAACATGGTATCAATAGACAACTCACTACACATTACACTCCATAATGGAATGGAGTGGTTGAAAGGTGGAACCATACTATCATGGATATGGCATAGAATGTATAATGGTGAATAGGATTGTTTCTAAGAGGTGTTTAGCTAAGGCAATTTTTATAGCAATATATTTGCTAAGCATATCTCCAACATAAATAGTGAAGCAAAAGATCATAGAAGAAACCCAATGTAAGTCATCTCAAGGTATTTGGTTCCATTTTATATGCTTGGATTTAATATGAGAATGGAAGTAATTTGGATCTCAAAAGTAATAAATAGATGCTTACAAGGTGCAACAATAGTCATAAGACTAACAAGTTGGTTCATGTTTATGCCAATTGCTATATTAGAAATTTTGGGCTGAAATATAGAAACATAGAAAATATTTTACACACAAAATAATATGTTCTTCTCTTCACATAATTTTCATTCAAATGCTTTAAATATATATAGGATTTTAATCTCCTACACTATAGGAAACTCCTAAAACAACTCCCTAAATATATTTGAGTTGTTTTAACAAATCAACATACACGAACCGCTAAACAAACCCTATGACTATTAATAATATTAAGCCGTTTGTCAATAACTTAATATTATTACATTTATTCATTACCCATAATAACTATGTGAGTTATTTTATTTAACTCACTTTACCTCACACACTCTATGTGAACACTAATTCCCAATACCCCCCCTTAGTGTGAACATGGGGTGTAAGTACATCACAATAGTCGATGACCACACATAGTAGCTCATCATAAGATATGAGTAGGGATATACACATCTACCCATGAGAAGCAATAGTGGAACTTGTCTCACTATGCTCACTATTCTTTCATCCAAGGATAGGGACCAACACATCTATCCATGGAACCAAGGATAGGGACTAACACATCTATCAGAGGTATTACATCAAATTTTGGATAGAGACAAACACATCTATCCAACATCAGAGTCATGAATAGGGACACACACATCTGGTCACAACTATTATGACTGGGGACAAACACATCCAATCATAATTACCAACTCTTGTGACTCAAGACAAACACATCCATTCACAAACAACCAACAATAGTGATTGGGGATGCACATGATCATTATCTAGGTCATAGACAATATGGCTCTCTTGCTTCTCCCCAATGGCTCTCCCGCCTCTCTGCATTTGAACGCTGATGTTGGTGCCTTTAGTTCGACGGTGGTTTTTGCTTATCAGGGATTTTTTGTTGTGGATTTCTGAGGCGTTCCCTCGTCTTCGAAAATTCCCCCATGTCCTTCTCGCGTGGGGACGCCTGCTCCTATGATCCACGGTATGTCTGATGTTGTTGTTGATGTTTGGTCTGATTCTCCTCAGGTGGTTGTGCTGAGGCCCCCCATGTTCCCCATGGGGTTTTGTCTGGTGCAACACCAATGCTCCCCATTTCTCCAGTTGTGGGTATTGTTGTTGTCGGCTCTCTAGCTGTTGGGGTTGCAACTTTGTCGACTGTTGCTAATGTTGTTGATTCTTTTCCCAAACCTGCTGGCAAGCGTAGCTTTGCTCGTGTCTGCCCAACCCTTGAAGGGGGTTCATCCTCTTCCTTGTACCAAATCCTCCCCTGTGAAGGTTTGTGGGTAGGATGTCGTGGACAACATTGGGTTCTACCAACGTTGTGCTCTTGTGTACAGATTCTCGGGGCTCTGGCCTTCTCTATCGGACCTTCATCCCTGGGTAAGTGACTCTTGGCGGCCTTTGGTTGCTCATAATATTGAGCTTTTCCCCTGTGCTAAAGACTTTTTTGTTGCTTCCTTCACTTCTTTCGCTAATCGAGATTTGGTTTTGGGCATGTTGTGGGCTTGGGGAGTGCACTCCCTCTCTATTAAGCCTTGGACAACTTCTTTTAACCCTCTCACTGAACCACTTAATGTGTGTCAAGTTTGGGTCCGGCTCATCAATCTCCCTCTTCATTTTTGGGAGCACTCTTGTTATGAGGCTATCTATAACTCTATTGGTCGTTTCCTAAAGGTGGATGAAGCTACATCCTCTATGGACCACACTACCTTTGCCCGCATTCTTGTGGACATTGACATCTCCTCTCCTCTCTCGGGAGATGTGGTTCTCATGGTGGGGGATAGGCCTTCGACACAACTATTGGACTTTGAGGGCCTCCCCTTCTGTTGTTGGAGATGCTTTTCTACCGGTCATCTGGTTTCAGATTGCTCTATTCCATGCCACAAAGGTGTTTCTACCTGGTGGAAGAATTCTACTGCTGATCACTTAACTCTCAATGCCCTTGACTCTGTGTCTGCTAACTCCTCTCATGAGGATGATGTCGATGTTGTGCCCCTCACGACTGTTGATGCTCCTGTTGCTCCTTTTGTGGCCTAATCTCCTGAAGTCCCCTCTCCTGCTTCTCCAGTTCTACAACCACGATCCCCTGCTATTGGATCTTCTTCTGCTATTATTGTTTTGTCACAACCTGTGCCGCTCTAAAACAACCTCTTGTTGTTCTGTTGCAGCACTCTGTTGACACCTTTGTTTGTAACACTGCGGAGTCCCTTCCAGTTTATCTATCTTTTTATGGACCTATTGACAATATTGCCTGGAGTGTGGTTGTTCACAGGCGGAAGAGGAAGTCTTCACCCCTACCCCTAACCCCCCCTCGTTGGGGTTCGGGTGGCTCTCACCCCCTTAAGTGGGGTCTTTTTGTCCTCCCGTTGGATAGGATTCCTTGCTTGTCTAGCTGTGTTTGTTTGTCACTGCCTTTGGGCTATTGTTCTTTTTGCCAACATCATCTATCTTGATGTTGTTTGTTTTCTTTTGATAGTTTTTTACTATGTCAAGGGTCAACACCCTAGTTAACACTGCTTTACTAATAAAAAACAATAGTGATTGGGGACAAACACATCCAACCACTTACATCATCTTGTGAATGGGGACAAACACATTCATCCACAACTTACAAAACTTGAGAACCAAGTCTTTGTTGTCGCGTATGCAACCACCATTTGAGATCATTGCCACTCTAATCACAAATGATATGAGATGGTTGTCACTACCACCTAGAAACTGATCTTGGCTTTAGTCATTTTGGCACAAGTTGTTTTGTCACTAATGCAGTTTCACGACCTCGTCGCTAGTGACTAACGAGAGGTCGCTAGTGACTAATATTTGAATTTTTTTTTAATATTTAAAAAAATGTGTTTTTTATATTATATTTTTTCATTTTAAAAGAACACATGTTTTATATTATATTTGAGAAACAAAAGTGTATAAATGTTATTGTAATATTCTTATTTTAAAAGAAAATTTTTAATAAAATTATTTTTTGTATAAAAATTTATATTATTTTTTAATTATAATAATGTAAAACTTAATATTCAATTATTTGTAATATTCATTTAATTCTATAATCAAGTGTAAAATAAATATTGTAGATATTTTTAAAAAAATATTGTTAATTATTGATAGATAACTTAATTAGTGACAAATAATTTTAATTAGGAGTTGTTCTACTCAAAAAAAGTGAAATAAAAATATGATTATATCATAACATTTGATTATAACATGGCTCGCCTGCTTCTCCCCAACGACTCTCCCGCCTCTCTGCATTTGAACGTTGTTGTTGGTGCCTCTGGTTCGACGGTAGTTTCTGCTTCTCAGGGGTTTTATGCTACAGATGTCTAAGGCGTTCCCTCATCTTTGGACTTTCCCCCCCTTCCTACTCGCGTGGCAGAAATAAAAATTGTCACAACATGGCTCTCCTGCTTCTCCCCAATGACTTTCCCATCTCTCTGCATTTGAACACTGTTGTCGATGCCTCTGGTTTGATGGTATTTTCTGCTTCTCAGGGGTTTTCCGTTGCGGATGTCTGGGGCGTTCCCTCGTCTTCGGACTTTGCCCCCCTTACTACTCACGTGGGGGGGTTTTCTCCTATGATCCACGGTCTTTCAAATGTTGTTGATGTTTGGTCTGATGCTCCTCAGGTGGTTGTTGTTGAGGCCCCCCATGTTCCCCATGGGGTTTTGCCTGGTGCAACACCAACACCCCTAGGTTCTTTGGTTGTCGGTACTGCTAATGTCGACTCTCTGGTTGCTGGGGTTGTGGCTTTGTTGACTGCTACTGATGTAGTTGGTCCTTTGCCCAAACTTGCTGGCAAGCGTAGCTTTGCTCGCGTGGCTAGATCTACCGCCCAACCCTCAAAGGGGGTTCATCCTCTTCCCTGTGCCAAATCCTCCCTTATGGTGGTTTGTGGGCAGGATATTGTGGACGACATTAGGTTCTACCAACGTTGTGCTCTTGTGTGCAGATTCTTTGGGCTCTGGCCTTCTCTACCAAACCTTCGTTGTTGGGTAAGTGACTCTTGGCGGCCTTTGGTGGCTCATAATATTGAGCTTTTCCCCGATGCTAAAGGGTTTTTTGTTGCTTCCTTCACTTCTTTCGCTGATCGGGATTTGGTTTTGGGCATGATGTGGGCTTGGGGAGTGCACTCTCTCTTTGTTAAGCCTTGGAAATTTTATTTTAACCCTCTCACTGAATCACTTAATGTGCGTCCAGTTTGGGTTTGGTTCATCAATCTCCCTCTTCATTTTTGGGAGCACTTTCATTATGATGCTATCGACAACTCTTTTGGCCGCTTCCTGAAGGTCAATGAAGCTACGTCCTCAATGGACCACACTACCTTTACCCGCATTCTTGTGGACATTGACATCTCCTCTCCTCTCCCGAGAGATGTGGTTCTCATAGTGGGGGATAGGCCTTGGACACAACTGCAAGACTTTGAGGGGCTCCCGTTCCACTGCAGGAGATGCTTCTCTACCGGTCATCTGGCTTCAACTGCTCTATTCCACACCACAAAGGTGTTTATACCTAGTGGAAGAATGCTATTGTTGATCACTTAATTGTCAATGCCCTTGAATCAGCGTATGTTAACTCCTCTCATGAGGATGAGGTCAATGTTGTGCCCCTCGTGACTACGGATGCTCCTGTCGCTCCTTTTGTGGCCTCCTCTCCTGAGATCCCCTCTTCTTCTTCTCCTGTTCTACAACCATGTTCCCCTACTTCTGTTGTTGATGTTTTGTCACAGCCTGTTGCTACTCTACAACAACCTCATGTTGTTCTATTGCAGCACTATGTTGACACCTTTGTTTGTAACCCTACAGGGTCCCTTCCAATTGATCTCTCTTTTGAGGGACCCAATGACAACATTGTCTGGACTCTGTTCTTGCAGGCTGAAGGGGAAGTCTTCACCCCTGCCCCTAACCCCCCCTCATTAGGGTTCAAGTGGCTCTCCCCCCCTTGAGTGGGGTTCTTTTTGTCCTCTGTTTGGATAGGATTCCTTACTTGTCTGACTGTGTTTGTTTGTTACTGATGCCCTCCTAAATGGCACAAGGTTAGCAAATGATAAATAACACAAAAGACATGAAACCGTTAGTGTTAGTCAATCAAAAACTAATCTAAAAAGGCATACCAAGAGAGACACTAAAAACATGCAAGCATATTTAACTATCAAAGCAAACATGATGAGGCATCTCCAAATACCTCCTAACATGCTCTTAGTTTCTTTCTCCCTTGTTCCTCTCCTCTCCAAGTTCCAAAATAGTGTAGCTCTCAGCAACTTTTTGCACTATGGATGCTTATGGAGGATTGAGATTGTAGTATAGCTCTAAATGTGAAATGAAAAGCTAATACTATGCTATTGATGCTAAAAATGATTGATTTTATCCAAAATGATAAGATATTAGTTGATTATGCTAAAATGATCTCTAAAAATGCCTATAGCTTAAATGCATGCAAGTTTTCAGGATCTGGATTATGAAGAAATGGACTCTATTTATAGGAAAAATGGAGCAATGGATGGTTGAGATTGAGCAATCTCAACAAGGGTCAGGATTGAATGATTTCAAATCCATGTGAGGGCTTTCAACCCAATCCCAGGATGACAAGTGTCAATGTGAGATAGGTTGAGAGGAGAGGGAATAAGCATTAAATGCCTGATATGACCTTGGGATTTAAAGTCAAGGTTGGTTGAATGAATAAACTCTTTATTCAAAGAATAAAGCTTTTATCCAATGGATAAACTCTTGTGCAAATGTGAAATGGATGAATATGGTCAAAACAATAAATGTTTGGGGGGACAAGTTTGAAATAACCATAAATGGTTATGTAAGAGCCATAAATGGTCATGTAAGAGCCATTAGTGGTCTTGGAAGACTTTGGGGGTT
The DNA here is from genome assembly GCF_030272615.1 of Cryptomeria japonica. Classification (NCBI taxonomy): domain Eukaryota; kingdom Viridiplantae; phylum Streptophyta; class Pinopsida; order Cupressales; family Cupressaceae; genus Cryptomeria; species Cryptomeria japonica. The sequence continues at coordinate 575,146,597 of NC_081406.1, forward strand.
AATTTGTTGAACACACAAAGCATTAAATGCTTTTCAAAGACTTTGAAGTCTTTGCGAAGTGACTCCATTTTGCTTAGGAATGTGACAATGATTAGGCTAATTAGGAAGGGGTTAGGAGAATCTAGAAGGGGATTAGATTTTGCAAGTGGATTTGGTGGGTGAGGGAAAATAGGATTTTATTAAAATAAAAATTCATTTATTTCAATAAATGTGTGCAAGTTGCATTTGTAGGAAAATGCAAGTGGGGGGGGGATAATGATTTAAATAAATGTTTTTATTTAATTTATTTAAAAGAGGAATAGGGGGATTTAATTAAATAAATAGATTTTATTTATTTAATTGATTTGAATTTGATTTAATGAATTAATTAAAATAAATTGAATAATTTATTTAATTAATAGAAGAATGTTTGGAGATGAATTAATTAAATATTAATTTAATTAATTGGTGGCTAGTGGATTTTTTTTAATCAAACAAATAGCATTTATTTATTTAATTAAGCTGGACAGATTTGTGTGACTACAGTTACCACCTTTGGGTTGTTGTTCTTTTTGCCAACATCATCTCTCTTGATGTTGCTTGTTTTCTTTTGATATTTTTTTACTATGTTAAGGGTCAGCGCCCTAGTTAACACTGCTTTAATAATGAAAAACATTTGATTATATATATTAAATTAAGATTAAAAGTTTTGTACTATTGCAATTAAAAAATAATATGACTTCTATACAAAAAATTCTTTTTCAAATATAATATATTGTTTTTGTTGGTGCCTCTAGTTCGACGGTGGTTTCTGCTTCTCGAGGGTTTTCTGCTATGGATGTCTGGGGCATTCCCTCGTCTTCGAACTTTACCCCCCTTCCTTCTCGTGTGGGGGCATCTGCTCCTATGATCCACGGTATGTCCAATGTTGTTGTTGTTGTTTGGTCTGATGCTCCTAAGGTGGTTGTTGTTGAGGCCCCCCATGTTCCCCATGGGGTTTTGCCTGGTGCAACACCAATGCCCTCTGGTTCTCCGGCAGTGGGTACTACTGTTGTCGGCTCTCTCGTTGCAGGGGTTGTGGCTTTGCCGACTGCTATTGATGTTGTTGGTTCTTTGCCCAAACCTATTGGCAAGCATAGCTTTGCTCGTGTGGCCAGATCTTCTGCCCAACCCTCGAAGGGGGTTCGGCCTCTTCCCTGTGCCAAACCATCCCCTGTGGTGGTTTGTGGGTAGGATGTCATGTACAACATTGGGGTCTACCAACGTTGTGCTCTTATGTGCAGATTCTCAGGGCTCTGGCCTTCTCTACCAGACCTTCATCATTGGGTAAGTGACTCTTGGCAGCCTTTGGTTGCTTATAATATTGAGATTTTCCCTTGTGCTAAAGGCTTTTTTGTTGCTTCCTTCACTTCTTCTACTAATCAAGATTTGGTTTTGGGCATGTTGTTGGCTTGGGGAGTGCACTCCCTCTCTATTAAGCCTTGGACAACTTCTTTTAACCCTCTCAATGAACCACTTAATGTGCGTCTAGTTTGGGTCCAGCTCATCAATCTCCCTCTTCATTTTTTGGAGCTTTCTTGTTATGAGGCTATCGGTAACTCTATTGGTCGTTTCCCGAAGGTTGATCAAGGTACGTCCTCAATGTACCACACTACCTTTGCCCGCTTTCTTGTGGACATTGACATCTCCTCTCCTCTCCCAGGAGATGTGGTTCTCATGGTGGGGGATAGGCCTTAGACACAACTGTTGGACTTTAAGGACCTCCCCTTCTGCTGCAAGAGATGCTTCTCTACTGGTCATCTGGATTCGGACTACTCTATTCCATGCCACAAAGGTGTTTCTACATGGTGGAAGAATGCTACTACTGATCACTTAATTGTCAATTCCCTTGACTTTGTGTCTGCTGACTCCTCCCATGAGGATGATGTCGATGTTGTGCTCCTCACGACTACTGATGCTCCTGTTTCTTTTTTTGTGGCCTCATCTCCTAAGGTCCCCTCTTTTGCTTCTCCATTTCTGTAGCCACAATCCCCTGCTACTCTTCTTCTATTGTTGTTGTTTCGTCACAGCCTGTTGCCGCTCTACAACAACCTCCTATTGTTTTGTTGCAACACTTTGTTGACACCTCTGTTTGTAACCCTACGGGGTCTCTTCCGATTGATCTCTCTTTTGATGGACCTATTGACAGCATTGCCTGGACTGTGGCTGCTCGTAGGTGGAAGGGGAAGTCTTCTCCCTTGCCCCTAACCCCCCCTCATTGGGGGTCGGGTGGCTCTCCCCCCCCTTGAGTGGGGTCTTTTTGTCCTCTGCTTGGATAGGATTCCTTGCTTGTCTGACTGTGTTTGTTTTGTTGGCATTCTACACTCTAATGAGAATATGGTTGATGTTGTCATTGATGGCAACCAACCGGTATCAGGATTCTACATGTACCGGCATTGCAAACACAATCACCGACATGCATATTCACCGGCATCCAGATTACATCGGCAATTGAAGTATACCGACACCCAAGCCGACATGTGACAAGTTTTGTTTATGCGAATTGTATTGTAAATATAATTATCTTTTGTAAAGCTAACTTGGTATATTGTAAAGACTCATATATGTATGAGATCTTATAGGTTATTTTATATATGGTTGAATGAAATAGGAAATTATTGTATAAGGTAATATAGTGGACAACGAAGGTTTTTGTTAAGGTATATGACTGAGCTTAAACCGGTACTGAACCAGGCATTAGAGATGCTATTTTGAGTAGTACATTGTATTGGATTTAATTATCCATATTGTAGTCAGTGAGACTCTTCATTGAGCATTGTGCTCTAAGTTGTTGGTCTCCCTGCATGTGCAAGCCCCTATTGTAAGTTGTATTTATTCATATTGGCCAGTGAGTAAGTATTGTGGGTCACAAATCCCACCGAGGTTTTTCCCACACCGGGTTTCCTCGTTAAAATATCTTGTGTTATGGTGTGCATTTATGTTGTCTTTGTTATTTCTGTTTACTAAACTATTTCTTATTTACTGGTACATTGTTTTGGGTTGCAAAGTTATAAATAAGTTCAAATATTTAATAAACCGATTAGACATTGATTCACCCCCCCCCCCCCCCCCCTCTCTCAGTGTCTTCGGGACTGTCATTGAATCTAACATGTTTGTCACCACCTTTGGGTTGTTGTTCTCTTTGCCAACATCATCTCTCTTGATGTTGCTATAGAAAATATACTATCATTAATTAAAATTATCTATAATATTTATTTCACATTTGAATATAAGTATTAAATTGAGATTAAAAATAATTATATATTAATTTACATTATTGTAACTAAATAATAATATAAATTTTATATAAACATTTCTTAATGTCTTATCCCATTTAATAAAAATGGTGCATTCTTTTGAAGTTAAAAAATTGGTGCATTCTTTTGAAGTTAAAAAATTAAGTAACATCTACTTACACAAATATTTCAAAAACAACTTTCTCATAAAATATATTAAAAACAACTAAAATACAACAACTTAAAAAACTAAAATAAAACTCCCCATCCCATTAAAAAATTACTATTCCACTGTGCTTAACAACTTTAGAAAGGCCTCACAATCAAAATCCGTAGCAAGTGTAAATACAATTACCTTTATTCAATGGAGATTGCTCATGTCCAATCAAGGTAATGCCATGCACCACTGTAACAATAGCACTGAAAAACTCTTGATATGAAACAACAACAATAGAAGATCCTCCAAACCAAATAAAAAGAATGGGCTAATCAAAATGCCTCAAGAAGTGCAAGCCAACAGAAGCAATCAGAACATAGGAAAAATTGTTGCTATCAAACAATTTTTTTTAAGATTCCAGAATGCCTCTTGCTCCCAAAATCAAAACTTGTTTGGATTTTAGAAAAACTAGAAAACAAAATATGCACAATGAAACTTATGCTTTTTGCATATAAATACTAACTAGATCACTCTCTTACGCTAACTTATCCTAGGTAGATCTACATAAAATCTCTATTCATCTCTCTCATATTCGTAAGCCCTCTCATGGGGGAGTTAAGCTTAGACCAACTCTGATACCATATTTGAAATTTTGGGCTGAAATATAGAAACATAGAAAATATTTTACACATAGAATAATACGTGTTTCACTTCACATAATTTTCATTCAAATGCTATACATATATATAGGAGTTTAATCTCCTACATTATAAGAAACTCCTAAAACAATTCCCTACATATATTTGAGTTGTTTTAACAACTCAACACACACGAACCACGAAACAAACTACGACTATTAATAATATTAAGTTGTTTGTCAACAACTTAATATTATTAAATTTATTCATTACCCATAATAACTATGCGAGTTATTTTATTTAACTCACTTTACCTCACACTCTATGTGAACACTAATTCCCAACATGCTAAACTTCAATTGACATTTCACGATTGCTAAAGAAACTAGGCATTTCCAAAAAAATTCAAATTTTCAAATTATTAAAGGATAACTTATTTTTGAAAAATACTTAGTTATTTAGCTTCAAGTAGCTCCACTTGAAGGGAGGGAGGATTTTGAGTATGTGTAGTCTCCTAGGCCAATACTAGTCCTAGTATCTATTGATAATAGCCTAAATCAACATTTAGATGATACACATACAAGTAGCCCCAGTCATCGTGGCACCATTGATTTGGATGAAAATGATTCCAAGAAGAGACCAAAGTTGTGGCAAAGCACCATTATAAATGTTTGGTGAAGTGAAATAATTGAGGTGAATCATCAAGAAGCAAGAAAAATAGTAATACAACTATACTTTAATGGTCAATATTCAAGGAGCTTATGAGCCATAGGTATTTGAGGAGGTAAAAGGAAAACCCAGGTGGAAAAAAGCCATGACAACCAAACAAAGAGTGTTATGAAAGAAGATTTAAAATCTCATAGAATTTTCACCAATGAAGAAACCCATTGCTTGCAAAGGGTGTACAACATCAAGTAAAAGGCATATGGTAAACTAAACAATAACAAATATATTTTTATTACAAGTGTTTTCACAAATAGAGGGTATTGACTATGAAGACACCTTTGCTTCTATAACAAAGATGAGAACCATTTGATTAGTCATATCCATGTCAACTCAATTTAGTTGGACAATCCATCAAACAGATGTAGAGAGTGCCTTCCTCAATGAAGATTTGGAGGAAAAAGTGTACATATATCAACCATAGGGTTTTCAAGTTGCAAGGAAGAATCATCTTGTATGTTGGCTAAAGAAGTTTCTATATGGCCTAAAGTAGGTACTCGAGGTATGGCACACTAAATTTACAAGCATTTGGTTGAACAAGGGTTCCAACAAAGTCCTTCAAATTTTAATTTGCACTTCAAGAATATAAAGAATGATCTCATTTTACTGGTCATATATGTAGATGTCATCATTATTACAGGTAGTGAGATGCATTTTATTGAACAAATTCAATCTAATATGAGTAAATATTTTGATATGATTGAATTAGACCTCTTGCATTATTACCTAGGTGTAGAAGCAAGTGACAAAGTTTTTGTTTCACAATCTAAATATGAAAGGATTTTTCTCAATAGATTAAAAATAAATTGCAAAATCTCATCTAACCTATGGAGAAAGGGCTAAAACTTTTAACCAAACTTGACTCTAAGATAGTCAATGAATCAATCTATAGGAAAATAGAGGGGACCTAATATATCAAGCTATGTTGTGAGTTTTATTTTCAAATTCATGACCACCAAATATAGAACATTGGACTATAATGAAGAGGCTATTGAGATATGTGAAATACATATTTGAATCTCACATTGTGTATAATTTAAGAAAGATCCTAGGTTGTGTGGGTTTAAATGTTTAAATTGGGTGAATTTTGTAGATGACAAAAGATTCACTTTTGGATATGTTTTCATCTTTGGCACAGATGCAATCACATGGACCAACAAAATGCAACATGCCATAACTCTTTCCTCAATTGAAGCACAATATCAAGGAGCAGTAAAAGCAATGTGCCAATTAGTTTGACTTAGAAGGATGCCTCCAAACTTGAAGATGCCTGAAACTAAGCCTTTGCCCTTATTATATGATAATCAAGCGATGCTTAAACTTTTCAAGGATCCAGACTTCCATGAACATACCAAACATGTGAAATTGATTTTTAGTAGACAACATGTATAAGGATTTGTTGTGCTACAATATTGTCTAATAGAGGATCAAATTATAGAAATTCTTATCATCTTTACAACTTGAAAAATTATAAAATCTAAGATAAACTTGATGAAGTTATTAGATTGACCATTAAGGGAGGGTGTTAAAGTAATTATTATTCAATAATAATCAATTAGATTTTAGTTATAGGATTTAATGAAGTTGTTCCAATTTTAAGCTATTATTTATGTTTTATAAATTTATTATTTTTATCGGCTCGCATTCATAAAGTGGCTTGTTGCCTTTTATTGTAAACCTATATACGAAAGCTCTGACTTCTTATTTTATTAATGAATGTCTTGGTAATATTTATGTGTTCACTTTTTGTAATAATAAAAAAAAACATTGATATAAAAGTAATATGTATTATGGTAGCAATATTTGCATCATAACATATTATCGAGAAACTACTCCAAACTTTATATTAGAATTCAAACTCTATGTTACCTAAGATATTTGATGCATTAAAAGTCTTGTTTTCACTAGTTTTCAAAAAAGTGATTATAAACATCCCCACCAATTATTACCCTTAGAGAAACAATAATGTCATAACTTCCATTATTGAAGTAAAGAGGATATTAAAATCTAATTACTTATCAATAAAATGACTTACCTTGAATTTTTTTGAATGTTTTTTATTAGTAAAGCAACGTTAACTAGGGTGCTGACCCTTAACATAGCCAAAAACTATCAAAAGAAAACAAGCGACTTCAAGAGAGATGATGTTGGCAAAAAGAACATCCCAAAAGCGGTGACAAACAAACACAGTTAGACAGGCAAGGAATCCTATCCAACCGAAGGACAAAAAGACCCCACTCAAGGGGGGGGAGAGCCACCTGAACCCCAACAAGGGGGGGTTAGGGGCAGGGGTGAAGACTTCCCCTTCTGCATGCAAGCAACCATAGTCCAGTCAATGTTGTCAATAGGTCCATCAAAAGAGAGATCAATCGGAAGGGACCCCGCAAGGTTACAAACATAGGTGTCAACAAAGTGCTGCAACATAACAACAGGAGGGTGTTGTAGAGCGGCAATAGGTCATGACGAAACAACAACAGCAGAAGCAAATCCAATAGCAGTGGATCGTGGTTACAGAACTAGAGAAGAAGAAGAGGGGACCTCAAGAGATGAGGCCACAAAAGGAGCGGTAGGAGCATCAGTAGTCGTGAGGGGCTCAACATCGACATCATCCTCATGAGAGGAGTCAGCAGACACAGAGTCAAGGGCATTGATTGTTAAGTGATCGGCAGTAGCATTCTTCCACCGAGTAGAAACACCTTTGTGGCGTCGAATAGAGCAGTCCGAAGCCAGATGACCGGTAGAGAAGTGTCTCCTGTAGTGGAAGGGGAGGCCATCAATATGGTTCTCCTTTACCTATTCATCAATTATTGAATTATTGCAACCATTATTGTATAACAAAGATTAAATTCTATGTAGTTCAAATATTTCAAAACAACAAACATATATAATATGAGCTATAACAAAAGAAGATCCACAATGAAATATGGATGCAAACCAATAAAGGTTGGGAGGTTGAGTATGAAAACATATTTTTTCACTTTTTTTGGTGTGTATATTTTGTCTTGAGGCCCAAGGTCTAGTGTACAACCATACCTTATCAAGGACTTGATAAAAATTAAGTACCTCAAGCTAGGGGTGGTGTTGGCTATATTTTGTAATGGTTTTCTTTCATTTGTCAAATTTCATTATGTTTTGTCAGATCTACAAGGGTTTTAAGAAAGGTTTGAAGTTATCAGTTTCAAGAGGTAGCTAAATTTTTGGGGCACTCTAGACCAAATATGACCCTACCATCATGTTCAAAAGACCCAAAAACCTACAAGATTGATTGTCAAATCATTGAAAAATGGAGACTTTGTCCTAGGGGCACCATGGTTTTTTTTACCTGGCCTATCAAAATTCTTATGACCATATGGATTAGTTCATGGTTGTATTGTACAGATCATACTATGTCAACAGGAAAAATAATCATGCGTCTCATTGTCCAACAAATATTCCTGATATTTTATCGTATTCCCTATTTTTACATCATCGTCTGCATAATCTAGTGTCAATTTTATACTCACCTATGTAAGGTCTATGTCTCGTTGGTCAATGTACTTATTTTTTGGTTGGTTACTGATCAAAGGCTTTAATCCACCAATATGAAGAATTATTTTGCAATTTTAAAATTAAAAAATATTTTTTAAAATATATTGTCATTAGCTTGGTTTTCATTTTGTTCTCCCACTTGGTCCTATCAATGACCTTGCTCCCTGTAAGAAGGTGCTAAGCACTCAGGTGGTGCACACTAATTCGTAGCTCCATTGGTGGAACCTTGGTAGCACTTTTTTATTTTGCAACTATGCAGACCCTAATCATATGGAATGACCAACCAAACATAATATTTAAGCCCCCACGTGCTATGTTGACCCCTTATGTGCCTTAAAAGAAGGCTATTTTTCTTTTTGCAATAACTTGGGCTAGCAAAGTCAGTTTTTCAAAAATGAGATATTATAGGAAAGGTTTCGTCCACTTTCTAGTGGCACAAGTCATTTTTTTTTTTTTAAATTGTTTGATTACAACAATCATTTGAAGTCAGATCTTCAGTTTTTGCTCCCGAGCTCATAACTTCTTGCCACAATCTTCAATTTACACGATCCTTACGACATTGGAAAGGTATTGACGAGCTCTTTCAAGACATGCATGCACCTTTTCTAGATTTTGTCCCAAACATTTTTTATTCATTTATTCTGTATTTGCATCTTGGTTGATTGCTTGGACATTTTGACAGTTGTGGAGATGTTGTCTTGACCTAATCACTTCATTTCAGCTATATTTCATTTATTGATATTTTATTTTATCATTTGAGAAATATATCATTGTTGTAATGATGGGTTATGCAAATCATCCTTTTTAATCACTTTGACTAAGGACAATTATGAGTCTTGGCAAAAGGGCATTCTAACACATTGTAGGTGGCTTAATATTTTGCCTCATCTTTATGGACTCATTTGTGAGCTAAATAAATATTGGAAGAATAGAGTTTGGAGTAACAAGAATGATCATATCATAGGATTATTTTGTTGTGGCATCTTTAGAGAGGCATATTATCAAATTTTAGGAATCAGGTTCTCACACACAGTTTCGACCAAGATTTGGGATATTTTTGGAGATCCACATATACCTCAATTCCCATATGATCCTAGTTCAAATTGCCTCATTCTACTTGATAATGTTGACAATCTTTCCTTCGATGATGATGTCTTAGAGGAGTTTGAATATGATGTGAAAACTGAGCATCTTGATGATCCAAAGACTTCTCCTATAGCTCATACTTTTCCAATTGAGATCACACATTCACCTTCTACTGATAATTCATTAAGAACTTCTATTGAGTCATCACAATAGGTATCATATCTTCTATCTATTAGACATTGCTTCATTGTTTGTGGAGTCTCACATTTCAAATTTGTAGGACCAATTTGAGGGTTTATCTCTCTTATCTAATGACAAACATGGCACAATTATTGTGACATCACATTTGTCTTTGGAGCTTGTTCAAGATCAATTTTAATTTGTTCCATATGTTTGTATATTTTCTCTCCTTTGAAAAGGAGTTTTGTCCCATTGGATTTTCTTCTTTGTTTGTTTGTGAGAGATTTGTATTGTACACAAGTACCTAACATGGCCTAGTAGTCGAGACTCATAATCATCGTAATAATCTTGCATTTTTACACAATAATCGTCTCCTTAAGTTGCACTTAAGATGGGTGTTGGTGTGAAGGTTTTGAACCTAGTAAATTTCTTGTGCCTAGTATTTTTGTTGGTTCCTAATAGGGGACTTATTCATATGACTTAAGTTTACTTAGGTCCTAGGTGTTGTTTCTAGAAGTTTTAGTTGTCAAGATAAGACATGTCATATCTTATCTTTATGACCTTTATTTAATTCTAGTTACGTATGCCATTTAATAATTTGTTGTGGTAGTTGTCTCATTGTATAGGATTAAGATACACGTCAACATCTTGTCTAATCTTATCTTTGACCTTGCCTTTATAAGAAAGGCCATCTCATTATATATTCTATATTCAATCAATCTTGTATTGTTGAAACAAGTTATTCTTAACATTCTCTCTTGTGGAAGTTGTTTTGGTCTTGTAGGGATTCTAGTGGTGTTGAGGAGTCACCAATCAACTCTTACAAACTCATCCCTCTAACACAACACACTTTTGACAATCTAAAATAAAGTTGCACACCCTCAAAGAAAAACTTAGGAGTGACTTATGCTAATATAGTTTATTTGTAGTGTGTTAGTATTACCATCTTTGGGTAATGATCCATATTATATCATAAATTGTAACTATACATTTTTTTCTTAAAACTAATTCCTCATAAATAAATTGACTTACATAGAACTCATTTGAATATAACATGTTGATTTGGTTCCCCATACTTATGCATCGAATACTAAATTGTTGTAGTCATTATTTCATAAGAAATTCTCAATTTCATGTATTTCAAATGTTATAAATCCTCAAATGTATCTAACATGAGCTATGACAAAAGAAATTCCATGTTGAATTTTGGATGTAAACCAATACTAATTGGAAGGTTATATGAAGACATTTTCTTCCACTTTCTTGTTGAGTGCATGGCTTATCCTTAACGCCAAGAGTCTAGTGTATACAACCATATCTTATCAAAGCTTGATGCTAATGAATTACTTTGATGTAGGGGTGCCATAATTATATTGGATAATAGTCTTCTACAATATGTTGTTATACTTGTTGCTAAACATGAAGTCGTTTGACAAAATTTTCCACTTATCTTTTTCTTTTTGTTCATGGAGACAATATCTCAAAGGCAAATCTAAGTAGTTGGGGGTCATGGTTGTTACCCATGACATGATTACATGGGGCTTTCTAGTGAATTTGTGTGGTGCTTAGTTATGATTTTCTTTATAAGAAACATAAATAACTCTCACCCCTTATGCATCAATGTTTGGAATGTAAACATTAAGGATGTATATAATCATACTATTAGCTACCTATATTTGTGGGTGGAAGGCAAGGAAGTTGGCTAGTTTGGTATCCTCCATAGACCAAAGAAAATTCTAGAAGATACTCAACAATACATCCCTCTAATAATGCTTGCTATTGACAATCTAAAATTAAGTTGTCGTCCTCAAAGAATTGCAACCATTGTGACAATTTTGAAATTGACACCATGAAAAGTAGTAATTCCACTTGTAATTGTGCAAGAACTTTTAAAAAAACATATGCCTCTTGGCTCATCAATTTCTTGTCTTGGTGACTTTGCAATGTCCAAGAACTCCAATATCTTTATATATATTTGTAGGACACACAGGAGATTTAATAATGTAGACTTAAGAGAACTAAAATTCTAGTCATGAAATTTGAAACATAGGCTTGACAATGAGTTTGTATCAATGGAGCAAGGAGCAAATTGTAATTTACATTCTTGTGATTCATTGTACTTGACTTGTTACTTTAAAAAATAATTTGATAACAATGCAATTACCACTACCAACCGGTTTTCCTCCATTAATAAGAGGATTTCTACAACAAAATCTGTCTTATTTCTTTATTACATGGAATTGTACCCTTTTCTCACTATTGTTTAATATCAAATAAGTATTACAATACATTGTTTGTGATTCCTCTACAAACTCAATGTTGGCAAGATTACAATTCAAGGACCCTATCTACCAACCACAAACACAATTACGATCAACTTTATTACAACTAAATCCAACAAGAAAACTTTGTGGAGATTAACTTAGGACAGTAAGGTACAAATTTGGCTTCTTGCTTGGTAAATTTACAATAGCACACATGGTGCATGAGAAAGCATAACAATTGATATCACTACAAAGTTACACCTTTATAAAAGAACTGCCGTAGCCATATCCACCACAAAGTGCAATGCCACCTTATTATAATATGCCTCCTAAATCATCTTTTCATGTTCACAAATACAAACATACCTAAGATGATACACAAGAAAAACATGCCTTATAAATGAAAAATGATTTCTTTCAACCCATGTATTCTACTTATCAGCAAAGTTAAGCTCGTGACCATATTGTTGTGGGCAACTCGAAGCTTCCTTCCTATAAGAAACAAATACCATTTTAGCATTAGCAGTTGCCGTTGAGTTGTAAGATTAACCATCCTAATTGATTCTTCCCTTTTCAAACACTTGATAGTTCAACAAAACACTACCTACCGAATTAGAAGAGCTTGATTTGTACCTATGAATTCTCTTTAACCCAGATATAATTCTTCAATTTTCTCTAGGACAGGCTTCATAGATGATTAAGCTAGATACAATTACTTCCTTTTTAAATACCACTCATTCAAATACCAAACTAATCATTTTATTGAAAGAACTTATTATCTATCTAATTATATAGCAAATTTATAAAACCCATACACCCTAAAGGCAAGCTTATTCTTGTTTTTATTTAAAGTCATATTTTGATGACTACCAACTTATTGAGCGTCAACTAGCAATGGGTGGTAAAAAATCATGTCAAGAGCTTTGTGGTTGATGTCAGGTAACAATGTTGCCAAGACGTTTTTTTTCAGCTATTTACAGATTAAATTATCAAAATGTCCTTTTTCTACTCGAAACTTTTCAGCATTAATGATTCATGTATTAATCGAAAGCAATAAGAGAATGCAAGAAACATATTATGAAGATATTTTCAATATTAAAAATGCACATGCAGATAGATTCAAATTTGTATTATGCTTAATTTGATGACAAACTGGTTTTTATTCTTTCTTTAACCTTTTTTTTTTCACATCTTTTGATTGCGTCTTTGGTAAAAGAGGAAAGAAATCTTCGGGAAATTCCCACCAAGGAAGACAACATCTTCAGAAATAAAAAATGAGAAAGTTTGGAACAGTTAAAGTTGTGTAAACCTTCATGCCGACAAAAGTTCATTGTTGCAAATACACCTGCAGAAGATGAGGCAAAATAGCATAGTCTGAAAAGGTAACAAAGAAAGTTCAGTCTGCCTCTTAGAGAAGGTAATGTGAAATAAAATTTAACACGTCACAACATATCGGTTCATTGTTAGTATAATAATATATGGTACAACCAGTGAAACTAAAATGTAGTACTATTAATTGTACTCTCTTAATAAAATTGGTTTCAACAAAATTCACCTGCCTGAAGAAACATTCTATCAAAAGAGCACCATTGCCACTTCCCTAACTTCTTGCAAGTGGGAGAGATAAGTAAGCTAACTTTCCAATCCCCACCACCCAGGCAAATTGAAGGCTCGTTTTTCAAGTCTCTGCTTTGCTCTTGCACATGTTACTTATTATTAATTTATTATTATTTAGCTGACCTCTAATTATATTTTGTGTGGGTACAAATCTGTTGGCCTAATTTGCAGATTGGTCATCTAGGAGACATGCAAATCTACTAGAAAGGAATCAGCTTGAGCAGATAAAACCAGGATAACCTTATGATGAATCCCACATTGCTCGATATTAAATTCACATTATATGTTTATGTTCTTTATTGTGTGACATGTTTATATTTACTTTACCGAACCTGTTCTGCTCACAGGTTGAGCTTCACATCTCGTCAATTGTCTTACAGGAACAAAAATGTATATTTACAAGTTGCAGGTATCCACTCCAGATGAAATGGCTTACAGATTAAAATGCATGCTGATGGAATTAATCAGCTTTAGCATATTGAATGTTTCCCCTTCACCAAGAAAAATTTAATTAAGCTAGAAAAATTTAATTAAGCTATGTGCATTAAAATTGGAAGATGAATGCATGTAAGCTGGCCGATTGATGCCCAGAAGGTAAATAAACCAGAATTCGTTGTTCACAGTTGGTATTTTAAGAAGCTGTACAATAATGTTGACCACCTGAAACAAAATTCCTCGGGAGATTAACTAAATGTTTAAACAGTAAAGGTTCTTGACAAACAAGAGTACAGAAACCTTTACAGTTTTATTCAAATGAATTTTCATTTTTATATATACGCTGATGAATTCCTCGAGCCAGAAGTTGCTGTCAAACATGCAAACCTCAAGTCACCTTCACATAATAGGATTCTGCTTCGGTTTTCAAATGGGATCAATGCTAAAACGGTAAAACCATTTTTGTTTATACATAAAATATTAAAACCCTTACTGTGGAACAAACCAAATTGAGTTTCATGAGAATGCAGCTAAACATAAAAAGTGTCCAATTAACAAATTTCTAAATCAGAATGCACTCAATAGTTTCTTCCTTTCAAGGCATTTGGCTGCTCAGATTTAGCACAAAATGTATCCTGGGTCGTGTGTCCATAGTTGCTACCTTGAGAATCCTCCAAGCTTAGTGGGGTAGTAATTCACTGCCCTCAATCTTTTTCCAAATCTGAAACATTGAAGATTCTGTTGATAAACACCAGTTACAGTTTCTCATTAGAAAAGTATATACTTCAAAAGCCAAGGATGGACACAATGCCTAACATCTTCAATAGATTCCTCATCTAAAATCATCTCAGAGAACAGGTATAGAAGAGTTGTTGAAAGTTGAAACAAAATCCACTTACCATTTAAAAGTAGCCAACTCCTTTCAAGATTTGTGAATTTGTATTGGTTTCAGTTCCTTGGTTTAAAAATACCAGGCGCCCTGCACATATCCACTAGCAATTAACAATAGCAGGTGCAAGTTGCAAATGAGTGGACATGTGTTTCTAAAATGCAGATTGAAATAAATAAACTCATAACACTGCCATATTTGGACACCAACAATGTCCACAAAGAATACATTATGTTTTTGGACCAAACATTCCTCCGGGAACTCTGGTCCCACTGACAAGAATTCTCACTATTTGTGAGGATAGACCAGACCATTATAGTAATTTTTGGAGGTGGTAACATCCATAAATAATGACTAACATCGCTCTACTTAACATGAATGCTAACTAATATGTTTACGCATGCAACTTTTAAGCGATTCATGAGTTCATGGAAGCAATATTTTACTCAGCTCCATGAATTTGCAGGATTATAACATACATTGACTAGGATAACCAATAATTTTACTCCAGACAAATGTAAATAACTTAACATAGAAAAGGTTTGGAAAAGAAAACTCTAGCCAGGACATATAACACAGGAGACAAGTGATATGAGTGCCACACTAGACCATGCAGCTTGAAAAAATGGGTGCAACTGCAGCTAATAATTGGTCTGTGAATAAGGCATTTAGGCAACATAAATTCCGCAAACTGCATAAATATACAGTTTCATACAATATATAAAATTTGATATCATACTCATTACCCAGATTTATACTCATCCAGCTTAATGTTAAAACTTAATATTTATACTAGCAATAAATAAAAAGGTTGTAATTTACTCAAGAGTCAAGACATATATTGTTCAGCACAAGTATAGGATACAAATAAATATGAACTCCATACTAGCAAGAAGGATCTTCGGTAAAGCACTTGCAGAATATTATTGGTAATCATTGAACAGGAGAAAATATATGGAACATACAATAAAAAGAGGAGAAGAGAGGAGCGTACCCTGTTGTCGTATGGCGATTTCTCTAATGCGCTTGACAACACCTGTAAGAGGATCGCTGAAAATTTTTGTCTCCAAATTTCCTTCCAAGTAAACATGTGCCCTGTAGAGATCATTAATTATATACTAGAAACAATATAACTGAGGTATTGTGATGAGCGTCATCAACTGCCAAGAAACAGATGACACAAGCAAACCACAGAAATTATTGAAAATGGGCCAACAAAAACATTTCAAAAAGGTAACTAATTACATAATATCATAGCTTAGTTTACAAGCTTATGAATAGCAGAATCAATGTTTTAAACTTATCACCATGTTAAGCGAACAGTTTCTACACTGCTAACAGAGAAAACAGTTACAGTGGCATGCAGATGACTGGCAATTAGTCATCTGCATGCTAACAGAGAAAACATAATCACAGTTACAGTACAATCAAACTTAAGTTTTATTTGAACAACAGGAAAAATCATAAACCAAGACTGCACTACCCCCAACTTGTCAAGCAAATATTATATTTTTGCTAGTGTTCCACAGAAATGCATTCCCTGGATCTAGATGAGCGGCATCCTGGGGATTTGAGGACTTGGAAGGGACACCCCCTACCCATCTTCTTTCTGCTTTTTTAAAGTTTTGGGATGTTCACAAATTGTCTCCTGAAAAAGGAAATGTCACCATTTATTTTGGTCTATTTGGGGGCTCTGTGTAACCACCGGCCAACCTTAAGACTTAAGTGCATCCCCAACATCAAATACATAAAAATACAGAAAAAATAAAATATAAAACATTTTAAAATGAATAAAACCCAAGGGCGGCCGGGGTGCACCAAGGCCTCCCAACCAAAAAAAATTTAAAAACCAACAATCATTGCTGTTTTGCATTCACAAAATGAGGAGGAAAAGTGGAAAAGAGAAAACAAGGATGAAGAAAAGAGCAGAAGACAAACAGTTTCTGAGATATCAATTGGATAGGACTCGCCAGGACTCTTCCAAGCCGAGTGACCCTAGCCGAGTCTTAGGGATTCTGGACTCTCCAGGAACTCACTCTAGGCGAGACTCACTAGAAAGTGGTTTTTTGCCGAGACCTGCCAAGTCTTGCCAATTTTTTGCAGAGTCCCAATTCGGGTCAGCCTTGCCGAGTCCGCACCAAGTCTGAGTCTCGTTTCTATGGTTTGTTGCTTTATGTACCTGTGTACCTTGCATGATGCAAAATTTCCTTTTTGGCATCTCACAATATAAATACTGTTTCATATTATGTCTGTTATTATTGGTTCATCAGATCCAAACTGGGATCAATGAATTGTAATTGTACTTCTTTGGAATTTCAGCTTCTTTTGGTTTGTTTGCTGTTTTTACGATTTTAAATTTATTTGTATTTTAAAATTCAAATATTAATTTTATATATTATTAAATTATTTTAATAGCCACCCTGCTGCCATCCCTGCCATCGGCATTTCTGAAACTCGGAGAACCACTGATTTTTGCCTAAATAACTTAAGTCTTGAATCACAATATTAATGTTAAATGCCAATTCAATGCATGTAAAATGCCAATTCAATGCATGTAAAATGAGTAAACAAGTATTCAAGAAACAGAATACACAGATCAGAGTTCGATGATCATTTCATAAAAGTGCATCTGTTTCGAGTGTAAGTAATAAATCAGGTCCAAGTGCTCACTACAAAACAGACATCTCATGATGCATGATGTAACATTTCATTTTTTGGCATCTTACAATATAATTCATGTTTCATATCATTTCTGTGATTATTGATCTATCAAATGCAGAATGGAATTAGTGAATTGTTATTGTACTTTTTTGGAATTTTAGCTTCTTTTGGTGTGCTTGTCATTTTAGGTATTTTTGATCTATTTGTATTTTAACAATTCAAAAATCAATTGTATATATTATTATTTGAAAAGCCATCATCCTGCCATCCCCCCACTGTTCGCAAAATCTAGTAAAAAATTTGCATCCAAGGAATCCATCCCCTTATCCCTGAAACTTAAAGAAATACTGGTTTTTGCCAGATATGACTTGAGACTTGAATCACAAATGTTAATTTTAAATGCCAATTCAGTGCATGAAAAATGAGTAAACAAGTATTCAAAAAACAGAATACACAGATCAGAGTTCAACGATCATTTCATTAAAAAAGGCATCTATTTTGACTTTTGAGCATAAGGAATAAATCAGGTCCAAGCGCTAATGACAGAAACAGACCCACAGGCCCAATTCATAAGAATGTCTAACATAGGGCAGGAAAAAGGGCAGCACCCATAACCTCACAACAGATTTGTTTTGAAAAAATGATAAATACAACCTCTTAACATTATGTGTTGAATTTGCATGTGAACATTTTGGGTGCTACCCACACCCTATGCAGAGTCCTATTCATCAATGTTGTCGCAAGCACCATTTGTGCCCTATAGTTTTCTTATATGGGTCCTGCAAGCAGCATCCTTCCCCCTTCCTGCCAATTAAGTTATTTTGCAAATTACCTTGGGTCTTGTTGATGTGTATTTTGTACACGACCAAACACAAAATAAAATACCTAAAGGTACCTTATCCTCTCTTGAATAAAACTCCCGAATGCTGAAGATATCGCAAAAGGATCAATCAGAGAAGCTTCAAGGTTCCTGTTATGTAGGATCTCTACTCGTGGATAAGCTCTTTGTGGTATGATGTGATTTTTGCTGGAATCACAAGGGGACTTATACTTGACGACCTAAATGTCTGATTTGCTGGAATCACGGGATTTCACTAGCCTAGATTTTTTGAAAGAAGGGAAAAAAGGATGAGGGCGAGGGAAGGATCTAATTCTGACACTAAGAATGTAGGAACAATGAATGACCTTTGATGAAATTCTAACTAAGTCTTGTCTTGACATCCCAGGACCATCTCCACAAGGTTAGTGCGATCTTCGGAGGAAAGCTTTATGATGTTCAGATCATCGCTACAGGCATAGACACCATCAGGCTGATGCATATCAATGAAGAAGCGACAATTGAAGTTAAGCTTAAGCTGAATGATTCCAGTTGACTACACAAGGCAAGTCTGCAATCAACAAACTGCTAGTAGTATGGATATACAAATTTCACCATCAATCAAACACATTTCTTCCACTCATCTAATAACATGAAATCAAATCTGAGAAGTATAAAGACCATGGAAATTGTTGAATCGACCCATAGATTTCACCATTTCTTCAATGAAGTTTTACAAGCCTTTTACAACATCTTGGCAACAATCTTTGCCTTCTCTTTCTATTCTACTCTAATTGCTATACTATTAACTGACTTATTCACTATTTCTAACTATTCACCTTCTAACTCCTGACTAACTATCAGCCTTTACAAATGAGGAGCCACGGCTTATATAGTGCCCACAATACAATTCAATGGCTTAGATCGATTTGAGATCAATGGCCAAGATTTTACAATGAAACCCTAATTAGGGTTTGTTACAACAAACTCAATTCTGGCCAATGAAATAATTGCATTATTTGGACACATGTCTTCTTTGGAATATTTGACCAATGGAGAACCGAGGTAGGTACATCAAAGTTAGTGCCATCTTTGATGAGTCAGGTACATTGAATCTGGACATGCTAAAGTGGACCAACCCGACTGGAGGAGTG
Source organism: Cryptomeria japonica (assembly GCF_030272615.1). Taxonomy (NCBI): domain Eukaryota; kingdom Viridiplantae; phylum Streptophyta; class Pinopsida; order Cupressales; family Cupressaceae; genus Cryptomeria; species Cryptomeria japonica. The sequence continues at coordinate 575,166,000 of NC_081406.1, forward strand.
ATAACTGGGATGCCACCTTGTCTTTCCTTCAAATGTTAGACTAGAAGAGGTCGTCCTTGATGATGCTGGGCTAGAGAAGGTCGTCCTTGTTGATGCCGGACTGGAGAAGGTCGTCCTTGTTGATGCCGAACTGGAGAAGGTCGCCTTTTAACTGCAAGACAAACAAAAAGATGATTAAGGACACATGATAAATTCATTTCAACATAGCATTTTCAACTTACATCATCAACGAAAAGATATCAACATGAAACTTGCCCAAGATTTTCTCCAGGAACAGACCCTATAAGAATTTCGCCCTGGACCCTTTGGAAGAGTTAGGAGCGAAATTCCAACCTTAGCTCAAAATTCACATTTTTGAAGGTCAAACATCTTTCCAAGGCATTCCAAATAGCTTTTCTCACCCTAGTCCAGGCTTGACTTAGCACAAAATTTGGAGAAAAGGATGGTTTTAGTGTTTTTCGCTTTGGACCCTTTGGAAGGGTCAGGAGCAAATTTCTTTGTTTGTAGCTCATTTTTCATCATTCCAACTTCAATCCACCTCACAAGGCTAGGAAATAGTTCTCTTCTTTCACCCAATCCAAGTTTGATTTGATTTTGTAAAGCAAAATAGGAGTTTTTAGGATTTTCGCCCTCGACCCTTTGGAAGGGTCAGGAGCGATTTTCCTCCTCTGGCCTAGAATCATCACTTTTGGAGACAAACGTCAACTCAAAGGCAATCTCAAGGGCATCTTTTACCTTGGTCTAGGCATAGCTTAGCATAAATTTGAAAGGAATAAGTAGATTCTAGGATTTTCGCTCTGGACCCTTTGGAAGGGTCAGGAGCGAAAATCTTGTTTTAGGGCTATTTTGCCATCCTTTCAACTTCAAATCTCCTCCAAGGCATAGAACATCTTGTCTCACTCCTCTCCAATGTATAAAAACCAAAATCTTGCCTTGATTTGCAAAGAAAAAAGGGGAATCTTAGAAATTTCGCTCTGGACCCTTTGGAAGGGTCAGGAGCGAATTTCTCATTAGGCTTCAAAATTTGCATTCTTGGCAACCAAAATCCACTCTAAGGCAATCCAAATGCCTTCTCACACCCTTGTCCAAGCTTGGCTTTGCTCAAATTTTGGAAAAAAGATGGTTTTAAGGATTTTCGCTCTGGACCCTTTGGAAGGGTCAGGAGCGAAAATCACTTCTAGGCTCAATTCCTTCATCTTTCATGGTTTCTAGCAACTTAAAGTCACTCTCAGGGGCAACTTCTCCTTGAATTTACCTTAGCCCACACTTATCTAGCAAAAAATTTATAGCAAAGAGAGGTTTTGAGAAAATTCGCTCTGGACCCTTTGGAAGGGTCAGGAGCGAAAATCTCATTCTTGAACCAAAATTATCATTCTTTCAACTTGAAACTTCTTTGCAAGGTAGAATCTCATCCTTCATTGCCCTAGGAACAAGGTTTCATGTCCAAGAAAGGTTAAAAAGTAGGCTTATAAGGAATTTCGCTCTAGACCCTTTGGAAGGGTAAGGAGCGAAATTTCCTTTCCTGGCTAAAATCCTTCATTTTCATGACTTCCAAACACTCTCAAAGGCAAGATCATGTCCATTTCCCCTTTCAACATGCTTTGGACATCACAATTTGGTCAAATAGGGAAGGAAATGAGGTCTAGGAGGATTTTTGCTCTGGACCCTTTGGAAGGGTCAGGAGCGAAAATCATGATTTGGGCTTGATTCTTCCTTTTTCCAACTCAAAATCACCTCAAGAGGTAACTAAACATCATCCTTCACCCAAGGGATAAGGTCTTAAGCCAAAACAAGGTCAAAAGAATAGGCTTGCAAGGAATTTCGCTCTGGACCCTTTGGAAGGGTCAGGAGCAAAATTCACCTTCTTGGCTAGAATCCTTCATTTTTTCAAAGCTTTCAAAGATTTCCAACGTCCAAACATGTCTACTCTTCCCTTCAAAATGCCTTGCAAATCAAAATTTGGTCAAATAAGGCCAGAAATGAGTCTTAGGTTGATTTTCGCTCTGGACCCTTTGGAAGGGTCAGGAGCGAAAATCTTGATTTAGGCTTTAATTGCTCATTTTTCAAACTTCAATCTTCTCCTGGAGGCAAATATAGATTGTTGTCCACTTGAGGAACCAGGTTTTAAGCCCATTCAAGGTAGCAAATGAGGATTATAGTGAATTTCGCTCTGGACCCTTTGGAAGGGTCAGGAGCGAAATTCCTAATCTTGGCCAAAATCCTTCACATTTCTACGTTCCATCACCTCAAAAGGTAGAGACATGTTATTTCCTTCCCAAATTCGCCCACGGAACAAGGTTGGTATCCAAAACAAGGGAGCAAATGAGGCTTATGAAGAATTTCGCTCTAGACCCTTTGGAAGGGTCAAGAGCGAAATTCCTATTTTTGGACAAGATCCTCACTTTTCAAAACACTTCTCAAGGCAAGAACACATCAAGACTCACACACAAAGCCTAATAAACCAGCGCCCATCCAAAACAAGGAAGGAAAATGAGAGTTATAAGGATTTTCGCTCTGGACCCTTTGGAAGGGTCGGGAGCGAAATTCCTCTCCCAGGCTAGAATCCATCATCCCAAGGTCTAAAATCTCCTCTCCAAGGCAAAGTTGCGTCAAACCTTCTCAATTATGCCTCAAAAGTCTACAAACTTGGTCAAGCTAAGGAGAAAAATAGAGGAAATAAGAATTTCGCTCTGGACCCTTTGAAAGGGTCATGAGCGAAATTCACCTTAGGCCATGATCCTGACTTCATTTTTTTGCATTTCTTCATTCAAACAAGTGCTTTTGCCTTCATTCAAGCCTGGGAATGCGTTAGTTCTAGGTTTTGGTCAAAGTAGAATGTCTTTTAGAATTTCACTCTGGACCCTTTGGAAGGGTCAGGAGCGAAATTCGCTTTGGACCCCTTGGAAGGGTCAGGAGCGAAATTTGACATTTTGGACTCTTCGTCGAGATCATTTTATGGAATATAACATTTAAGTATAAGTTCTTATACTTTAAGTTATATTCCATATATACTTTCAAGATGTTTGAGAGTGGTTTCGGACCTCCAGGAGTTATATTGAAAAAATCTAGTTTTTGGAGGATTCTTCAGTTTTCCAGACTTAGTCAAATTTCAGGATCAGGACATTCCAGACTTAGCCAAATTTCAGGATCACGACATTCCAGACTCAGCCAAATTTTAGGGCATTTGAAGATCAGGATGACATTTCAGACTTCATCACTCACCAACTCGACCTAGCTCGGACCTTCAAGAATGATACCCACTCACAAAGCAAGACACAATTAGCAACGAGGGCAAAACCAGGCCCTAAGGAAGACTCTCAAAGAAACCCTAATTCTGGGGCCCTGTGGACTCACCCTGGCTCAAGCAAAGCTTGAAATCCAACGATCCCCTCAACAGCACTCATCCTGCAAAGGCTAACAGACAAAACCCTAAAAGACCTAGAAAACAAACCCTAGAAAGCAAAAAGTAGGGGTCCCCATTTGCAATGGGGCGATGTGTGAATACGTCACAACAGGTCCATCATGCTCCATGATCATTCTCCAACGCAGATTCAGATCTTTTGACTCTGTTGGTGATACTTGAGGATGAGATCCCTTTTGTAGCAAACCCCTGTGCCTCCATTTGGGACCTAAAAAGGCCTTAACCTTTATTAAATGGAAAATCTACAGTACCATCACACACACTACAGAGAATCTGCAGGTGTAGGACACCATTGCACCACATATTTTGTGAGCCAATCACAGTGTTGCCATGAATTGCATGTATGGCATCCTTTATGAGCCCAAACTATCATTTCCCACAGAGTTTTACCTTTTGGTAAAGGACGACATCGTCCTTGACTTACTAGTTAACCTAAAATCCTATATGAGTAGCTATAACTTCAACACATTTTTGCAAACAGCTTCCATAAAGTTAGAGTCTCTAACCACCACTGCACTTTTACTTTCGCATAACAGCAACAGCAGGGCCGATTCTGATCACTGCTGAGGTCCATAGTCCTTCAAATATGCTCCTTCTCAAACACTTGCAATCTGTCATTTAGATACTGTGTTTCTACTTCCTCCCAGAAGATCTTGGGGCAATCTTGCAGTTCACCCCACTTTGCAGCATTGGTAACTCAGAAACTTTGTATCTTCTTCCTTGCCATATTTCTTTGTTCTAGGACTGTTTAATCAGCTATATGCAGAGTAGGAGCTGTTCAAAGTTAATGTTATGAACAATTTGTTTCCATCCTAAAATCAGCCATTGGACTTCACATCTCAGGAGAGTTATATTAGTTTGCATTCTAAGCCTATGTTCCTCCAAGTTTTCAAGAGAAGGAACACCAGGGAACACATTTCTAGCACATCAAGAGTATTCCTGAATTTTGGGGATGGTAGAGGAGCTACTAAAGTGCAGTGACTAATGCACACTCACCCACTTATCAATTCGTCAGAGTGTATGGCCAGATCCAAGGCCAGTTTATTACTAGTCTGGATTCAGGACCAGCATGTGAGGGGATTCATGCAAGGTTCAATTAAACCATTGTGGGTCTGTCCTGGACAAACCCAGGAAAACCCAAGATGAATCCAGCAAAACTGTAGTAGAGCCAACAACGAACTCAACTAGAAAAATGTCGTCCCTTTTTAATCATTTACAGACTTTGAATTTGACTAGGAATGATTAAAATAGGATCCCTGACCCTAAAGGTGACTTGTAAAGTATTTGAAAGGCTAAAACAAACTCACTTTACCTCATTGTGAATGCAAAAGACACTAACCATTCATTCTTACTTGCCATTAGACAAATAGAGCTGAAGATTGATCATTGAAGATTCCAAAGTAGTTGGATTGCTATTCCTACACGTGCAAGAGACTATTCACTGCCAAGGAGATCATAAAGGAAGATAATTGGAATAGAAATAAATTTGTTTGGATTCTTTCTTCATTATTGTTTTACAAACTATTTTTTTTTTCCAATTTCATGTTTGGAGCAAGCACTAAAGCAATAGGCCATAATGCAAATCAGTCTTTGGCCAAAAAAGGATCTTGAGGAATGAAGCTCCCTCTTCCCCCATCTAATCATAAAGTTGTGGTAGAATGCCACCCATTTTTTGCCACACCTGAAGAAGAGCTTGATTCACATAAGAGACCAAAGAGACCGTTGGAATCATCATTTCAAAATGAGTCTTAAGAGTTTGTCAATCAACACATTACAAGATGCACATATGCAAATGAATTGTCTTTCAATGTTGTTTTCACATATTGGCAAGAAATGGTGAACAAAACTTATGAAGTTCCAAAACAGTACAAAAGCTCGAGTTGTGAGAAGGTGTGTAACACCTTATTGGAAAAGGAGGTGAAATTGATGGAAAATGCATTGAAGCACATTAAGGATTCATAGGTTGTGGCACAACTGTCCATCATTTCCAATGGATGGAAGGATGCCAAAAATAGGCCCTTGCTCAATATGATATCAATGTCCCCCAAGGGAGCAATGTTTTAAGCTATGGATTGGTAAAGGTAAGTGAAGAATGGCTAATTTAATGCTGAAATCATCATAGGAACCATTCAAGAAGTGGGGCCTCATAACATTGTCCAGACTCCAAATCATTACAAACAACACCAAAAATTGTAGAGCAGTTTGTTTTTTGGTTAAGGAATGTTATCCACACATCTTTTGGACACCATGTGGTTCTTCTAATCTACGTATCTCGTCTAATGTCCATGATGACAATGATATTCTAAGTTACAAGGTTTGAATTCGAGTTCGTGTTCGGCAACAATAAAATTCGGATGAAGTTCGACAATGACCAAAAATTCTAAATTAAATTTGCCTTACAAAATTTATATATATATATATATATATTCAACATTGAATATACCTTATAAATTTAATTTAATAATATATATATCCACAAAATTTAAAATTTATTAAATATTAAATTTAATATGTTAAAAATAAATAAGTAAAATAAAATAATACAAATCTATTAAACATTGACATTAAAATAATTTTTTCATAAAAAATAAAATAATATTTAATTTTTTTATAAAGTCGATTATGCATATTTAAGACATTATAAAACAAAGAAAGACCTAAACAAAAATTTACAACAAATAAATTAAAAACACCTCAACTATGGACTTATTGACCGTCTACCCGAAGCTGAAACAGAAATGTGGAAATTCGCAGAAGAAATTCGCACCAAATAATTGCTCCTGTGGTCGAAAAAATTATGCTGAAGAAATTTGTGTCAAAGAATGCGTGACTTGTGGTACGTTCCTCCGGCTCTTGTCACACGCTGCAAAATAAATTGTGGCTTGTAGTTCATGGTTCGTTCCTCCATCTCTTGTCGCAAGCTCCAGAAGAAATGCTTGCCACAAAAGAAATGCCCTAGCCGCTAGCAGTCATAATTGCAGGAACTGCATAAAGTCTATTGCTAAAAAAATGTGTGCCCTACTCATTTTTTTACCATGTGGGCTTCAAATTTCTTTCAAAACCTAGAAAAAAAACTAAAGAAAACATTTTTGCGAAGATATATTTCTAAAAACAAATTATGCTTTTTTCATACGAATATAGACATGAAATTTTACAAACTTCATACCCATTTCAAATGTTTGCCGAATTTCAAACTTCAAGCATGAAATTCAGCGAACCCTGTGACATAGATGATATTCTTGTAGAACTATATATGATGCTAATTGCTGATTAGTGATATTATTCTTAAAGAATGAATATCTATCATATTCAAGTTTGACTAGTTAAAATTAAAGTGATATTTTAATTTTTATAGCAATTTTGTTTACTATACCATGCTATGTGGTATTCTAAAATTAATTCCTGTTTTTAGGCTGCAAATATGTATACGTTTATAATTTTTAAATGTTTCTTATATGGAAGAACCCAAAATGAACCAAACCACATTTTTTTTTCCCAAATTCACATACCAAATCCTGAAATGGCAACTTAGATACACATACACACATGCATGTATGTATATACATACATATAGTACATGTGTATATATATATTTGCTCACAACTACAAAGAGGTTGAACCAAGGCCCATCTCTAGTGGAGAGATGAAAAGGTCAAGGCTACTTAATTTAGAGATCAATTTGATCATCATACTGGCTAAGGATTTCGGGGGAACTCGTATGATGTCCACTTCATTTCACAGGTTTGGAAAGACTAAAGGAGTAGAGGGGAAGTTAGTTAACACTATCATACTATTCCCTGCATGTGTGTGTGGGTGTGTGTGTGCATGTATATTTATATGTATATATGTGTATATGTGTATGTGTATGTGTATGTGTATGTGTATGTGTATGTGTATGTGCATGTGCATGTGCATGTGTATGTGTATGTGCATGTGCATGTGCATGTGTTATCCACTGCACCCTGGCAATCTATCTGCCATCCCCAAATTCCAGGATTTTTTTTGATGTGCCAGAAATGTCTCCATGCATTTGTGTGTGTATTCTAATAATAATAATATCTATGACAATAAAAATTGAACAAACATTCAACACTGACAATTGAAAATTAAGTTAAATGCTGAAATATAAATACAAAAATTGTAAGCATGAATATTTGATTATTATATTATCAATGATCATGAAAATAAGTAATAACTATTAGAACTTTGAAATGCATCCCCTTTTACCAATATGTTTTTTCATTGTTTATAATCAATTTTTGATGTGAGAAATTCTAATGCATCCCCTAGATGTTTTTAGTGGTAGATTAGGGCTATCTATTGATGGCATCACTGGGATGCCAAATAAATTCTGAAATGTCTCAGGGACATGCAACAAAATGCAGAAAAAATGAGGACACCAAGGAGATGTCCCATCCACATACTTATGTCTCAAAAATGTTTGGGAAGGCTGGTATGCATCCTTGTTGAAGACTATATTTGTTCCACATTTACTTCATTGCAAATAGAATTTGCAAGGACTCTTTAGTTGGGTATCAAAATCTTCGTAAGGTCAATGATCCTTTCGCTAACAAAAATGAGTAAAGCTCTGTCTTCTGCAACCAAGCCCAAGCTTATTTATCCTTTATTGTTACACCCAGTCCCTGACTAAATGCATTAGTGAAGTTATTTCTTGTTTGCTTTGCATCCCATTATCTCTAGCATTAATAGATCTTGTTCAAATGTTTACAATTATACAGGATAACTCACTGTTCATCATAAGCATCCTTTCTAGCTTCCATGTCTTGTTCTCACACTCGAAAGAATCCATTTTCCACTGATAATGCATACCCAACATAGTTGGATGATGAAAAGGTGTTGTTTATATATTCCTTGCAACCTCATACACAAGGAGAATGCACACCGGGTATGATATTCTCTTTCCAAAACAGTGTGTGTGAATTGTTCAAGAAACTCTCTTTCTTAAAAGTCTCACACTGCAGGGGTATAAGATCTAACCCTCTACTACAAAAACTATTATATCTTATGGTCTTCTACCAGTTTTCCTCATATTTTCATAATAAAAGTACTAAGGAAGAGATAATTCTAAAGTATAGTTCCGGAAATTAAACTTTAAAGTAAAATCACAGTCATTGTTTTCGTCACAGCCAAGACAAATGCTACTTTAGTATATAAGACTTGCACATGAAAGCTCACAGAATTTTTTATATCATTTACCATATATATTACTCAAATTTCATATCTGAGTTTCATCCTCTTGACCAAGCTCAGAAGCAAACAAACCTTGCCAATCAATCTATTTCCACAAATCCATCAAAAGAAGAAAAATTCCCATCTATTTAATTAAAGGGTCGTGTGAATTGGGTAACCAATAAATCCACCTCCTAAGATACATTATGAAATAACTAAATTAGATTTGACATCTTGTGAAATATTCTTGCTTGAAGATTAACAGGTTTTGCTGTGTGATTGAGTTTTTTTTTTTTTTTGTAATTTGAGTCAACAATAATATAATTCTAATATGATAAAATTCTTCAATACAATAAAAGAACAATTCACAGAATGAAGTTTTGATATTAATTGCAGACATCAGCTATTCTCCCATTCAATTTCCATACAACAAACTGTTAATGTATGGTAGCTACGGTAAGATAAATGATTGAATGAGAGATAAATGAAGTCTCTCATTCAATCATTTATCCTATCGATTAAACCATTAAGAAAAACTTCAAGCTATTTTATTTGATGATTATTCCTCATCGATAATCATGGCATATTGGTAATCAACGATAGTTATCTAATTAATCATCTATCCCGATCTATATCGGATGTGTTCTCAACAAGTGATTATTATATTACTATCGGGTGGCATAGTAATGCACCCATTAATGATTAATGAATATAACCCTTAGTTAAGTGATCGGTGTCGGTTAACATAGACACCGATTCACTTCGCTTAATTTGCAATGCCAAACGCCATCATTAATACCGATTGGCATATCGGTTAACATGTTAATATGTTACGTGAGTCCTGATTAATATCGGGTTGGCAAATATGTTATATGTTATGTGATCACCGATTAATATCGGGTTGGCAAATATGTTATATGTTATGTGATCACCGATTAATATCAGGCTGACAAATATGTTTAACACTGGTTGATATTATATACCAAAGGGTGCGATCAAGTAGTGTCTTGATCGGTCATGTCCATAAGACATGACCGGTCAAGGCACTGCTTGATCCTCCCCTCTCATATATATATATATATATATATCATATGGCATTTGAGAAAGAGGATATCGAAATCAATAAATACTCCTCTTACCTGCCAAACAAAGAAGATAGTCAGAATTATAATAGAGATAAAATACATAGATATATAAAGAATAAAATTAGAATACATCTTGCATATTGAATTGTAAATTGAACAAACTTTTACACAAACTGATCAATCAATGACAAGTTAAGAGATGCTACCTAAAACTGATGCTAAACCCAGCTCAAGCCTGAAGCATAGTCCAGCGCTGGAGGGTTGTCACTTCCAATAATGGCATTGGCTTAATTTATAACCAGTATCCTTTAATGGATATGCCAACCCACGCAGTCAACTTGTTACGAGATGCAGAAATCTGAGAATTTCTTCTAATCTGATTGTGTATGCTGATAGGCGATTGCTACAGGCTGCAATACAATGACCATAGACTGAGAAGCGCAAAAAGGCAGCAGTCGCTGTATTGATAAGTCACAAACTACCATCAAATCTGCTCGAATTACCAAGAGAGGACTAAAACCTAGCCCAGAATCCTCCACAGGTGTCTGCCCAGCTATGAATAAAGTTGAAGAATAGATAATGAATCAACTGCTACAGAATCCTTCTATGGTATCATCCAGAAGGAGTCAAACTTCAGGGGTTTCGTCCTGAGGCTCAGATGTTTTGCAGAGAGGAAACATAAACTTCAGAATGAATAATAATGAGACTCAAGCCCAAATCGATGCCTTTTAATACAAAAATCCTCCAACCAAAAAGCCATCAAACTCCTCTTCTATTTCTTGATTTTGGCAACTTAGGCAAAGGCATTAATATTTGTATTAATTATTAAATAGCCCCCCATGAAGATATCACCTAGTCGTAATAAGTTGTAACTTAAAAATGGCCCCAACATTAGTCATAAGGAATAATTAAGCGCTTTATTTGATTGGTATGTATTGCGCCGCATCGGGTGAATAGCCTGATCGTAGACCAAACAAAAGAAAGGGATGAGCTCTCTCGCTAATGCCAGCCCCTCCCTCTTGGCTAATATATTTGCTTAGACTTTAGCTTTTTGGGCTCCATTCTTAATTATTCATTTATTCCCTTTATTTCTTTAATTTCTCCTAACCCCCGCGAATATAAGGGCTAGGAAAAATTCATTTTCAGGTCTCATCAATTGAGAGGGGACATTACATCTTGATCTTATTAATCTCTTCCATATTTAAGATAATCAACAAACCTAGATTGTCAAATAAATTGGACACAGCAGCAATATATTTTATATTTGTTAGAAATTATGAGGCAATAGTTAAAACTTAATGGCTATCAACTATTACAGCATAGATTGAGACCATCACAGGAAATGAAGTTAAGATCCTCTATGAAGAAAGGCATCTTTCCCATGAACAGCCGATACATTCTCCTCGTAATAATTTATTTTATACACCCTTGCTCACAGCCATTGGATTTACCAGGGAACACTTGGAACCTAACATCTATCTGATTTTACTTTGTCTGTGGCTAATTTATTTTGCCAATAAGACAATTCAAACTACATCTCAAAAAATACTTAGTTCACAAATGAGCTTGGGCAATGAAAAAATGCTGGGAAAAAAATGAAAATTTGAGACGCAAATACAAATTACCTTTTAAGCTCAGTTACCGGGTTCGCCGGTTTTGGGCTCCGAACACAAACCAGATTCGCGCGGGTCCGGGTCCGGGTCCGGGTCCGCGCCTGGGTTCACCCTGGGTCCGACCAGGGTTCGCATCTCCGAACCCGAACTAGTAATTTAGCTTATAAGCAAAGACCACGTATCATTAAAACTAGTTTATCTCAAAGAAAACATTAAACTTCAAACCAGTGAGAACCAAGGCAATTTACCAATGCTCTGGGTAGCCTCATAAATAAATTACCAACTAAAAGTGATTATCAATTAACTTATCTAATGAACATAAACCTAAAAAACTATAGTAAATAGGAGTGTGCAAACACAGTGTATAAAGAATGGTTAATGGCAAATATAAAATTGTAACAATGCCATTAACTCTATATATCTCTTCAAAATGGCAAGAATCCTACACACTAATTCCCTGTTGGATTGTGGTCCTCTTCTTCCAAATTTATGGAAGAAAAATTCCCCTGCTTCTATTTCATCTTCCTTCTCTGCAAAGACAAAAGTACTCACAAAAAAGTTGAGCTACTTATTTCACCTATAAATGCAGAAAAGTCAACAAGTCACTTAATTATAGACGTTTAGAACACATTCACTACAAGGCATGAGATATAGGAATGAGGATGAGAACAAGTCATATAATACCAAGGTATACGGGTCCAAAACTAAATGACATATATGTTCACCACGAGGCAAAACACAAGTATGGAGAGTATGTCCACAATTTATCACAATTTTCTTTTTTTAAATAATTTTTTCCTATAAAATGAAAATATTTTATATTTTTGTGGCCAACCTCCTCTAAAACTTAGGGAGTCTCTCTAGACATCCCTGAAACATGTCCCCCACCATAAATTGTTAACACACATACAAACGCACATACAAACACATGCACAAAGGTACAAGCATACATGCAAGCACGTGCATGCACATATACATCATTTCACATTTCTATTTATGGCAATTTAGTGATTGCTTATTTACTCTCTTGAAATCAGCCTTCCCAATGAATCTTTTATGTAACTTTTAATCAACGTTATTGACTGTTATTATCTTTAAATACCAAATAAAGCTGTCATTTACCACTAAAAAACACTTGAAATGTAACATAGCATTATAACTTATTCCATACTTTTATCTTAAATTCCAGCTTAACCCAATCCTCCCAAAAAGTTGTGTTTAAAACATCACAAGGAGATAATTGTTACTAGTGAACTTATCATAGATTATTGCTGAGTTTTATGCGGTGTCTTAGGCATGTGGTTTGCCTGATTTTGTCAAAATTGTTGAACCATAACTAATAAAGACATGCTCATCGCATACAAAGTCATTGTTTGTGTTTTGTCAGGAGAAATTTGTTACTTGTTAGAGTCGTATAAACATTCCAACATTCATTCAAAATGTAGTTTACATTGCAATCCAGCTAAAGAGAGGAGTTGGTAGTGAGTATCTCTTGAACCTAAATACAACAAGAAGTTGATACATAAGTCTATTTAAATTCTCTTCAATGAAACTCTAACCAAGTTCCTATAATGATGAATTTATTTGTTTGATTGTCATGACATTTGTATGTCTACAAAATCTTCAATTAAATATATTTTTCCTTGGTACTGTTGATTCCTATTTATTGAGAGTAATTTGCTTCATCTATGTCTTTGCAGAAATGGATGTCAAGGAATCAATCCATGATAGATCATTGTTTCCAGCCAAGAAAAGAGAAGATGAAAAAAGTAAAGCACTAAAGCACAACTTTGTACTAGAAGGGCTAGAATAGGAGTTAGAAGACATCAGAAGCCATACAAGAAAACTTGGGATGTTAGGAAAAAACTAATACAATAAATTTTACCTTTAGATTTTTTTATTCCATATGCAAGGCAACAAGAAACAAGGGGAAAAAGCAACTATAACTAGGACTTTAAGCATTAGAGGTTGAAAGATGTTTGGTAAATGATTTTGTATACGTAATCTGAGCAAAGTAGCATTTGTTCCACCGCAGAACCCACACTGCTATGTCAGTCTCCTGTCAGTCTCCCAGACTTAAAGTGGAGCCATGCCTTCTAAGGAAAGTTTATTTGTGTCTTGTGTATTATCTGGCAATGTTACTTTGATGGTAATATAAATAAACTTTAAAGTCTAGTTCTGAGGCTTCCCTATATTATATGTGTTGTAATTCACCATCTTCAAATGAGATTTCTTTCAGTTTTCAGATTCCTCATGTTTCAGCCCACATACCAGATTTCACTTATCCTTTTACTTACGGTAAATTATCAATTTTAAGCAGAATTTGCACTCAGAAAATTAATCTTAGTCAAAACAGGAGACCCGAGTATGAAAAGCCTGCAAACACACACTAGTGAAATTACGAACAACAAACACTTAAAAACTGTCATCTATATTAGATTTAAACTGAATTACATTCAAACGCTATTCTTCTTCTATATTTCGTATTTTTTCTGCTGCTAAGTTACATGCACAAGATCTCTTTTAGACTAAGAGAATCTTCTGGGCTTTACACACATCCAACTCAAAGCACCAAATTTAGTTGAAAAGGCTTCCACATAAAACTAAAGTAGAAAACTAAAAAACACAGCTTATCTTCAAGAATTTAGAATCCCTCAAAACGAAGGTTGCATGGGTACTCGTACCCAGCCCCTGGGTACTCGTACCGGAGACTCGGACATGTATCCCGCATAGGAAACTTGGTTGGAAACGTCTCCATAGAGAGGAGACTTCCTGCTAACGTATCCACCCGTCTCCCACCGTCTCCAAGCCAAACCAAAAAAAAGGAAACCTTAAAATGTTAAAAAACAAACAAACACAGGCAACAAAATAATCAAAATGTAGTACAAACTGAAGAAAAACAATGCTCAAAACAAATGCAGGTCACAAGGATTTCTTAAAACGTTGCAACAGCCATTACTAAATTATTATATTATATTTAATGTTCAAGGTCATTATATTTTCAGAATTTCTACAAATTATTAAATTATATTTAAAAGAAATTGGCATCTCCAAGTACCCACGTCTCCTATTTTGAAAAAATAGTCGAACCAGTACCAGCACCAGTCTCCAAAGTCTCCAAGTACCCCCGTACTTGTGCAACCTTGCTCAAAACATACAAAAAGCTAGAAAAGTCCAGCACTCAACTAAAAATGGAGAAAAAACACAAAACTAAAAGTGAAGTATAGAGTTAAACTACTTTCAGCACCCAAATGAATGACGAAAATTCTAAAAATAAAAACTGATTTCTTGCACCCAGTTGTAGAAGAAGAGCAACCAAGCAACACATTTGAAAATTTAACATTCCCTCTCTGAGAGGACAGTGTTCCCCATCAAATCCAATCTCTCAGTATTTCAAACTTTTCTTTTGTCAAGGGCTTTGCCATGATATCTTCAACCTGCCCATCTCTGCTCTTTTCTAAACTGTCTTTGAAGAAATGATACTGAATGACTATATTTGATTCTTGGAGAGTTTAATGCAACTCTAAATGTCATAGTACACTATTATCAGCTCCAGCATCTTAGTAGTAATTTATGCCATCAATTTGCAAAGCTAGATAGCCTCACAACTAGTAGAAGAATGCTACTACTACATACTTCTTGCTCTACTGGGTTACTGCACTTCACACCAAGCTGAAATAAAAACTTGAAGTGCTCTTTCTAGCACTAGCATCACCTGCCTAGTCAGAATCCACAAAGCCATACATTATTAACTCTCCATATTCAACATACCTTAACCAATAATGAACTATGCCCTTCAAGTTTTGGAGCACCTGCTTTTCAGCAATCTACTGAATTTGTCTTGGTTCAACCATGAATAAGCTCAATGTTTTCATTACAAAGCAAATATCAGGTTGAGAATTCACCAAATGCATGAGAGAATTTATCAACTGCTTGTAAATCAAAGGATCCACAAATTTGGATTCTAAATCTACAGTTAACTTCAGATTTGAAACCATTGGACTACTAAGGGGCTTACAATCCACCATTAAAATTTATTTAGAATATCCACTGTGTACCTCCCAACTTAGGAAGACTTTTCTTGTACCCTGCCACACCTCAAGACCTAGAAAAGTAGTGTATAAAGCTGGTATCCTTTTTATCAAACTTGAAGATCAACTCCCCCTTGAACCAAGTTGTGAGATACTCATTGCTACCTATAAAAATTAGGTCATTCACATACAACACTAAAACTGAAAGACCAATTATTGAATAGATATTGAAGATTCGGATCTACAACAGTTTTGGTGAAGCCCAACTTCAACATGTACTAGTCAATCCATCAATGCGTAGCACATCGTGCTTGCTTAAGCTCATCCAAGGCTTTCTTCAATCTGCGTACATGAGTCTCTTGCCCATGCACTTCAAACCCTCTAAGCTGATTTATATACACTTCTTCATCTATATTACCATTCAGAAAAGCTACCTTTACATCCATGTGTTAAGGATACTTCAAATATATATTTCACAGCGCCCCTTACACTAGCTTACTATTCTTGTAGACCAAAGATCTCTAATCTGCAAATTAAATGAGGTTACACATGCAACTAAAGATGCAAAACTAATCTATATCCCCAAATATAAAATTATTTATAGTTTCATTGTTCATGTGTAACCCTTGAAAACGAAGAAATGCATAACCCTTTAAAATAACTACAAAGTAAATTATGGCAAGGGTAGTGTTGATGTGTTTTTTATGCACATGCGAACACAAAATAAAATACCAAGGTATTATATCCTCTCTTGAACAAAGTCTCTCATATGCTATGCTTCGCAATCAAATGAGACAACTCCAAGGTTACGAAATGTCAGGTCTTGACTTGTGGATAAGTTCAGTGGTTTGATGTGATAATGCTGGAATCGCAAGGGGACTTACGTTGTACATGAATGCTCAATCTTATCATGGATTAGGATAGGTATGCTGATGACTTAGAATTTTGCACTGAAGTTCTTGATTCAATTCTAACAAGAATTTCTAAAAAAAGGGCAAAAGGGAATAGGGTTAGGGAATTATATTCTAGAACCTAGAATGCAAGAAGTGATGAACAAATTCAATGGAATCAAACTAGGTAAGGTCTCACCATCAAGTCGAACAGATTTTGACACGAGCTTAGTGCAATCATCTAAGGTGTATCTCATAGATTTTCAAATTACTACCATCAAACATTGAGACCATCCAAATTGATGCATAACAATGTACGTATAATAAGTGAAGTTAAGCTTTCATAAAGTTCCAGTTGACCATGCATGGCACACTTACAATCAACAAGAGGCTAGTGGTATGGATAAATGGATTCCACACAAATACTTTCAACAAATTCTTTCATTCAATCTAACAAAACTTGAAAGCAAATTCTAAATCTAAAATTCTAATCTAACTTGGAGGAATTGAGAACCTTGAATGCAAGACAACACTTGAAAAACAAAATCACCATCAAGTCGAACAATGATTTATATTCAAAAGTTGCAGCATATACCAACAATTCTACAAAATCTCTCGCTTACAAATGAGAGGCAATGGGGTTTATATAGAGCCTCAAAAGAAATGAATGACTCAGATTGATTCAAGATCAACGACCAAGATGACAAGATAAAACCCTAATCAGGGTTTGTTACAACCACCATTACATTGGCCAATGAGAAACGAGGCTAACTAAGATAAATGATATTTGGTGTAGCACCATGTGTCACTTATTCCCTCCTTGAATGAACGTTGACTTGGTACCTTTTGATTGAACGGATGGTGACTAGGATGCCATCGCAGCTTGCCTTATACACTTAATCAATTTGCCTTGTTCGTTCCTCTTCTTCATAATGTTTGGAATTCCTTATGATACTTTGCATTTCATCTTTATGTTAAGGAATTCCATGAACTGCTCCCTCCTTATGTTTGGAAAATTTTCCCGATCTTGGAATCTTGAATTATTTCCTTCCTTTGCGCTCTTTGACATTGAAATTCCTTGATGTAGTTCTGGATTTCATGATGTGGAATCCTTTGTGTTCATTTCTTGAACTTGCTTTCCTTCATTTGTTCATCATCAAGGTGAAGTCTTCTTCATGATTGATCTAGTCTACATCTTTGCCTTTGGAAATCCTTGTCCTAAAATCCTCTTCCAATCCCTGAAGTGTTGATCTTCCTTATCCGCATTGTGTGCATCCTCCTTCACCTCAAGCCTTGATCACCATGCTTCCTTTCCTCGTAACAATCCTACAAAACAAACAAGCATTGAATCAAACACCCATGTGATAAACTTGATTTCAACCTTGGTGGGAAATCCATCTGTATAGGGACGGTTTAGTCCTCAAAACCATCCGCATTATCCTTGTCCATTCTTTCACTTGATGGAAATTTGATGTCTATCTGGACAACTTTGTTATTGATCTTCATCCAAATTAATGTCCCTTCCTCGTAAATCTGTCTTCAAGTGGAAATCCGACCCCCATCCAGACTCATTGTCCTTGAAAATTTTGTGTTGATTTCATCATCATTTGGAGTGGAAAGTTGGACACCATCAAGACTTTGTTCCTGACATTTGTCCCAACTTGTGATAGGTAGTCTTAGAAAACTGTAGCACTGATTCTGGAAAATATGAAGGTCCAGATTGAAATCTAGAAAATTCTCCTCAAGAAAACTTGGTTTTTAGACTTAGGATAAGTCTGATTGCAATAAATAAGTCTGAAGACACCCCTATAAGCTCTGGAAAATGGCATGATTTGGTGCCCAAAAATGAATGTCCAAGTCTAAAAACAGTCTAAAAATGGTGTATTGAAGTCTGATTTTTTTATTCTTAAGTCTGAATACACCCTCTGAAAGTCTGAAAATGGCTCCAAAAAGTCTGAAGACACTGAAAATTATGAATATCAATGGCTGGAAGTGGTCACAACCATGTCACATGCTTGCATTTGAATTGTTTTACCCTCCAAAACTCATAAATGGTCACATCTGGGCATAACTATGTGGTTGGGAATGAAGTTTCAATCTGAAGACAACCTGGTATACTCAGAAAAATATCAAAAATGGTACCCAGAAGTATACCACAATTCTGAAAATGCTTGGAAAAAGATGTGGAAAAGTCTGATTTTTAGTTCTTAAAGTCCGGATTGAAATCTGGAAAATTCTCCTCAAGAAAACATGGTTTTTAGACTTAGGATAAGTCTGATTGCAATAAATAAGTCTACAGACACCCCTATAAACTCAAAAAATGGCATGATTTGGTGCCCAAAAATGAATGTCCAGGTCTGAAAACACTCTGAAAATGGTGTATTGAAGTCTGATTTTCTGATTCTTAAGTCTGAATACACCCTCTGAAAGTCTGAAAATGGCTCCAAAAAGTCTAAAGACACACTGAAAATTATGAATATCAATGGTTGGAAGTGGTCACAGCCATGTCACATACTTGCATTTGAATTATTTTACCCTCCAAAACTCAGAAATGGTCACATCTGGGCATAACTATGTGGTTAGGAACAAAGTTTCAGTCTAAAGACAACCTGGTATACTCAGAAAAATATCAAAAATGGTGCCCGAAAGTATACCACAATACTGAAAATGCTTGGAAAAAGGTGTGGAAAAGTCTGATTTTTAGTTCTTAAAGTCTGAAGACACCCTTCCAAGGTCCAACAATAGCTGCCCAATGTCTGAAGACAACCTGCAACTTCAATAAATCAGTTATTTAAACTTGTCGCAATCATAGGAAACACTTGTATTTGATGGATTTCTCCTTCCCAAAGTGAAGTTTGTCAAATCTGGGCATGAACAAAAGGCTGGTAAAAAAGATCTAAGTCTGAAGACAAATCTGAAAGTGAAGTTTCAGACTTACATCAGCAATGGAAGCTCTAGAAAATGCTCCCAAAACTCACCCAAAATGATGCACAATGAAAATCGCCCAAGTGGGGAGGTAGCTGGAAATGAAAATTAGTCTGAAGACACCTGCAACTATGGAGTTTCAGACTGTAACAACAATGGTGTACTTCAGAAAATGCCTCCAAATCACTCCAAAATGGCTTCCCAATGAAATCGCCTTTGTGTGTGATGGCTGGGAGTGAAAAGTTAAATCTGTAAATGAAGGTTCCAGCCAACAATGGTGTCCAAATCACTTCCAGCAATGGCGTCAAACTCTGATCTGAGTGTAATGGCAGCCTCTCAGCAACAATGGAGCTCAAGAGAATCACAAAAATCTCCCAAAATGAAGGGCAATCTGCCTCACAATCAAAATCGCAGCCCCTCCAATCATGTCGCCATCTCCCAAAATCGCTATATGTGGCTTAATCAGCCATTAAACATGCTGTAGCTCCTCTCCAATGGTGGCGCCCAGGTCTGATTGGGCAAACAAACTCTTTAAATCTGCAACTTAGCTTCCAAAAATGATGTCCAATGGACACTTGGACAAAAATCGCCCAGCTGGGACCTTCAATCTGCCTTCAATCAGCCACTTAGCCATCACCATCAGCACTTATAATAATATTTTAATGCTGGCTGGGTCCTTTTATTCTTGTTCTCTCCTTGAAACTTCACCACACAAGCAATGTGGGATAAAAACTTGCCTTTTATACTTGCTTGGGAAAATCGATTTGCATTAGGAAAATAATTAATTATTAAATGATCATTGCAAATCATTAAATAATTGTTTTTATTTTTTAAATAATTGCCAACACTTGTAAAAACAATTGATTTTAGGTCAATTTATCTAAAATATTTTAAAATTTAGATCGAAATTGACCCTTGGGGAGAAAATTGCCCCATGTTGGGATAAAAATCCCAATGAAAACTTATTAAAAATCATTGAAAATGTATTTGGGGGAAAATCGACCCCTGTCTGGACAAATTATCCGAACTTAAAAATCTTCAATTTGCACTTAGAGGAAATTCGCACAAAGTCTAAAATCACTATCCGCACTAAAATCCACAAAAAGCCATCATGAAAAGCTTTGGTGGAAAATCGATTGTCATCAGGAATCCTCACTTAAGTCATCCGCAACTTCATCCACACTCCCTAGGGGAAATTCGAAGGTAGTCAGGAAAATTCCCAACACTTCGACAAAATTTAATCATCCTGGTGGAAAATCACCCCTAGTCTAGATTTTGAATGGGGGAAAAATAGGGCATGTCTGGATTCCAAGGAAAATCCATGTCCAGTCTGGATTTTGAGTGGGGAAAATCATGGGTAGTCAGAAATATGAGGGGAAAAGCACCTCTAGTCTGGAATTTTGACCTTTTGACCCTTAGAAAATAGATTTTCATCCAGAATATGATGATTTTTCCACTGAAAACCACTAGGAAACTTCAAAATCTCAATAAAACTCATCCGGACCTAGAGGCAAATTCACCAGAATTTGAGCGAAACAAAAGAAAACCTATCGGGATAAAGTGCAAAACCAACTTGAATAACTTCCTAGGAGCGAGAAAACAACTCCAGAAGGCCCTAAAACACCTTGGCACTCAAAAATCACCGACATGGACGTTCAAAACATGCTAACGCTCAAATGTCAAGGCAACACTTAGCAAGAATAAATCAAAACCCTAAGGCAACCCCTAGACTTGGGCAAAACTCAAGATCACTGTAACATTTTGACATTTTAAACACATGATCCTATTTAAAATTCAAAACCCTCTCATAAGCAAAGGCAAACACTCAGAAATCAGGCAAAACTTCTACTCTAAAAAGCGAAAAGTGGGGGTCCCCATTTGCAATGGGGCGATGTGTAGGTAGGCATTACTAAATTATGCAGACTAGTAAGACACTAATCAAACTAACTTAAAAGATTAGAGGGTGTATCAAACAGTCCTTCACCAAATCTAGGATCATTCAATTTGCCTTGTCCAAATTTTATTATTTTCAACAAACTAAATAAAGTCAGTAGGAGATGCAATCTTGATTTCCACAAAATACCAAAAATCAACTTTCTCCAGAAGCATTTGCAATCTGCACTTTCAAGCTGTAAAGTTGGAAGCACCCTCTAGGTGGTCATGCTCTCTAAGACTGAGCTTAGTTATGACTACAGCTTCTGAAACACATTAAAACCAAATAGATCTGCTATAAAAAATTCAGCTCAGCAACTTATGACAGGTGCAATTCAACACTCCAATCAAAAGAGCACTTAAGGTATCACAACCAACAACCTCTCACAGGTCCGGATCACTTCAACAACTAAAGCAAGAGCACTGAAATCCTCTAACAACTTCCTCTTACATGTAGCAATGCACTCCATACATGGACCTGGAAGATTTCAGTCAATGTGCTCTAATATCAAGTTAATTTTCAGATCATTGTAAGCAAATTCAACACTAAGAAAAATAATACCAACTGCAGACTGAAACTTCAACCGAAAAAGGAGGCCTAAGTATGATAACCTGCAAACACATGCTGCTAAAAATATGAACAACCACTTAAAAAACTAGTGTTTACTAAATTGAAATTGAATTACACTCAAAAAAAAAATCTTCTTCCATATTCAATATTTTTCCTACTGCTCAGTTATGGGCACATGATCTCTTTTATAGCTTAAGAGAATCTTCGGAGCTTTACACACATCCTTACACTCATCCAACTCAGTTGCAGTGCCAAATTTGGTAGGATGAGCTTTTGCAAAAAATACTAAAGCAAAAAACAAAATAAAACAAAACACAAAGCACTTTACTCTAAAAACAGAAACAGCTTATCTTCGTGTTAGAATCCCTCTAGACATACAAAAAGCTAGAAGAGTCCAGCACACAGCTAAAAACAAAGGAAAAAAGCAAAACTAGAACTAAAACTTAGAGCCATTCCGCACCCAGCTGAAGGACAGAAACACTAAAAATAAAAACTGATTTCTTGCACTCAGCGGTAGGAGACCAGCAAACAAGCAATAAATTTGAAAGCTAGCAGAATTTATCTGTGTTTAACTATTATAATCTTTTGTACTAAAATAAGTTTTAACTTTTTGATGAGTTCATATACAATTATCTTCTGTTATTAAAAAAGCTTTTTAATGAGTTCATTTGCAATTGTCCTATTATAACAGAATCCTTTTTATGCATCCATCTGCTCTTATCTGCCCTTTTTCAGCTAGACTGCCTCTTATATTGCAGTTTTCAAGTTCATAAGCTGTCCTCAGATTACATTTGTAACTCATTGATCCACAAATTTTGAAGAAGCTCTCATATTTATTAATTCTCAAATGATCTGCACTTCCCTCAATCTCAGTGATTGATTTTAAAATTTAATATAATATGGCGAATATACAATCTTAGTTCTTATGTATATTTGCAGTGTGAATTATAAGTGCTTGTTAATTGTCATGTCCCTTTTTGCTCTATCTATTTCCAGAATTATGTCCATCAGAAATCTTCTTGCCATGTTGACATTCACTTCTTTTTGCAATTAGACATAGCTTTTTTAACTGAATCAAACAATCTGCAAAATAACTAGTAGTTCTACCATATTAATCTGGGGTATTTTGCATCTAATTTCCAATATCAAACCGAACTTTCCATCAGAAATCTGAATATTTACAGACTATGGAAAGTTATCCAGTATTTGACATTTTTATTGTGTGCGAGATGCTTTAATAACCACAATGAAAGCCTAGAGATCCAACGCTTGTTGCAAATAAATCTGTGTTTTTAATAAATGTTTAGTCGTGGAAGTTATTTACTTGCAAACTATTTGAGGCAACCTCTCTATGGTTGTCATCAAACCAATAAGTTGGTTAAAATATATTATATATATCAACCAAAACACTCACAGGTTCCTCCAAACATGTGATCGGATCAATTTGGTACTACAGGAGTTAGCAGGTCCACATGATTAGGAAAAATCTAAAGAAATGGTACAATGTAATGAACGTTTTCAGACTTCATGGCGTTCAACATAATATACATTTGCTAATCTTCAAGATGTCTTTAATATTTATTCTTGTCTCTCCAGGGTATCTATTTCTATTATAATCTTACATAATTGGAGATTTCATTTAAACCATAACCAGACTATCCATTTATTTAAGAAGCGCTAAAAATTTGCTAATCTTCAAGATGTATTTAATATTTATTCTTGTCTCTCCAGGGTATCTATTTCTATTATAATCTTACATAATTGGAGATTTCATTTAAACCATAACCAGACTATCCATTTATTTAAGAAGCGCTAAAAATTTGCAAATGTAGAATGTGGGCATTTCTTGGATATCCATGGTGGAGTTCAGAGGCATATGTCAATCCACTAAGCTTAAATTTTAGTTTTTAACGAACTTCTGACATCAACTAGCAAAATTTTCAATCCATTATCAAACAAATGTGTCAACGTTAAATTTTACTAAATCACATCATAACAGCATCAAGAACAACAATAATAATTAGTACATCAGCAACAACTTACATCTATGGAGTTTAGGTCCACTGTATCTCTTATTTCATAAATCTACAAGTAGCTTACCAGTTGAACTACCTCAGGCTGTGTGAGGATCCAATACATAGTTTTCCCAAATTGTTATCTCAAGGCATACAACGCAATATCAATAAACTTTGACCACAATTGGTAAGTACAGCACTGGCCAAGCAATCCTACCGAAGCTTCTATATTTCATACTTCTCCGATAGCACTGTTTTCCCTTACCACAAATAACTGAATATTATATGAGCTTTTATGGAATGAATATGGAAACTATACCTTCTACTCAGTTTCCATGTATCTCTTTCCTGGTAAATGTACTTGCACATTTTATGTATGATACTCACTTCATACAATTGCTGCATCTACCATTTAGACAGTTGGTAATAGCCTTCTCCATTGAGTCAAACACTGAAGATGTAATAACTAATGACTTTTGAATCTTTTGCTGCTTGAAAATGGTAACAAACTTATATCATTTTACAACAATTTTTAGCACAAGTGATATAGCAAACCAAGTACTCTGTCACAACAAATTTTCTGACTAAATGTATATATGGTATATAAAAGAAAAAACTCTCTTGAACAAGAAACACAACCCTATTGACAAGGGGGGCAATCTTTGTTGAAATGGTTAGCTAGTTCAGATCATATTTTAATGTTGCCTTGTGGCAATTAAAATATTATCTTATTGTAATAAGGTTAAGCGATTTATGTTTATAGGGCTGGGCCCAAATGTAACGTATGGATTAAGCAATTTATGTTTATAGGGCTGTACCCAAATGTAACGTGTGGTTAAGCATTTCATACGGCTGAGCCCCAAACAGGAAACGTGTCACAAGTTGCAAGTTATGTAGGCCCCAAATTGGGCGCCAAAGTGCAAAGTGAAAAATGTAAAATAAAGGAAATTAGTTAAGGCCGACTTAGAAGACTTGAACATGAATCTTGTATATAAACAAGATTCATTCTACACAACAAACGTTGTTATCAAGTGCGATCAGCCTTATGCAAGAACAGTCAGCGAATCTGCATGTTAGAGAGCGAATCCATTGGACAACTTGCTGGGCAAGGTGGTGCGCTATACTTCAGTGATCTCCCTCTTCAATTGATGTCGATATTCTGCTCTCTGAAGACACACTACAGCTGCATATGCTAGGTTCAGTCTGCCCTAGATTGGCAACCAAATCAGATAAGTAATCTGATTCATGTAATCTGCTTAGTAACCAATTCTTTGTACACAACATGATGTTGTGCCTACTTGCTAAAATACATTTACAATATGGAAAAGTAAATTCTATTTATGAATCCTGATGAGAATCACAAGTTTCTAAATATCCGATACTTGTTGCAAGTGAATATTGCTAGAATATTCTTCATGGCTCAAAATTAATTGACTGAAAATTGTTCAGTAAAATATTTTTATGGATGTCAAGAAAGCAAAAAGTTATTTAAGTTAAATTAGGAACACTAACCAAGACATTTCAAAGTATTAATTGGTCATCCAAATTTGTCCTGACCATTTGAATCAACAGGCTTGGAAAACCAAAATGGTTTAAACAGCTTTCAAAAACTGTGTTTCTTTTCCTTGTGCAAATTTGGCATGTTTCAAAATGAAAGGTGGATAAAACTTTCAGTCATTATTAACTAGCATAACTATCTTTAGCAGAACATAGGTAAAGTACATCGAAAGATATCATTTTTGTTCATTATTCCACTTAAAAAATAAATTATAATTATATTATTCTATTGTAATTAATATTAAATCATTATTATATTACGATATTGTAATTAATATTAAATTATTATAAAGATATGATCATATTGTAATGTTTTAATATATTCTTGTTATTATATTTTTATATTTCCATTAAACTCTTTACAAAAGAAAAAAGCTTGTAGTACCAATTTATTATTATTTTATTTTTATATTTCTATTTAACTCTTGACAAAAGCAAAAAATCTAATAAGACCGCATTATTATGATATTATAATATCATTATATTTTTATTTTATATTCTTGTTCTTATCCTTATCCTTGAGAAAAAAGAGGATTTCATGTAGAAACACTTTCAATCCCACATAATTAATAGTATTGTTTCTAATATATTATTATTCTACAATTTTCTTATATTAAATATTTAAAACAATGTAGAAATATTTTTTTGTTTATATATGTATTTATTAAGAATATCAACATACTAATCTTGTAATAAAAATAAAATAAAATATAAAAAATAATAATAAAATGATTTTTTGTTTTTCATGCATTTAAGTGTCACAAACATGTCAAATTAAATGCTTCTAGTTTTTAATGACAGAGGTTTTGCATCCATATGTGAGTGTGATATGCCTTCGGCATAACAAAGATCAACATGACCAAGTGATAGAAAATTCGAATGAAATGATGTACTCTAAAGGACACAATTATTGATTTATGGTGCATTGATTTTATAATTTATTCACCTCAACCATAATGCCAGCACAATATCTACCTGGAGTGGATAACAAATGAACTCAATGCTAATTGGCAACACTTTGACTCCAATCAAACAATTAATTCTAAATGTTTGCTTTCCACCAACTAACATTTAACTAACAAGATAACCTACATAAGTATCACTTCACAAAAGAGGATTTCTAGATCAGAAAATCGTGAACTTACCCTTGCTTCAAGTGCTGCATCGCAACTGCTCCCAAATTCTCTGTATAAATGGAAACACGGTGCCACTGAACTGTGCCCCGATCTGCATATTCTCTTGGTGATTCACTCTCCAGAGGCCTCCTGTTATTCCGAATGCCTCCAGTTCCAACCGAAAAAACGGTAACCGCTTGACCATTTCTCAATCTCTTCTGAATTGGTACCTGCCCTACCTCCCCAAGTATGATAGCCTACATGAAAATCCCAATTTGCTTAAGCAAGGCTCAAAAATAATTTCAAATAACAGAAGCCCTGGCTTTCTTCAGTTATGATTTATGAAAAAACAGTTTATATGATGTACACACAATAGTTTTACACCTTCACCATAAAAGTTTCTTAAGACTAGGAAAGTGATTTCTCCTTCTATAACAAAAGACTTGTTCTTGCATTTTCAGATGCAAAAATTTAACTGAAAAAAATGGCCTTTATAGCATTTTTAGTTGTATGGCCCCTGGATAGTGCTGAAACTACAGGAAAAACAAAACCGCTTTCTGACCATTGCCCTGGAATAGTTTATTACTTACTTAAAATATCAATTGACCTTTGGTTTCCATCTAGTGACTGAAGCAAGCTGTCACCATGCAAAAGCTCCAAGCATAAACACTGGCTGGTGTAGAACCCTTGTGTCTAAGGGTTTGTTGAATTTGAATGCCCATAAAAAAGCTCTAAAGAATAGGAAACGGGAATCTTATAGCTCTTGGTGGATAGAATTAAAATAAGAAAGTGTGTGCCTATGTTCAAAAAAATTACATCGCATAAAATGGAGGACAGTGGGAAAGTTGAATGTAGACATTCTGTCCAGAGAGGTTGTGGTGTATAGTAGATGGGAGAATTCTAAACTGTGATCCAAGTTCAAATCCTCCTAATGCACAGAATACTGTTACACCCAGAATATATGTTGCATGCTAGGTTGTGGTATGGTAAACATGCCACCCTGACCCAAATTTAAAAAGGCTTATAAACTCGAGATTTACCTAAGTGTAAAATCATAAGGAAGTGCCTAACCTTATCCAAGATTCACCAAAGAGCCAAAAAAGAAAAAACCATAGCTATTTTACACAAGTTCATTATATGGTTAACTCAATGGAACTAATAAAATTGCAAAGGGAAACAATGATCAGCGAGCTTCCTATTGTTGGAAAGTCAAGTTGCAATCTGGGAAAAATAGAACTTGTGAAGGAGGCATTGCCCATCAGAATTTCAACAATAGATGCGAGATCCTAGGTTTGAGTCCCAATCAATCCATGATATGCAATGCTTTGAACCCTTATACACTCTAGACCTACATAAAACACATCATACAGAGATGGGGTATAGTTACATTTTTTAAGAGATGGAACAAGTTTATACATGCAGGCCAGCTAAAATTGAAAGTGACGAAAAATGATTTACAAATATAGAATGGTTGGCAAATAAATCTCTCTTACTCAAAAAATATATCAGAAATATATAAAAATTGTGAATGAAAGCAAATAACTTATTATTAGTGCATGCATCTTTTGGTCATCCTATATCATGATGTGAATTTTATATGAAAAAATTCTGAATAAATTTTTGACAATTTTCCATTTGCACAAACAGCAGGCAGCTTGAGGGAACATCTGAAGACCCTTTAACTCTTTTAAAAGGGAGCAGAGATGCAAGTAAATATCAACAAAATGAAAGATCTTAGTCTTCATTCTGCAAGAGGATAAAAAGCAAATAGAATTTATCTCTGAAGGAAAGCTACTGGAGGTAGTGCTAGAATACAAATATGGTCTGAATTTTCATAGTGAACAAATCTGCACACTTAAGCACAGTGAAAGGATTATACGAGGAGCCAGAAAACATTCTATGCACTACAAAACAGATGTAGCCATGTAGGCCTGCAAAATTGTAGGCTTGGAGAACCATTAGGATATTGTTTGGATAACTTGTTATGCCAGTAGTGCTTTATGGGTATGAGCTTTGGGGCAGCAATACCTTAGGTTGAAAATGGAGACATCTAGAAAGAACACAAAAAAGTTTAATCAGAAACAGCTTCAGTCAGCTATGAGATCTTACTGGCAGGAACATGCACCTTTCCTTAAGCGGCAGCAGCTACAATCCAACATTGGGTTATTTGAAGAGAAAGTAAGGCATGTAGAATAGAAGATGACCAAGAATAGTAGTGGGTGAATAATTGAATGGAGAAAATGACACTTTGATGAAACAAAACAACAGGTGGATGAAGAAATCGTTAGTTCGTTTACAAGAACAGCAAAATACTAATTGAAAGTATAGGAAATGTACACCTGAACTTTAAACTAACTCTATGGACAACGGAACTTGAAGGGATTAACGACACGTCCAAAATAAATCCAACCCCACATATGAACGACCATCAAGAAGCTTGCATAAAGGGAGGTATAAGATGATCATAGCCCAGAGGACAATAATATAAAACTGGTCACTAGACGAAGTCCAGCAAAAAATCGGGAGAAGAAATCATGACTGCTATCAATGAAGGGAACATTCGAAACCTAATTTCGCTTCATTGTGGATTGTTCTGCATACAGTAACCTTAGTGCCAATCTCCTCGGCACCTTGAGGGTTGATTCTATACCTGCACTATTCGGCGAGACTCACTTACCAACACCAGGAGTTTCTGATCAAAAGTAGCAAAAGAAGGTATTTCACTGCAGGGACGGAAAATTTGATTCTCCTACTGGCATTTCGCTGCTTGTGGACGTTAGTTATAAACTCTTTTTCAATTGGCAGAATCTAGTTTCTAAGAAAAAATATGAAAAAACAGCCAATTGAAGCGTGGTGGGAGGAGTGCAGGGGTGAAGGAACCATAAACAGTCAAATCACCCTGACAGGCTTCGGTGGAAAAAAGTACCCTATACAAACTCCCATTGAAGTTATGTTGAACCGCTCTTTCGTTGAATTTGGAGCCGCCATTACTATTTACATCATTGTTCTGTGTTGTGTTCTTTGGTTCTTGGGCAATATCATCTTCAGAGTCTTTGTCAGAAAGCTCGTAAGTAGCAAAACCCCTCCAGCAACAACCACCACCTGCATTTGCTCTGCCGGATAAACCTACATGTGCAGCTTTTCTCCAAATCAATTATGCCTCCCCATGAATAAATACTGAGCTGAAAAAACGAGGAAAAGTTTACCTGCTACGCGAGATAATGAGCGCGAAAGTTTCAGCAATGATGAGGAAGCCATGCCTGTAGTCACAGTTTCTTGACCTTCTGTAATTTCAAAACCCTACATAAATCCTGCCAGTAAAATCTGTATTTATATTTTGATAATTGTTCTGTAAGCTCAAAACCTTTATAAACTCTTAATTATCTTTCAAATTGCTTTGCAAATATTGTTGGATTGTTATTTATTTATATATTTTATTATTATTTTTATATGGTAAAATTATTAAATCTCTACTTCCCTTTTAAGTATGATGGATAAAAAAGAATTCTAAATCTATTCTTTTGTTTTAAAAACTAGCTTATATATTTAATAATATATATAGAATAAGTCTAGAGAAATCTTTCTAGAGAAGCCTATTTTTTAATCAATTGTTCATATTAAAGTGCAATAGCCACGCGAAAAGGATATATCTTGGCTTATTCTATATATTATTACATAAATAAATATATATAAGCTAGAAGTAGTCACCGTGAGAATTGGAAAATATTAAATAAATTAATATATATTAATAATTTATTATATTATGATTATGATCCCTAAGAATAACTTGTGACAAATTTGCAGAAGTGGGATGAATCTTTCTTATGAGATCAAGTCCCCATTGAGGAAAAGGCCATGGAGATATAACAGGTTGAAGCTCTTGCGTCAGCGTGTGAATCAAGTCTCCATGTATCTGACACTTGACACATTTCTTTGCAAAATTATAGGCATCTTGCTCCAATGTAGGCCAATAGTATCTAGCTCTCATGATTTTCTTTGTCAGTTTTGGACCACAAGAATGGGCTTTTCATATAACATTGCGTACCTCATTTAAAGTCATTTGTGCCTCTTCTGAATCAAAACATCTAAGGAGGGTTTGGTCTAGGGATCGACGATAAAGAGTGTCATCAATGATAACGTATCTAGAAGTTTGGCGAATGAAGGATTGATGTTGGTTATTGGATAGGTTTGGTGGTAAAATTTGGGCATGTAGGTAATTGTAAATATCTTGGTACCTGGGAGAATTGGGACCAACAATTTCACACATGAGCTCAAACTGGGGAACTTCAAATACAAATAGGTACCAGAAGTTGTTCCACTAAAAAATCACATTTCTCAACATTTTGTGGCATATCAAGCAGTGATGCAATTGTCACCATGGCATCAACTGGTTTGTTTTGCACTTGTGGTACTTGGTCGAATTTGATTGTATCAAATTCAGACTTGAAAAAGTCAACCAATTTCTTGAAAGGAACAAGCTTTTCATCTTTAGTATCATAGTCATCATTCACTTGGTGGATGACTAGCTAGGAATCACCATACACTTGAAGGTTCTTGATCTTCCACTGCACTGCAATTCTAAGTTTTGTGATCAAAGCTTCATACTTTGCAATGTTATTGGTGCATTGAAAAGTCATTCTATATGACTTAGCAATTGCATCCCCTTGTTGTATGATAAATAAAATTATTATCTTGTGTGTGAACCATCAAAGTAGAGCTTCCACTCGATGGAGGCTATAACCATAAACACTAACTCATATGGAAAGTCAAATAACAAAGGATGATCATCTGGAATTTGAGCATATGCAAGTTGATCAACTATGAATTGCCCTTTTATTGCTTTTTGATCTACATATTCAATGTCAAATTCTCTCAGGATCATCACCCATTTAGCTAATCATCCCATGAGAGTTGCTTTGTTAAGGAGGTATTTCAGGGGATACATCTTTGCTATTAGCAATGTCTTATGATTCATCATATAGTGTCTAAGATTTTGGGAGATGAAGACAACTGCCAGACATGCATGTTCAATGGGAGTATAGTGCAACTCATAGCCCACAAGCGTTTGGCTGATATAATATATTGCTCTCTCTTTTCCTTCTTCATTGTGTTGTGCTAAGTGAGCTCCTAGTGTTGTTGTTGTTGCAAAAATGTATAAAATGAATGGCTTGCCTTCAATAGGAGGCATCAGGACTAGTGGAGATAATATAGTCCTCAGGCAATTGAAACGCTTGCTAACATTGATCATTCCATCTAAAGGTTGCACCCTTGTGAAACAAATATTGAAAAGGGTGGCATTCGTTAGCAAATGGTGTAATAAATCTCCAAATAGACTGTAGTTTGGGCCTAAAGACTTCTCAACTGTGTTAAATTAGAGGGTGGAGGCATGTCCATTATGGCTTTCACCTTTGTTGGGTCCACTTCAGAGCCTTACCAGGATACAATGTAGCCTAAGAGTTTTCCTGATACTACCCCAAAGACACATTTCTTAGGATTTAGACGAACCTTGTATTCCTCCATTCTAGTGAAGATCATATCTAACATGCCTAGATGACTATCTTTGGTAAGTGACTTGCATAGTAAGTCATCTATTGAAAGATACATTTCTTAGGATTTAGACAAACCTTGTATTCCTCCATTCTAATGAAGATCATATCTAATATGCCTTAGTGGGATACAATGTAGCCTAAGAGTTTTCCTGATACTACCCCAAAGATACATTTCTTAGGATTTAGACGAACCTTGTATTCCTCCATTCTAGTGAAGATCATATCTAATATGCCTAGATGACTATCTCTATTAAGTGACTTGCATAGTAAGTCATCTACATAGTCTTCCATGAGTGTATGCATAAAATCATGAAAAATGGTTGTCATTTCTCTTTGATAAGTGGCTCTGATGTTTTTAAGACCGAAGGGCATCACATTCCAATAGTTGTTCCCCTAGCACACGTGAAAGTTGTTTTGTGTTGAGCTTCAGGGGCTATTCTAATATGATAACATCTCATAACCAGTTGTCAAATCTACAACGATGTTAATGTTGGGCAATGAAAAATCATCTTTGAGACATGCCTTGTTGAGATCCTCGAAGTCAGTGCATATCCTTATGCCCCCACTAGACTTGGTAATTGGGACTAAATTAGAAATCCATTCTGCATAGTCAATAGGTCTAATAAAACCCACGTCTAACTGTTTCTTCAATTCAACTTTGACTATCAATGCAATTTGAGGTTGCATTTTCCTTAACTTTTGTTTGACTTGCTTGACACCCGACTGTAATGGTAAGTGATGAAGGACCAATTCAAGATCAAGTCCTAGCATGTCATCATAAGACCATGCAAAAAAAAATTGCCTTTCCAAGATTTTTTTTTTATAAATTCAGCTTTTTCTTATGTTGACAAAGAGGTTGCGAAGTGAATGATCTTAGGGTTGTCAGTCGTACCCAGATTAATTT
Organism: Cryptomeria japonica; assembly: GCF_030272615.1. Taxonomy (NCBI): domain Eukaryota; kingdom Viridiplantae; phylum Streptophyta; class Pinopsida; order Cupressales; family Cupressaceae; genus Cryptomeria; species Cryptomeria japonica. Next base: position 575,198,798 of record NC_081406.1, read on the forward strand.
CCTGTCATTTCCACTAGTAATGGAGACTTCTCCTAATCTTTGATGGGGGTATGTCTAGTCTTCCATCTTTGGGCGCCTTAGAGAGGTTTTCACCCTCGAATACATCTTTTATTTTTATTTTTTGATGGTCTAGAGGTGCCATACGATTTTCACCAAGAGACCTATTATTTTCTCTTTTTCTTTGTTTTATGTTTATGACTAGAAGACGGAATTGATTCCCCAAAATATGTTGTTGCATCTAGATCAATAGTGAATCCTAATTTATGATCACCCAATAGTATGCCTTCCCAAAGATCTAAGAATTCAGTTATAGCTTCATCATTTTCAAAATAGTCCAAGCTCGGTGGGTCCTTATTGGTCCCAATCTATTAGTTGAAGGTGCACTAAAGGCATGATGTCATTGGTATTGTATAAAGCTTGGGTCACAAGTGTTATGGTTAGGAAAAAAGTATCATTAAGATCCCAAAAATCTTTGAGCCATGCTCGAGGACAAGTTTTTACAGGAGGAGGGGTATTGTCTACATGTTTTTCTTCTAAGGGCATGTCATTTAGATCTATAAAAATATTGTCAAGGGCATAGGAACTAGATGTTATTGGGGTATCCCACTTGTATTCATTAGAATCATTTTCAATGTAGTTTTCCTTAGATTCCATATCATCATTAGAGGCACTCACTTTTTCGCACAAGGCAGACTTAATACTAGAGGAATCAATTCACAATGGTACAAACCCAATCCCTTTGGTCTTAGGTTGCATCTTATGCAAAATGGGCTCTATGACACCTTTCTTCTATGCCCCTATACCAATGTGCCCATCATATCCTTTTTTTCTGCATAGTTGTAAATCCAAGTCCATATCATTTCATAGGTAACTGCATGCATGGTATATCCTCTTCATCTTTGTATATCCATGTAGATGGGTCTTCTTCAATGTTTTCTTTGTTCAATTCGCCCCATTTTGAGAATGTGGTGGGAGGATTGTACTAAATGATAACTTTTTATTCTCTTTGAAGAAGGTGGTTTTCCAAAAGATTTGGGGGAAGTAGGTAACTTCCCAATGTGAAATGATTGTGCCATAGTAAATTCTCCACATCCTTGGTTCTATATTTTGATCTTAGCTTTGGAGAATTTTGTCAATACTAAGGGATCAACATGATGAGAGGAACTAGAGGATGATGCTTCCTTGTTAACTGGAACTTGTTGTTCAAGAGTCCCCTTTAAGTTAGCACAAAACTGAAAAGGATTAGGATCTCTAGGGATGGTAACCTCCATTCCATTGTGTGGGAATTTCATACACTGGTGATAAGTAGATGGTACTACCTTCATTGCATGGATCCAGGGATGACCAAGAATCATGTTATGGGGAATATCTAAGTCGAAGACTTGAAACAATGTATTTTCTATAGTCGTACCGACCTGAATAGGTGATATGATGACCCATTTGGAAGGGTGCTCTACATCATCATAAGCCTTTATTTTTATTTTCTTGGAAGCATCTATGGCCTCCTCGAAATATCCTAGAGCTATTACAACTTTCAAGGTACAAATATTAAGTCTTGCTTCGCCATCTATCAAGACTTGTCTAATTTTACGTTTGTGGAAAAACACCTCGAGATGTAAGTGATCATTATTGTTGGGTTTGTCATGCAGAATGTCATTTTCTATAAAAGTGACATGTTGAGTGACAATAAGGTGGCCTATCATAGACTGAAATTGATCAACATTTATGTCCATGGGAACTATATAATCTTGCAAGGCTTTATCCAAGATAGCCCTATACATAGGGGATATGCATAGCAACTCAAGAATGGAAATTTGTGTAGGCATTTTATCTAAATGATCTAGGAGATTATACTAACTAATTGCTTGGGGCTTAGGAGGGGCTCCTTGCAAAGTCATTTTGGATATTTGGGCGGCTACTACACACTAGGAACTTTTCTCCTTGATGGTTATTGTAAACACATGACCACCTGCTTCTTGGATATGATTTATGGTGTAGTCATGAGGGGCTCTAGCATAGCTTATGTTTCCTGTAAGGTTATAACCTAAACTAAAGGCTTTTCCTTTCCCATGATCAAGTAATGGATTCTTGAAAATAGTGTGATTGGTATTGGATGACCTTGGAGGAGTTTCCACTTCAATTAAACCTTGGTCAATCAGATCTTGTATGAGATGTTTCAACTGAAAACATGAAGCAATTTTATGCCCTTTCGTGTGATAATAGTCGCAATATTCATTGTTGTTCCACCAACCAAGTTTGATTGCTAGCTCATTTCTTATTTAGAGCAATCAAATGACATTTTATCTTAGCAATTGTTTTAGAATTAATTCAATAGGCTTTCCCAATGGTGTAAATTGTCTAAGAGGATCATCCCTAGGTCAGGGAGGTCTCCATAGTTGGTTTTGTTGAATTATGTTTGTTGAAGGATCTTGCCACTCATGTTGATTAGGCATTTGTGTGCCCGGAATGGTTGGTCCTTTGAGACTAATATTTTCTTTTGCATTATTGATTGTTTTTTCATCAACTACTCCATCATTTGCAATGTTCTTATTTCTAGACCAAAACTTGTTCTTATCATTTGAGTTGCTCATGTTATTATTGTTGTCTTTGAAAACCTTAATAGTTCCTCTCTAATTGAGGACCTTTTCAATGTTTGTGCCCTTACGAATGATTTTTTCAATTGTGATAGGACTTTTGACTTTTAGTTCATATATTAGTTCTAGGATCAAATTTTCAATGAATAAATTCACTTGTTGGTCTTCTAGAATGTCACAAGGGCATCAACTAACAAGGTCATGCCATCTTTGCAAGAATGTTATAAAAGGTTCACTAGTGCTTTGTGTTGCAAAAATCTGACATAGTGACTTAGTTGTCAATGTTAAAGGAAAAATGAGCCAAAAACTTTTCAGCTAATTAATTCCATGATTTTATGTTTCTGGGTAATCAAGCAAGCCAATCCATAGCTTGATTCGAGAGACTTTGAGGGAAGAGGTGCATAAGGTAAGTGTCATCGTAAGCAACCTCTATGCATGCTAAATAAAATTCCCTAACATAATCTCTAGGGTCCCCTTTTCCTTTGTATTTATCAAATTTTGGTAACTCAAAATTCTTAGGAAAGGGAGGCATATATAAACTTTTGTTGAATGGATTAGGACATATATCCTTCTTTGTGTAACTCTTTTTCATTCCCTTGGTTTGTATGGCTTCCACTTGTCGTGCCATTTTTTCAATTTATTGAGTCATCACATCAAAAGGTGATGGATTTAGAGGTTCATTGTTTATGTTTTGGATTTGCTCTTTCTTGATACAACATACCTCTAAACAGGTTTTGATCTTGATCTTAAAAAAATTGACTTCTCGGGGTACTTGTGGTTGATGTGGGTTATATTGCTAAAATGTTTTAGTATCGAATTACTGAATGCGATTGTTGATAATGCATCATTGGTTGAGCTTGTCAATGGCATTGCATAGTCAATTGTACTTGTGGTTGGTATTGCAATGTTGGTTGAACTTGTTGATATTGCACAGTTGGTTGAACGTGTTGTTGGAATTGCACGGTTGGTTGAACATGTTGTTGGTATTATGTGATTGTTTGAACATGTTGTTGTTGTTGCTATACCATTTGTTGTGGTTGTTGGACATAATGGACCATTGGTTGTTGTTGTGATTGTTACTAAATTGTTGGTTGTTGATGGTGTAATGTCTGTTGTGGTTGATGTTGATATTGCACAGTAGGTTGCGGTCGTGATTGATATTGCATTGTTGGTTGCTAATTTTGCATTGTTGGTTGTGTATGACCTAGTTTTCTAGGCAAATTATTGAGAATTTTGGGTTTGTGTTTTTGTTGTTTGGGCAGTTTTGTTTTTAATACCACATTGATGCTTGGATGTCATAAGGCATTTGTTGACTGAATTTGTTGTACATTGTCTATGCTTGGTTAATGTCCGATGAGTGGAATACTTGTTACTACTTTTGTGTTGGTTTGTGACACAATTGATGCATTCGAAGATATAAGAGGAGGCATGCTAACTTGTGACACAACCAGAGGCAAAGTTGTTTGTTTAGGTCTACATGACCTTGGTAGAGTTTGACTTGATTGAAAATTTGTGTTTGTCCCCACATGTGGGAAATTTGTTGGAAAAATCGCTTGTGATGTAGGGTGTGGTATTAAAGGTGGAACTCTATTTTGTGTACTCATGTTTAACCCTACAAGTGGTAAAGGTGGTAGAATTGTAAATGCAGATGTGTTTAGCCCCACTTTTGGTTGACTTATTTGTGCAGTTATTTGTGACACTGGGTGTATGTCTACTTGAGGAACACTTGATGAGTTGGGTTGAAATGTACTTGCTAGTGTTTCAATCATCATTGTTGGTGTCGCTACTACATACAGTTAGAAATTCGAGTTGTTTTCATTGATGTCAACTTGTCTTGTGTTATCATTGACGTCACCATGTGTTGTAGACACGTTTTTTTGTTGCAGATGAGTTGTTGTGTTATGTTGTCATTAATGTCAACCTATCTTATGTTATCATTGACGTCACCTTGTGTTGTATATGAGTTATTGTATTATATTAGATGTCACTATGTGTTGCAGATGGTTGTCTAGTGCTTTTGAATGGGTTGGTAATGACATTGAGTAAGTATGAGGTGTTTTTGAAAGATTGGTGTAGTAGAAGGTTCAATATGCAGGAAATAATATTTATGCACGAAAGAGTTTTTAATGTTTCAGTGGAAGAATGTTTTGCATTCCTCTGGTATGTGAAGATTATGGAAATAATTTTTAGGATATTTTTATATTGTACTATCAATTTTATAGGTCCTCTGTTGCTCAAATGGTTGAGTTAGTTGTTATTTTTTTTATAGTGGAATGTATGTTAGAACTGGTCCAGAGAATGCTTGGTAGTTCTCTGATATGTGGTTTTCTGTGATGCAGCTTGGAGGACATGCTTATTTGATTTGTTCAATGTTCTAATTCAATTTTCTAATGATGGTTCAGTCTAAAAGTGAAGTTATGATGTTTAGAGTTCAATTTTGTTAGTTGGTTTGGGTTCCGACTAACTAAGGTGATGTTTTCTATTTGGATCATGCCCATTTTGGTGTGGACATATTTTGGTAGATGAGTTTTAATGATGATATGAGTCTCATCATGACATGTGTAGATCTACATTATGTTTTGTGCATTGGATAATGGTTTTGGGCTAATTGGTTGGCGTGGTACTTTATTTATCTACATGTTTATTTGGTGTCAACTTTGGAGGATGTGTTACCATGTTCATCTTGTTGTAATTGATTGGAAAGGTTGTGTTATGTTGTGTTTGGTTCCCCTCCATCTCTTGGAGTGGACCACATTTGATGCTATAGGCCTAGGTCGCCTAATTTGTGTAATATTGTATATTTTGTCTACAACCGACCTAGTTTAGGGTTTTAGTGAATTATCTTGTATAAATAGGAGTGCAGATGTATGATTTGAGTATGGGATGGATGTGAATTGATGTGAAGTGTACATTACTAATGTGCAAGATTTTTTGATATTGTGAAAGTGTCAAAGATAGTTGGGAAAAGAGTTGAGATAGTGTTTGTGATTAGATATGTTTGTCATGATATTCTTCGCTTGACACATTGGTTCAAGGATAGTTTCATGACTAGGAGATCTTATTCATTTCAATTCATTGATCCTTTGTACTTTTTAGAAGGTGTGTTCTTTTTGGCAGTTTGTGCAACCTGTTTATCTTGCCCTAAGGTTGTGCGCCTTAGTCTTGTAAGCCCCTTCAAGGGTAGTGTGCTCCTTGGTCTTAAGCCTAAACACTGTAATCATTCATTCATATTGTGAGTGTAATTCTCATCATGGTTTTTCCTTGTTTATGATTTTCCACATAAATCTAGTGTTCATGTGTTTGTTGTGTTTTGTGCTTTCATGTTTCATAATTGCAGTGATGAGCTAATTTTGGTTTAAGTTTAATAGAACAAAAGTGAAGTGTTTTGATGTCCAGACTAATTCATCCCCCCTCTCAATCCTATGGTGTGTTCAACAATTGGTATCACAGCTTGGTTCCTCTTGGACAAGCTTAACTACTCAAGGAAGATTTGGAATAGCGCAAGAAGTTTATTTCAAAGCACCAAGGTTTGATGGCACAAGTTACTCTTATTGGAAGGATATGATGGAATGACATTTGGAATCCCTACCGACCAAAATATGGGAAAGTATTAAGAATAGATATAATGTTATGGAAAATGGTCCTCAAACTTTGGATGAGCTTAAGAATAAAGTTGCTATTGTCAGTTGTCTAAGTGATGCAATATTTTCCAAAGTTGTTGTGTTGAAGTCTGCTAAAGAGGTTTGAGAAAAGCTAAGAAATATATATGAAGGTGATGAGAAGACAAAGCAAGCCAAGTTGACAAATTTGAAGCATAAGTTTGAGAACCTGAGAATGTCTGATGGTGAGAATATTGAAAGTTATATATGATTGGTAAATGAGATTGTGAGTGCTATGAAGGGCATTGGTGGTAAATTAGAAGAAAGTGAATTTAAGAGAAAAATGATGTTGACATTGCCTAAATCCTACAAGCCTAAGAAGTATGCAATTGAAGAAAGCCATGATATGGACAAGTACACTTTGGATCATTTGTGTGGATCACTCTCAGTCTTTGAGATTGTTGATCTAGATGAGTTGCAAAAAGAGAAGAAATGTGTAGCTTTCAAAGCTAGCAAGAAGATTGAAGATGAACCTGAATCGAGCAATGATATGGATGAGTTAGAAGCAAACTTTGTAAGAAGACTATAGAAAGGATCCATAAGGTACAAACACAAGTTACCCTTTAAATATTTCAATTGTGGAAGAATTGGTCATTATGCTTCTGGATGTATTTATAAGGAAGACCATGCTAGAAGATATTATGATGATGACAAGGGAAGATAAAACCATAGATGGAATAATGAATATAGAAGAATAGATGACAGAGACAAATCTAAGAAGAATTTATGTTCAATGGAGACTCATTCATCTGAAGAGGAAGATGAAAATGACTCAAATGAAGAAGCATTGTTTCTATCTATAGAAGAGAAGAGTGATGAAATATCCAATAATTTAGGAGTGAAGAATAATGAAAAACCAATGAATGTAAAGACTACACTTCATGCAAAAGTTGAGCCTGATGCATGGATAATTGATTCCGGATGTTCAAGTCATACGATAGGAGATAAAGGAAAGTTCATCGATATTAAGAATTATGATGGTTGAGCTATAAAATTTACAAGAGAGGAAGTTATAGCTATTAGTGGTAATGGTACTATTTCAATTGATGGTAAGTATAAGACTAATGATGTTTATTATGTTAAGGGTTTAAGACGTAATCACTTAAGTGTTAGTTAGATATGTAGAAAATGGTATAAGGTCGAATTTCATGGGTCTAGATGTGAAATCAAAAAAGGAAGTTCTAAAAGATTATTTGAAGAAGGTGCATAGACTAATGGCAATGTTTACTATGTGAAGGATAATAGTGGAGGCAATTGTTTACTAGCACAAGTTTGTAAAGAGTGGAATTAGACTGAGGTTGTACCTATGACTGAGGCTATTTATACTACTGTAGAAGAGAATGATTCTCTAGAAGATAAAGGTTGGGTAAAGATGGTAGAAGAAGAATTGAATCTGATAGAGGAAAGTTGGACGTTGGAGCTAATACCTAGCTCAATAAACAAGAATGTGGTAGAAGACATATGGAACAAGTTGAATAAAGATGGTAGAGAAGAGGTCAAGGATGAAGTAAATAACTCTAATCAAAATGGTTTCCCTCATGTCCAAAATAATAAGGTTTTCAAGAGGTCTTTTGCTCCTCTTACTCAAAATAGGTATTGATGAGTCCCATTAATGTCTTGAGTTTACTTACTTTCAAACTACTTTAACAAACTTGTATTAGCTTATCATTAGACATTATATGTTTTAGTCATCCTTAGAGCCACACACACACACACTTATATGGTATAATAGTATGGATACGTGATGTGTTTTAATGGATACTATGTTGTTAAAAGTCATGAATGTTGATTTATGTGGATTATTATCATTATTGAAACTAACATGCAACAAGAAGCATGAGATGGTCATGGCCATTATATCATAGTTCCATCTGCAGCCGAGGAAGGAGGGACTTTGTTAGAATGCATGGTAGCACCGATATGGAGACACAAAGTCCAAGTTGAAGAAGAGTTTTTTAGAAGAAGTTGAGGAAATAATGCATCATTGAAACTGACAAAGTTGTGGATCATTAATATTGAATTAATGCAACAATGGTGTTCCTAGTTCTGTGTTACTTTTTAATAAAAAAATTATTATGAAATAGATTCTTGTAGTATTAATCCATTAGTTTTTTATCTTCTTAAGAATAAGTCACCTTAGTGTTAGGGAGAAGCGACATTTGGCTAGAGTCAATTCAAAGAAGTTAATGGCATGCTTTCTCTAAATGCTTTAAATAGGAAGAGTGTCACTACAATTAAAATCTTCTCTTGTTGTTAAAACATTAGTTTTACTTTTGTATCTATTAGTTGAACTTATGATGCAGACGACATAGATTGTGTTCTAGCTAGATTTACTGTATAATCACTATCATATTTTATTTGTACATGAATTAATAATGATAAGGATGATTATTGTTTTGTGGTTCAAGTGTATTGTTACTATTTATAGAGATTGCATTCCTCGAGAAAGGGCCACTTGAGGTAATGTGAGACTCCTTCCTTCTTTTTTTTATTTACTGTTGTTTGATAATTATTCTTGATCTTCAGTTGTTAATGTATGTTCAATAAATTTGCATAATTAAGTTTCCTAGTTGCAACCCAACTTCTAGTTCATTTGATTACATTACTAGCTATACCCACAACCACTATTGAACAACTCCTAAAGTTGCACGCAACAACTACTGTGTTAGTTAGTATCTCATTCAACATTGTTCATGTTTATTGTTTATGTTCTCAATATATTAGTATAATTTTTTAACAAAATGATAGAGAACTTAGGATCCTTGTTGCATGTACAATGCGAGTGTTATCTTTGAAGATATTTCACTGGTCAATAATAAAATGAGCCTTCACTTAGATCATAGGGTTGCCCCTTTGAATACCTCAACTAGGTTGTGTGTATGATAAACTACACCAACTCAATGGATATAGTGGAGACCGGTCATTTTTGGTATCGTGGTTGAGGATGGTGCTAAGGTTTATGACTCTTAAGTTAAGGATTCCTTTTAGTTATTTACTTTATTGCAACGTTTCTTTTGGCTATACGCTTTTAGTAGCATAAGTATTTGTATTTAATATTAGAAAAGTTAAATTTTGAACTGGCATCAACTTCTTTAGTAACAAGTGTAGGAAGACAACCTATAATCTTAACACTTTCATTGCATGTGTCCACAAAGAGACGCCAAAGGAAGGTTTCGTCCCTATACATCAAGTGTAAGAGACATATTGGCTTGAAGAGAGGGGCAAAAGGACTCATTAGTTTCAATGTAGATATCAAAAGATCCATTTAGTGCATTTATAGATCCAACATCTTCCAGTAACATTCAAGAAGAACCTACTCTAGGGCGTGCACAAGAGATAGTAGCAACAATAGGTAATATTGAGGTAGAAAATCCCAATACACCAGTCACCTTTGCATTTCCAATCACCAACTAGGAGAGGGCAGTAGCATTAAAAAATATATCTCCAAATGCCCTACCTAACTTTTATGGCCTGGTCACTAAAGATCCTGGTACCTCTTTGTTTGAGTTTGATGTTCTTTGTATAAGTTATGACTACATAATTGATGCCCATCGCTAAAAGTTGTTTCCAACCACTTTGAAGGATTTTTCATTATGGTGGTTCATGGGGCTGGGAAGCAATGCAATTACTAGTTGGGTTGTCACGAAAGAGAAGTTTCTACAAAAAATATCAGGACTATTGTAGAGATGGAGACACACACAAGGAGGATATTTTTAGGATCTCTCAAAGAGAAGATGAACCTCTTGAAGACTACATAGATAGGTTTCAATTTAGTTTGATGATATCCAAACAAAATAGGCTCACTCCCAAGTCTCTTAGATTGGTTTTTCTTAGGGGAGTTAATGAGGAATACATTAATGCACTCAATTTGATGGGTGGAGGTAATATTATACAATCAACGATATTTGCAAACTAGCAAGTAATTACTCTAGGGATACTTCGAGGAAGGATACGAGCTCTCGGTTTATTTCTACCACTAAGACATCCACTGGTGTCTCAAGGGTAGAATTAAGCAACCTACTCCCCAATGTGAAGGAAGATATAATAAGTCATCTGGCAACCTAGTTGGATGCCCTTCATCTCAAGAAGAAACAAGATGAAGAAAAGGCCATTCTTGCATAATACTATCCTCACTGTAGACAAAGGAGGTACAATTGAAGATGTAAAAAGATTGTTGCTATCACTAAAGAAAATCCAATTCATCCAGAATTCCATGCAGTAAAAGATGAGGATGGACAAATCTTCTATATAGCATAACGCAGGCCATGGCAACAAAAACAAGTTATGTTGTCATATCCATTCTTATAATTCCTCATTTCTTGGAGTTCAACAAAATGTTACCAACTGGAAATTTCAACCTTGTAATACAATGCAAAACCCCCAATGGTAGGGTAATGCATCGAGATGGATGCCTCAATAGGTTTCTTGGCCACCCCAATATCAATACAATCAATGGCAAGGTGCCTAAAACCAATGCTCTCAACCATGATGTAGAAATCAACAATGACAACAACTTGATGTCAATATGCAACAACAACACAATTCACCTCCACAGCCTACCTTAATGCCTAATGTACATCCTCAGCAGCCAGCCATTATGCCAAGTTAGAACACGGTTGCCTCTGCTCCACCAAGAGCACCTTAATTTCTTTCTCAACCTGCACCCAATCCTAACAACAAGACTACTCAATAGGTTTATGTGAATGAGACAACTTAGTATCCAACCTATACATTTGAGATATCCATTTACGGTAAGACTCTTCCTGGCCCTACATCTCCACAAATTATTAAAAAAAATTATGAGGAGCCATTGATTTATGTCACTAACTAACCATTAGAGAAACCACAAATACATGATGAATCACTTTGTACGAAACCACCTTTTCTTGAGAGGCTAGCTATGCAAAAATACCAATATGTATAATACCCCTCCTACAAGATATCAAGGAAGTTCCCATTTATATTAACACTATTAAAAAAATGTGTCGTAGATGACTGGGTAGGAAGAAACATGACCCTAAAAAAGTCCA